>NC_136515.1:6761059-6771059 GCF_053919585.1 Euprymna scolopes | reverse complement strand
ACTGAATCCAGAACCACCGCGTTGACAGTCAGCAGTCATATATATATATATATATATATATATATATATATATATATATATATATATATATATATATATATAAAGATAAGAATTTTATGAATTTTAACTTTACTAATAAATGTTATTATTTCTAATTTAGTAGTTTTATTTATTTATCTATTTATTTATTTAATATTCACTGTTTATTGATTATAGTATTTTAAACCTATTTAAACCTCTAAGTATATATAATTGAGGAAGTCTCGAAATAATGTCGAAACGTTGATGAACATATAACTTGGTTTGTTCCTTTTTATTCTCTCTCTCTCTCTCTCTCTCTCTCTATATATATATATATATATATATATATATATATATATATATATATATATCACGTGAAAGGTACGTAAAAATAAAAAAAAACAATGCATTTTACAAGGTGTTTGATAGTGCTAAATAAATAGAGCAATCACTTCCCGTTTTTATCCACCCTTTTGTATATTACTGTCCCCCTTTCATTTATTAGAGTTGTAAATCACGTGATTCAGTCCCTTAATTGAAATGAAAAACTTGACGCTATTTTTTTTTCATTTTAAGAAAATGTTTTCATAAATTTTTTAAAATCAAATTTGAGATGTACTTAATAGACATGGAAAGGAGAAGACAACTTGAACCTAAAAAGATTCTTAAGTAGTCTGGGCGTTTAGGAAAAATGTAATTCATGAAAAAGAAGGTAAACCATACAAGAGACAAGGTTCTAAAGAGAGTCGCAAATCTGATAGGCCCTGAACTGGCATCTAAGCTTCAGCCTCTGTCCCATCGACGTAATGTTGCGTCCCTCTGCCTGTTCTACAAGTATTTTAATGGTGAATGCTCTGACGAACTGCAGACACTTGTGCCCCCACGACGCAGACACCCTCGACAAACCCGACAGGCAGCTAAATCCCACCCCCACATAGTAGAGATCCCTAGATGTAAAAGATCTTTCTACTCCAGTGGTTTCTTCCCCAGAACCGCTAAACTCTGGAATTCCATTCCAGGCCACTGCTTCCCCAACTGTACTGACACGCAGAAGTTCAAGTGTAACGTGAACCGACATCTTGCTGCGCAAATCCCAACATAGTACCCCAGTAGTTGTTGGCCCTGATAGTACACCAAAATGTAATAAAAAAATAAAAAAACATAAAAAATAAAACAAAGCATCGCAGATAAAATACACTGACACGTGGAGACAAAATATATGAAAAGACAAAAACAATTAAACACAAGTGGATTTTTATTTCTTTATGTGTGTAATTTTTTTCCTCTCTGTCTTTTTACAATTTGAACACACAGAGAAACACAAAAACAACACATGCGCGATGAGTGTAGATACTAAACCCAACAATTTTTCGGTCAAGGGACCTGAGAGGAACGGTACTTTCGACTCGGATAGATTGTGAACTCATACATAAAAAATAAATTCTAATATATATATATATATATATATATATATATATATATATATATATATATACTGTATATATATATATTTATATAACAGTATATATATATATATATATAACAGTATATATACACTTTTGTCATATATATACACACATATAAATATGTATACATATATATATATATAGACTTTTGTCATATATATATACACTTTTGTCATATATATACACTTTTGTCATATATATATACACTTTTGTCATATATATATACACTTTTGTCATATATATATGTATATATATATAGACTTTTGTCATATATATATATAGACGTTTGTCATATATATATATATAGACTTTTGTCATATATATATAGACTTTTGTCATATATATATATATATTTATATATATATAGAGAGAGACTTTTGTCATATATATATATATAGACGTTTGTCATATATATATATAGACTTTTGTCATATATATATATATAGACTTGTGTCATATATATATAGATATGTAGACTTTTGTCATATATATATATAGACTTTTGTCATATATATATATATATATAGACTTTTGTCATATATATATATAGACTTTTGTCATATATATATATATAGACTTTTGTCATATATATATAGACGTTTGTCATATATATATATATATACATATGGACTTTTGTCATATATATATAGACTTTTGTCATATATATATATATATAGACTTTTGTCATATATATAGACTTTTGTCATATATATATATATATATAGACTTTTGTCATATATATATATAGACTTTTGTCATATATATATATATTTATATATATATATATAGAGACTTTTGTCATATATATATATATATAGACTTTTGTCATATATATATAGAATTTTGTCATATATATATAGACTTTTGTCATTTATATATAGATATGTAGACTTTTGTCATATATATATAGACTTTTGTCATATATATATATAGACTTTTGTCATAAATATATAGACTTTTGTTATATATATATAGACTTTTGTCATATATATATAGACTTTTGTCATATATATATATATAAACTTTTGTCATATATATATATAGACTTTTGTCATATATATATAGACTTTTGTCATATATATATATAGACTTTTGTCATATATATATATATATAATTAGTTCTTTTGAAAAAAGAAATCCAGCAGAGTGCTCAATTATAGGGAAATTCGAAATAAGAACGTATTGGCTGAAGAGGTATCTAAAACAGAACCCTGTCTCATCGTAACTTTCTATAAACAAAATATAAATAAATAAGTACTTATATATATATGTATGACAAAAGCTATGTATATATATATACTATTTTATATATAAAGAGGTAAGAATTTACATATAGACGTTTGCCATATATATATACATATATATTTTTTATTATTCATTTCTATTATTACTTACGTATTATAGTCACTTCAATGATTACCTGATATGTCTATTAGATTTACTTCAAATAATTATCTCTAATTAAATCAATTGAATGTATATGTACTCCAATTTTATTGCCTCTATTCTTAATACCTTAAAATTATGTCCAATAACAACATCTTGAAATTTGGAATATAGACTTTTGTTATGCATTTGGATAAGCTCTTTACTTACACCGAGCTTCATAAATTAAAGGATTGGTATAAATAAAAACTGAAGTATAATTAGATAGGCATATTTTCTAATAAATACACACAAACGCACGCGTACATATTTATATACTTGTATCGCTTCCCATAAATTTTGTGTGCAATTTACAAACGTTGTAACTTTATTCGGTGCCACCGTCCAGTTTCGAAGAACCAAGAATACCTCTTGGAGGGGGCAGCTGTGCGTGTAATTATGAGGTAAGGGTTGAGCAATCCACAACCTCACGACGGGAAACAATGGCGAGATAAGCGGCGAGTACATACAGCACCTGGAATTACCAAATGGTCACCCGCTTAGTACTGACCAAGTTCAACGTTGCTTAACTTCGGTGATCCAGCGAGAATCGTTGTGTCAACATCATTATATATGTATAAATATAATGTATAAATATAGGAGTATAACATAACTTTATAATAAAATATAATATGATAGAAATATTCTTTAATATACATGAGAAAATATGATTTTATATGTCCTATATAATTTTATATGCCCCCATGATCTTATATGTCCTCTATAATATGTGCTCTATATTTTTATATGTCCTCTATGATTTTATATATCCTCATGATTTTATATGCCCTCTATAATTTTATATATCCTCTATAATATGTCCTCTATAATTTTATATATCCTCTATAATATGTCCTCTATAATTTTATATATCCTCTATAATATGTCCCCTATAATTTTATATATCCTCTATAATATGCCCTCTATAATTTTATATATCCTCTATAATATGTCCTCTATAATTTTATATATCCTCTATAATATGTCCTCTATAATTTTATATATCCTCTATAATATGTCCTCTATAATTTTATATATCCTCTATAATATGTCCTCTATAATTTTATATATCCTCTATAATATGCCCTCTATAATTTTATATATCCTCTATAATATGCCCTCTATAATTTTATATGTCCTCTATAATATGTCCGCTATAATTTTATATATCCTCTATAATATGTCCTCTATAATTTTATATATCCTCTATAATATGTCCTCTATAATTTTATATATCCTCTATAATATGCCCTCTATAATTTTATATATCCTCTATAATATGTCCTCTATAATTTTATATGTCCTCATGATTTTATATCTCCTCTATAATTTATACGTCCTCCATGATTTTATATGACCTCTATAATATGTTATTTTTATATGTGCTCTATAATTTAATATGTTCTCTATAATAGGTCCTCTATAATTTATATGTCCTTCATGTGTTTTTATGTTCTCTATAATATTTTCTTTTATAAATTTATATGTTTCCATTATTTTAGCATATAAAATTTCACATTGATTTCGATTCAGTTGAACCAAACAAAAAATTGTTATCTTTATTTCTGAAAATTTTTTTAGATGAGGATTGGTTATTCGTATTATTTGGATTAATCGGACTACTGTTCTCATCTTGAGTGTGATATTCACAACGTTTCGATCGACGTAACCTCCGACTTTCTTCAGGTGTATCTTGTGAATTTCGAATGAAACACTTTGTTTACTTAACGAGGTAGAATGCTTTCGTTTCATTAGCCATGACTGGATTATTTATTTGCTTATTTGTTTGTTTACATATAAGGTATATGTCCTTATGGTTTGGTTGGTAGTTATTTTAAATGGATATATGGGCCTTTAATAACATTTAAATAAATGTTGTGTATTGGTAGTTATATTTTTCCCTATATAGTTATGTTTGGGGTAATTATCGTGGCAAAGGTAGTTATATATATATATATATATATATATATATATATATATATATATATATACTAATTTTCGATGGTTGTCAATTTTTATTTTTATTAGGGTAGTTAATTCTTTCTCCAATACTATAATGTGTATATATTTGATAGGTTAACATGCTTACGAATACGGTATAATAACGTCGAGACACCGGTTCCCGCTAGATCACCGAAGTTAAGCAACGTTGAACCTAAATGGGTGACCATTTCAGATTTCTAGGTGCTGTATGTGCTCTCCGCTTATCTCGGCAATGTTTCCGGTCGTCATGGACATCTCCTTGCCACTAGACCCAAACAGTGCCGATTCGGGAGAGGTGGGGCTAGAGATTGCGCAACCCTTGCCTCACAATTACACGCGCAGCTGCCTCTACAGGGGGTATCCTTTGTCTTTCGAGACTGAACAGAGGCATTGATCGATGCGAATATGCTTAGTTCTAGATATTTAGACTATCGATATGTAAATGGGTGCATAACTAGAATATATTTATTCATCTTTGTTTAGTGTTCAGTTCATTTAGTTCCCTGGCTAGAGTGTTAAGTTATCATTTGGGGTTAGCTGTGTGGTTGGTTTCCTAATGTAGTGTTATATTTTGATGATAAATCCTGTATGCACATATCAACATTCCAATTAAAGGCGTGCGCGACCCATAGACTATTTCACTTAAACGTTTTCAAAATAATTATTATTAACTACCTAAAGTGCACTCATCTCAATAGAATTGTTGGCAAGATGTGTTGTTGCTCGATTAGTTTGATATAAGCGGCGGACGTTTGAGATAGAGCTGTAGGGTAACAAGGGGATGTTTCTGACCTTAAAATCAGCTGACTTGCTTTATGTTAGCGTCTTCGTCCAATGATTAGGCGAGTTTCGTTATTAATTAGGGGTGTGTTGGTTTACAGTGAGTATAATTAATTAGTTGTGTATCGGGACCACTTTGTATTCAATTTCCTTTTACCTTGGTACATTTATTAATTAATTAATATATTGGGAGTGAGTGTTATGTGTTTACGGTTTCTACTGTGTGTGGGGGGTCGCTATTAGTTTTTTACAGTTTATTTAAAGCGTGATTTATCCCGGTCTTTAACCCTAAGAATTTCATATTTCTCCGTTAAACATAGATAACAGCGTGAAGTTAATGAACTACATGTATTAACCGTTCTAAGAACTTTCCATTCGATTGAAGGTGTTTTGTTCGCCTTGATTAGCCTCCAGTAGTGTACTGAGAGCGAGGGGTAGGTAGCATATGCTTTATTGTTCATTGATAGTTTGTGGCCAAAGAATCTGTTTTTCAAGGTCATTGAAGTGCTACCTATGTAGAATTTTCTGTTTTGGGGTTTTCTACGGTGCATATTCTAGCCTTGTATACCACCGAGGATGTGAGGCAATTATTGCGTAGTGGTCATTCGGTAGGTTATTTGCATTCACAGGCCTTTCTATTATCACTATCATTAGAGTTTATTTTATAGTGCTTACGATTATAAAACTGAAGACAAGTATGTATAATAGAATTTATAGATTCCTCTCACAGACATTACTCTATATTTTATGCCTACGTAATAACAATATCAATATATTTATATGCACATATTATATACTAGCAGAAAGACCCGACGGTGTGAAGAGGATTAACACATTTTCACTCTCCCATACTTTTAGCGTCATCAAAATCGGTGAAATCGTCTATTAGTCAAATCGATTGATTGCCCGCTCTAATCGCACCCACAGCGCTGCACCAGACAGAAATTTTACCTGCCTCCCCGCAGTGACTTAGCTTACAATACATTTTAGTCTAAATTGTAAATTGTACTGTATAGAATCTACGGTTGATTTTATGAACATATTTATACAGTTAATTATTAAAGTTTAAAATGCAAAAGTATAGTATCATGTTTCAGTCGTGTTCTAAAAAGAAACATTCATTGCGAACGCGCCCCTGTCATATAAAAGAACCAACTGTTCGTTTTGTGAAATTATTTTTACATAATCACTTGAATTAAAGTTTAATGTACAAAAATCAGTTACCATGAATCCATTCCTGTCTACAAAGAAACATTCATTCCGAACGCGCCACTGTCTTATAAAAGAATCCACAGTTGATTTTATAGGCTAAGCCTTTCTTCTTGTTCCGTGATGTAGCTTCTCAAATTCACTTGTGGCGTTAGGTTGTATAGAAATGTTAACTTTGGCCAGGATCGCATTTCGTCATTTAACTGTTTTTTTTTTCGATTATCAATTTTCGATACTTATCAGAGGCATTCCGATGCAAAAAAATACGTAAGAAAACTCCAAGACATATAAAGTACTTTCGTGTGAAATTAAAAAAATAAATCGGCCCAGCCGTTTCTGAGGCAATAAATACGAACTCACACGCACAGACATACAACGTTTATTTTATATATATGTATATACAACTAGTAGGCCACCTGGAGTTGGTCGGTCGTAAGATACGCTTAAATATGATATTTTAATTCATGCAGATTACGTATTTATTATTATAGAGACACTTTTCTATCGATTATTATACTGAACCTAATATATAGTAGTGATATTAAAACATATATATATACATATATATATATATATATATATATATATATATATATATATATACATATGACTTAGTTGCCTCAGCTGGATTCGAAATCAAAACATACAATATTCCACCCTCATTCCTTAGTCTCTGCTCCACACACACACACAAACACACACACACACATACACACACAAACACACACACACACACACACACACACAAACACACACACATACACACACAAACACACATACATACACACACACACATATATGTATATATAGGGGAAATATGTTTAATTAATTATATTTCACCTTTTAATTATACAAATTCTTTTAATTTATGAAGCTCGATGTAACTACAGAGCATATAACAAATAAATGACAAATGTCTAAATTCCAAATATCAAGATGTTGACCATCTGGCCGTTTATTTATTTTTTTTAATACGTTGACATGCATGTGAACGTACTCAAGGAAATAATTATATGTGAAACATAGACTTTTGTAATTTATTCGTATATATATATATATATATATATATATATATATATATATATATATACACATATATACATATATATATATTCACCTGTCATCCCTTTACTAAAAGATGTAATCGTTCGAACAAGATTCAAGCAAAGGCAGACGATCCATAGTTTATATATATATATATATATATATATATATATATATATATATATATATATATATATATATATATATATATAGCAAAAATGGTAATTAGTAAAAAATTTAAAAAAGTGCTCAATACTATTGCAGACCAAATGTATATTTTTTATTACGGTTTTATCTGCTTAGTTACACATGTTTCGGTAAACTAAACAGATAAAATGGTAATAATATATATATGTGTGTGTGTGTGTGTGTATGTGTGTGTATAGATGTGTGTGTGTGTGTGTGTAGAGAGAGAGAGAGAGAGAGAGAGAGAGAGAGAGAGAGAGGGGGGGGTAATATGGGAATTAGCCAAGAACAAACCAAATATAACAGTTAAATTTTTTTATTCAATATTTCGTTGTTTTTTTTTACATAGGCATCACCACATTATCAAGGCCAAGAGGCCACTCAAGGATAAGGGTTAAGCTAATAAACCTTTTCGAGCATTTGTTAAATTAAATATGCAAAAGTTGCACGATGCACGTAAATTATAAAAGTGCATTGGATGATGCTGCGTGCGTAAAAGATTATTGTCTGAAGATAAGTTTAGTTTTTTCTTCGTTAACGTATATAACGTAATGAGAAATAAATAGAAACTATAAAAACACATTTTTACACTAATTATTTTTTACATACACATTATTATATGTATATTATTTTGTTCGATTTAGATTAACAAAATTACCATACGTCGCTACAATAAATTTACTGCTTCAGTCTTAAAAGACATCGTTAGACGACAATAAATCTTTGGTCTTATTCGAGGTCAATCACTTGAAAATGAAAACCGAATAGAAAAAAAGAAAAATAAGAAAGAAAAGAAACCGTTTGGGAGACTTTTTCTTAAAATTATGTACCTTGACACGCGTGTGATTGTTTTAAGGAAGAAGTCTGTATAATCAGTTATAGTGAAGGTATTTTTCCTTACTTACAGAATGCCCCTGTATGCTATGCGACCAGAAATTAAAAAAAAAACTGTAAACGCGGAAAAGGAGCGAGGAGTTTTCCAACAGTATCCGAGGTAACATGCAAAATTTCATAAAAGATAATCGTGGTTAAATATGTAGATAAAACTTAAATGTGTTGATTTAAATTCTGTAGAAATTTATTATGAGAAATATGCTTTATTATAAGAATTTTTTACATACACATTATTATATGTATATTATTTTGTTCAATTTAGATTAACAAAATTACCATACGTCGCTACAATAAATTTACTGCTTCAGTCTTAAAAGACATCGTTAGACGACAATAAATCTTTGGTCTTATTCGAGGTCAATCACTTGAAAAATATAATAATAGGTAAATTTAATTCATAAATACTTCAGTGTAATTAAAATAAAACTTCAAACAAAAATAATGGTAAAACTATATCGTTTTTTTATATCTAACTTATAGAAATTGTTAATATACATTTTATTAGAGTCAAGTTTTATGTAATAGATAGAAAAGTAAGAAATACAGAAATCTAATAAACTAATTTCGAACGCGCCCCTGTCATATAAAAGATTATTAATTTTGTGATTTTTTTAAATAATGACTTGAATTAAATTTAAACGTACAAAAGTCAGTTATCCTGGTTCCATTGCTGTCTACAAAGAAACATTCATTTTGAACGCGTTCCTGTCGTATAAAAGCATCTTTTACTTGTGATGTTAGGTTGTATAAAAGTGTTAACTTGGGTCCAGATGGTTTAGATATATTTAATTGTTTTATTTTATTTATTTATTTATTATTATTTATTCATTTATTTTTTTAATTGATGCATCGTAATTAATATTAGTTGGTTTTATGATTTGAGTATCTTTATGTCGTAAAACTTATATATTGTGATAGAAAATTGAAAAAATAGGGTTAAGGAATGTATAAACAATTTACTGCTAAGGAGGAATTTATCTCATCTATATATA
>NC_136515.1:6588559-6756059 GCF_053919585.1 Euprymna scolopes | reverse complement strand
CGCGATACATTTAGTCGTCAAGCGAGTTCGTCCCGTGGTAGAGGTTTAGGCTTCTTATCCTGGGGTCCTGATTTCGAATTTCGCTAGATTCAGCCACTCTGATGAGTCGTTGACGACGAAACACGTGTCAGTTGATAATTATATTTTAAAAATAATATATATATGCCGCTCCCCATTTAGGGGGTGCCAAATTGGTCAAAGGGAAATTTATTGTCAACTAACATTTAGGTAAAAATGCACTTTCGTATAAATAATTGAATCCGTATATATATATTCATTATTTTTTAAACTTTTTTAGGAATCCGAAACACGCGTGTCCGTAGATTACTGTTTTTAAAAACAATAAATAAATGAATAAATAATACATCCAAATAAAAAAAATGAGCGACTTTTCTAACACCGGACGTTAACCTTAATATCGTTTAAAAAATCAACAACAAAAACGTATGTATCTTATAGATATACTATAATAATTATATATGTATATCTATAATATAAAGCTGAATGTCTGTGTGTGTGTGTGTGTGTAAGTGTGTGTGTGGGCACGAATAGGCTCCTATATGGTTGACTATTTTACAAAACTGTTTACATATAATGATAGAAAATGTATCGAGACACAGGAATGGGTATGTTTGATCTGGCAGAATGGTGGTTCATTAAAATTGTGGTGTTTGCGTACGCGCCTGGTCCACAAAGTATGGAAATAAAAGATTTTAAATGAAAAAAAAACCAACGTTTTTCCAAGTGTTTTTGATATAGATTTACATAATAATACTTTGATAAGTATGTTTTAGCTTAAATAGGGATGGTATAATAAAATTGTGGGGTCTGCGTTCGCGCATGGCCTCCATAGAACGGAAATAGGCACAAACTTTAATAAAGACTTTACATATCTATTTGCGTAAGTATACTTTGATAATTATGTTTCAGTTTGAAGAAATATTGTATAATAAAATTATGGGGTGTTCGTTCGCACCTGACCTCCATAGAATGGAAATATGTCACAAAGTTTAACAAGGTTTTTTAATATAAGTGTTTCAGTATGAACAGGTATAGTATCATAAATTATGGGGTTTATCTATTTTATTTTTTGCTTTCATCATATTTTGCTTTGGTTTTGATACCCCCAAATTCGAAGCTATCTCTTTACAAACTTTCCTTTTCATAACCTATCATACTTTCATAAATCAGAGTCCATTTTCTGTAGGCTGTTTTTGAACCCAGTCAACGACGGGTACTTTTGCTAGTATATATGTAATAATATATATATATATATATATATATATATATATATATATACAGCGTCAGTATGTTGACAAGAAATCAATAAAGTGCTTGATCGTTAATGTGAGAGCTAAAATAAAAATTGTTTATAAAGTAGATGTGACACGTTTCATTGCAGTATATCACGTTGTGTTATTTAGAATGAAAAAATTTAGAATCACGTTTCAACTTCTTCTTTTGTTCCTTTTCTTTTTCTATTTCCTTTCCTTTGTTTGTATTCATTCATAATTTTGTCTCCAAATTTTGACAGTTTTCTCCCTTCTTTGATTTTTTGGATGGAACATTAAATAATTTAATTTTCGTACAAGTATGTTTACTAATATATATATATATATATATATATATATATATATATATATATATATATATAATTTAAAGGAGATTAGAACAATAGTCTAAAGAGCAGAGTGTATTTTAATGTAATGGTGAAGATAATGTGCTCGTTGTAATTTAGATATATAATAAGCTCGATAGGTAAATATCCTAGAGCTAATTTAATATTTAGTAATGTGATTGATAATTTAAAAATCAAATTATAATTAAATTAAAAATCGGTTTCATAAGAAGGAACAACAACAAACTCAATTATTTGTACGATCGTTTCGGAAAACAGTGTTTTTATTGTGGTAGACATCAAGTTACGGACAATAATTATTGCATATAATTTTTTTATAAACAGGGTTTCCTCGTCAGCAAATATTGTGAAGGGTTTTTATTAAATGTAAAAGACACCATAAATAAACCTAACATTAAAAGTAATATATAGAACAAAGACATTATTTTCACAAGTATATTTTCAAATATTGCACTTTCTTCAATTTAATCATCCCAAAGAAGTCTTTAAATAAAGACGAAACGTTGATAAACATATAACTGGGTTGGTTCCTTATTCATCGCTCTCTCTCCACACACACACACACACACACACACACACACACACACACACACACACACACACACACACACATATATATATATATAAGTAGTAAGTTATAAAATATATATGGCAATCAATTAAGCTACACAGAATATTCTGCATTTCATCCATACTAGGATTCGTCAGGCTTATGCGAAGAGTTGTGGTTATCTTGCGTTTTTATATAAGCACATTCTATTGAGTTTCAGTTAACCAATCAGCTTTCTAGTTTCCACCGTGCCCCTCCTAATCAGCCAATGGGCAGGCAGTTACAGGACAAAGACCCAGTTGACCTTAGGTTCAACCCTTCCATTTGTGTATGCTTTTTTTAGCGGGAAGCGTAGATATCTATTGATCTGACCTTATTATGTTAGGTTATATATATATATATATATATGATAATTCAGTATATGTATGTTTATTTTACTTATTTCCTGCAGTTCATAACAAGGTAGTTTTTTGAAGTACTCCAACATTGCAATGAATCACAATTTTCTTAATCCTTTCTACCTTCTTAAACTTCAACAATTTTTTATGTCTCTTTTAAAGTCTTGATATTTCGACATCCGCTTTTCTTTTTCCTCCACATTCTCACCAACTGACATTGCTACATCAACAAGACTAAACCTGGCCTCCTTGCTTCAATCACATTATCACATTGGATACTCAGATCTCACAATAATTTCACATTATCGCTCTTCCCCACTCTTTCTGGAATCTGCCCGTGCCATTTTTCACTGCATTCCAACCCTCTTTTTTGTATATATCCGAATGAATGTTTCTCGCATTATTATCATGCTGTCTCTGGTATTTATTTTAAGCTAATTCTCACAATTACATGTTAACCTTTTTATCCACACAGTCGACATAGGGAGCTTTATTATTATTATTATTATTATTATTATTATTATTATTATTATTATTATTATTATTTATGTTGTTGTTGTTGTGTCCGTTAACTTGTGATGCTTTGAACCGGTTAATTTTACACTAAAAAACGGGGGTTTCTTCTTCTTCTTCTTCTTCTTCTTCCTAATTTTGTTGTTGTTGTTGTTGTTGTTGTTGTTGCTGTTGTGTGTATCGTTATTCTTGAGTAAAGTCTGTTGTGTCCATACACTTATTTGCTACATTCCTTCAACCATTTAGTAGGTTCTTTAAAGTTTAGAATGTCGAATTTCTCATTCAGACACAATCAAAATTGGTTGTTTAAATTTCTACATGCGTTTATTTGTCGTACTATTTTTCACTCTAATATTATTGAGTGCCTGCTGTCTTTGCGGTCCGAGTGTATTTTTTATTTATTGGGCGCCGGTTCCTACTCTGCCAAGGTAAGAAAGTAGGTTCTTAGTTATTTAAAGAATGCTGGGACTTTAATCTTAAGTTTATGCCCCTTTACGAAAAGACATGAAAAATGATGGCACCCTTAATTTAAAGGGGTTTGGTCTTCAGTTTCTGATTGTCGTTGTTGCTGGGTGATTATCCAGTCGTCTTAGGGTATTCTGTGAGAGAGTTAACAGCATAATATAAAAACAGACCCGCAATTTAAAAAAAATATATATTGCAATAAGTCCAGCATTTTAGCTTGTCGAGCAAGCGGCCCTCGGGACATTGGATGGTGGAGGAATTACTGATTGTCCTTTATTAATTACACTATTATAAATTATTTTCAAAAATCGCGAGTTCCTAATTTCTGCGACTCTACGCGTTTTCTAGTTGGAGATGTGATTGTTGCTGCTTTTTTAACACATGATGTTGCTTGGTGGTTTCGATTTATTCTGTCTCTTTCTATTTGCTTACTTGCTTTTATATATACTTTTGTTTGCGTGGAAAATTGATTTCAAACTAACATTTTTATTGCCTGTAGAACTTTGAATTACTTTATGATCTATTTTTTAAAAATTTTTTAAATCTTATATTCAATAACATTCGTTACTTCTAAGTATTAGTGTGGTGCAAAGATAATATCGTTTATAGACGTTCAGCTTCAAGAAAAAAAACGACATTATTTTTGCACCAACCTAATATGTTATAGAATATTTTTTTTAAGATTCCGTTTTTCATCGTGTGAAAACACTTCACATCGTTTGAATTATTCGGATTACTTTTTTTACAAAAGAATGGCCACTTATCAAGGCTCAGAGGCCACTCGAGGATAAGGGTACAGTGGTCAAAGGGAACATGTAGTCATCTTTAGTAGTGGAAATTTTGTTAATTGGATTACTTAAGGGGATGGCTCATCAAGAATTTGTTCACATTGGACTTGAAAACGACAATATGGTGGTCAGTTGGAAAACAGAAAAACAGAATAGAGTTCCACAGGTATGCAGTTCTAAGAAAGAAGCTTTGTTCATGAGTCTGCGTTTAGATTTTGGCACAGATAAAGAGTGGGGGTTATTTTCACACGGTTACGGCCCATGTAACATCCGACCTTCTTCAGGTGTGTCTTACCGAACTTGGGAACCTTTCTATTGAAATCTGAAATCTGCAAGGAATCACAAACGAGGCCCTTTATTTAGTCCACTGTGGTAGCATGATTTTGTTCCGTTAGCCATGACCAAGTTGAAATCTTAAGTAATTTAGGATTGGACCTAGAGCGTAACGGATAAATTACTAAATAAAATCAGTTCTAAGCGACACTCTTCTGAAGGTTAAAGGTTTAATCCTCAGTGCAGGCGAAACTAAGAATATAATTACAAATTATTTAGCACTTCTACATGGCTGACCGAACGAGGACATGGTAACACCATGGATTTAATAAAGGGTTCCTTTCGAAAGTCATTACATGTTCCCAACTTCGACAGAAAAATTCCCGAGTTCGACAAGATACACCAGAAGAAGGCTGGAGGTTACATCAGCCGAAACATTGATTAAATAATACTGAAGATGAGAACAGTAGTCCAAATAATAAGAATTATCAATCCTCATCTCAAAAATTCAGTAACAGACGTTCCTAACCCTAACCCTAACCCTAACTTATAATCTTGGCTTTTTAAGTTCAGATATCTCAGTTTGCTCTAAATTTCAATCAAATAGTACGAAACGAACAGATTCCCGAGTTTGACAGAAAGATTCCCGAGTTCGACCTGATACACATGAAGAATGGCGGAAGTTACATCGGCCGAACCGTTGTGAGAATAAAACTCAAAGTAAGAACAGCAGTCTGAATTATGTAAATCAAACGATTTGCTTCCAGCTTATCTTATTATACGAGGGTCGTTCCCAAAGTAATGCCTCCTATTGTTTGAACAAAAAAAGCCGAAGAGCTACGATGACGGGACTAATACCATTAAAACGAGCGACTGTTTGTGCTCTAGAATTTATTATTTTATATAGTGACCCCATTTTGAATGCGCCGTTGCTAGAAATTCAATGACGCATCTTTGCTTCCGATGCGCGTCCATGACAGGGGTTTCTTTCTTAGAGTCTCACACCGTCAATATCTGCAACAGTCTAGACGCCCCAGTATAATGCTGTCTGGTAGTTTCTGATCTCTAGAGGAAAAGAGTGGATTTTGCTGCAAGGATTATTAAAAAAAATAAAGACTCGTATTTCTTTAACCCAAGCTATTGAAGAGCTACGAAGACGGGAGTAGTGCCATCACTACGAGTGTCGTTTGTGCTCTAGAATTTATTAAAGTGTTACATCTACTTTCCTTACTTATTTTCCCCTTAAATACCTTCCTTTCTTCTTCACACCGCCTATCCCTCTCACTGGACATACACAACTTGAGTTGAGTTACTACTTTTTACATAACATTAAAAGATATGTGTACGTACTGATAACATTAAATGATATGTGTACGTACTGATAACATTAAATAATATGTGTACGTACTGATAACATTAAAGGATATAAATGACAACCCAAAATAAGATTTTTTTTAAGTTTAGATATTATATATTATATTAGTTGCTTTGATAAAAAATACTAATTTGGGAAATGTTTGTTGTGTATTTTTCAGGTATAGTTAGACATACAAATAGACATAGATGCATTTAAAATACTAATTTTAGGGGTGTTTGTTATGTATTTTTCTAGTTTTAGCAAGGAAAACAAATAGACATAGATGTATTTAAAAATACTAATTTTAGGGGTGTTTGTTATGTATTTTTCTAGTTTTCACAAGGAAAACAAATAGACATAGATGCATTTAAAATACTAATTTAGGGAGTGTTAGTTTTGTATTTGTCTAGTTTTAGCTAAGAAAAAAAATAGACATAGATGTATTTAAAAATACTAATATTAGGGGTGTTTGTTATGTATTTTTCAAGTTTTAGCAAGGAAAACAAATAGACATAGATGCATTTAAATACTAATTTAGGGAGTGTTAGTTTTGTATTATTTAGTTTTAGCTAAGAAAACAAATAGACATAGATGTATTTAAAAATACTAATTTTAGGGGTGTTTGTTATGTATTTTTCTAGTTTTAGCAAGGAAAACAAATAGACATAGATGCATTTAAAAATACTAATTTAGGGAGTGTTAGTTTTGTATTATCTAGTTTTAGCTAGGAAAACAAATAGACATAGATGTATTTAAAATATTTATTTTAGGGGTGTTTGTTATGTACTTTTATAGTTTTAGCTATGCATATAAATAGACAAAGATGCATTTAAAATACTAATTTTAGGGGTGTTTGTTATGTATTTTTCTAGTTTTAGCAAGGAAAACAAATAGACATAGATGTATTTTAAAATACTCATTTTAGGTGTGTTTGTTATGTATTTTTCTAGTTTTAGCTAGGCATACGAATAGACAGATGTATTTAAAAATACAAATGTTAGGAATGTTTGTTATGTATTTTTCTAGTTTTAGCTGGGCATACAAATAGACAAAGTTGTATTTAAAATACTAATTTTAGGGGTGTTTATTATGTAGTTTTCTAGTTTTAGCTAGGCAAACAAATAAACATAAATGCATTTAAAAATACCAATTTAAGGAGTGTTAGTTATGTATTTTTCTAGTTTTAGCTAGGCATACGAATAGACAAAGATGTATTTAAAATACTAATTTTAGGGGTGTTATGTATTTTTCTAGTTATAGCTAGGAAAACAATTAGATAGATGTATTTAAAAATACTCATTTTAGGGGTGTTTGTTATGTATTTTTCTAGTTTTAGCTAAGAAAACAAATAGACATAGATGCATTTAAAAATACTAATTTAGGGAGTGTTAGTTTTGTATTTTTCTAGTTTTAGCTAAGCATACGAATAGACAGATATGTCTTTAAAATACTAATTTGATGGGTGTTTGTTATGTATTTTCCTAGTTTTAGCTAGGCATACAAATACACAAAGATGTATTATTAAACTTATTTTAAGTTCCTGTTTTTCATCATCACCATTGCACGTGAAAACCGATGCATCCATTGTTATTTATACTACATTGGCATGTTACAAATCCTGGTATGAAATTGAATATGAACTTCACATTAAAAAAAGCAATTTACATTTTACATTTTCAATCACGGTGTCGAATATTTTTTCCGGTACTTATGCAGAGAACGACAAATTTCTCCATGAATGTTGCGTTGGCATGTTCCGGCAACTTACGTAAACCAGCAAAACACGCCAAAACGCCCAGACAATGCAGCAGACGACCGTTTATAAATTGGAAGGAAATATTTTTAATATATAAAAAAAAGATACTTTTAATCGGGGGAAAAAAAAAAAATAAATAAATAAATCGTTAAAAATAAATTACTATTTTAGTAAAGGTGCGACGAATTAATTCAGTGGGTTTGCAGATTTCGGTCCAGTCGTCGGGGGAAAAAAATTCTTTAATTTTTGCCAGGATTGGAAATTAATCGAAAATACATGTGGTCCCACCGTTAGATATTGGCAGGTAACGCTGGGAAGAAAAAAAAAACATTCAATGGGTTGCATACACACGAAAAGGGATTCAAATATAAATTATTCGGTATTTTCACCTATTGTCTAAGGGAATGCATAATTTGACCCAGAAATATTTAAGCAGATATCGGTCAATGGTTGATACAATAGACAAGGGAAATATTAGATTTAAATAGAAAGAATGTCGTTATAAATAACATCTTCATAGAGACACGAGAAGGCAAAGAGAGAGGGAGAGAGAGAGAGAGAGAGAGGGGGGGAGGCGGGAGAGAGAGAAGATTTGTCACGTGTCACCACTTCATCACTGTCAGCCAGTCGTCTAACTCACGCACTCTCGTGCCTTTCAGTAGACATCAAAGCAAGAATGACAATTTGTCACAGAAAAGCTGATTGTTGGAGTGAAAAAAAAAATGCTTTTGTAGATCAACTGGGTTGTGATTTTTACTTCGCTGGCAGTGTGTGTATATATTTTGTGCCAGCGACAAAATTAGATGTTAACATTTATATAGACTGGACAAACGCATTTTGAACAACCAGCCACAGGGAATACGTAACACCACGATATTGCAATTGTTTGAGATTAAGATTAGTAGTAGATTAAGACCACATTGTGAACGATTGCAAATAGCACTTCCGCAGGATATCAGAAAATTTTTAACCTTAACAAAAAGAAACGGAGTAGACAAAAAAAAACAAAAAACAAAAAAAAAACGCATTTTATTATAAAAATAATGTTTCGTACCCCCTCCTTAAATAATCCCATTAAAACAGTAACATCTCTCAATAAAAATAAAAAATAATTACAAACGTTTTTTTTCTAATGTTTTTACACATAAATTTCACAAAGATAAATATTAATCCATAAAACTTACCGTAGGTTGATTGTTTTTTTTTATTAATGTATTTCCATTTTTTACTCATTGAAATTGCTATACAATAAATGTTTTCTATCATAATACTTTCGTTTTTCTGACATTTTCACATTCGATTATTCCAGCTTTGCATAAATACCCATTCCCCTTATCTGCATATACATATAAGTTCCACCATAAAAAAAAACAACAAGTGTATAGAAAAAATGTTTAAATTTAATAAAGTCTTTACATATTTGTGTATATCATATCAGTAGTTTGATGCCGTAGCATTTATCATCAAACTGATACTTCTCCAGATGTCTTTTATTTTTCATCCATGCCACTATTTACCTGTTGTAGGAGGATAATTATTCAGTCTTTATTGCGTCCTCTCACTCTCCTAGTTTACATCCTTACAGAATATTTTAATGATAATATTTTAATGCGTCCTTAATTATTTTAATCATCATTTCGTTTTATTAACATTCAATTAATGCTTATTCAGTATGTAAATAATCGCCGCTTTTTATTTTTGTTTATCAGATTGGAACATAAGGAGACTGCTATTTCGGATCACACATAATAAATGGATTGTGTGAACTTTAACAGCGAGTGATTTGTTCACATTACATTTAACTTTTGATGGGCAACGAAGCAGGAAACACGAAGCAAATTTCAAACTCTAGCAGCTTGAATAAAGAAACGATTAGAGTAGAAGGCTTTCCGGCATCTGGGTTAATCAGTAGTGAAGGGGTGGGATTTTGCTGCTGGTCCGGTTAGTTGGGAGCATGCACTTCGAGAGGGCACCCGTGCTGTAATCTCATCAGTGCATATCGCGTTAAAGTACTTGTAAAACATGAACAGGGATGCAGCATTGCAGCGATGGGCCTGGGGTTGGAGCTTATGCGATAGTACGGGACCTATTAGAATTGAGACTTGTTTTGGTACAATTTTCTAAGTTTTTTTTTTAAATTGGAGAAGTGTTAAATATTGGCAAGCAACCACAGGAAGAAAAACATTCGATAGGTTCGCACGCAAAATGGATTCCATGTAAAGAACGTGAGACTTTCCTTCATTTTCTAATGGAATGCATAATTTGATCCAGAAATATGTGAGAGGATATCGGTCAAAGGATTGAAATAATAGACAATAAGAAATATTAAATATTCCAATAGGAAAAGAATGTTTATATAAATAAATCGAGAGAAGCGAGGCCGTCACATGTGTTCATCACCCGACATCCGATACGACCATGCACCCTCTCACGCGCCGTTCATAAACGTCAAAACACTAGTAAAAAAAATATAATCAAAAGCTGATTTATTAATGTGTGAAATAAAAAATATTTTTATAGATCAACTGTGTTGTGGTTGTACCGGTGATAAAAGTAGATTTTAACACTTATATCGACTGGATAAACGCATTTTTAACAACGAGCATGATGCAATTCTCTATCTATATAAGAGCCAGGTAAGTCCAAGGATGCAGTACTGTTGTCACATCTGGGCAGGAGCTGATAGAAAGAACTTATCCTGCCTTGATAGAGTTCAAAATAGACATTGTAGCCTTGTAGGGGATGTCCTTTTCTCTTTCCTGCAACCTCTTTCTCACAGAAGAGATGTTGCAAGTTTGTCTATGCTTTATCATTATTTTCATGGCAAGTGCTCGGCTGAGCTTCAATCTATAGTCCCCTCCTCGCCAAACTTTCACAAGAAACACTCGTTTAGCAGAAAACACTATCACTAGTTTTCCCCACTCTTTATCTGTGCCTAAACCTAAACGTAGGTTCCATGAGCAAAGATTCTTTCTTAGAACTGCACGCCGATGGAATTGTCTTCCGTTTTCCTGCTTTCCGGCTGACTACAATATGGTTGTGTTCAAGTCTAACGTAAACAAGTTTTTGATGAGCCGTTCCATATAAGTTAACAAATTAACCGCATGTCCATTACTAACGATTACTATATTGTCTATTTTCTACTGTACATGCTTTAACCCTTATCCTCGAGTGGCCTCTTGGTCTTGATAAGTGTCATGCCTATGTAAAAAAAAAACGGTATCAGCGAATACGTGACAAAATTAGCAAAGAAACCCCCATTTTAATTCATATTTGTGTCAATTTAATTGTTTTGTTTAGATATTGGCGTTTATTTAACTCTAAAAAATTTTTCTCAGATATATCGCATACCCTGTATAATATTTTCCTTTGTTTTTTTTTGTTTTTTCAATCCAATAAAGTGATAAATATCGTTATGAAAATGAATCGAGGAATTTATCTTATCTTTAACTGAAAATCAACCCAGAAGAAATCGGGCATCCGGAAGGTCATCGATAGTGCTCAATCAAAGAGAGTGAATGGTACTTTATTATTCTTTATGTAAATGCAGTCATATCTTGCTACGATGTGCAGATCGTTTTAATCATATTTGATTTCATCAGGAAAGAAAAGTTAAAATACAAAAATTAAAAAGGCTCCAGACCTTTTCAATTTTAGAGGAAAGAAAATACGCCATGACTGGCGTGAAGCAAAGCTAAAGGTCTTATTATATATATATATATATATATATATATATACATATATATATATATATATATATATATATATATATATATACACACACACACACACACACACACACACACACACATATATATATATATATATATATATATATATATATATATATATATATATATATATATATATATATATATATAAAATAGAACCTCGGGATACAGTGGCCCTAGGATACGTTTTTCTTATCAAGTAACGATGTTTGTCCGGGTGCTGGTTAAGGTATTTTCCCCGCCTTACAGTGTTATTTATAATTATGATGATTATATACTGTGCTGTGTTTTGTTACTAAGTTTTAATGCCGTATCCCAAGGTTTTACTATATTATGTCGAATATTGAGAAAATGCTGATGACATCATCGAAGTTAATAGGACTTCGATATTTGGAGAAAACATAGTTCGATTGCAGGCATTAATATCGATCAGTCATGGACAGATAATCTGATTACGGATAAATGTGTTAATTATATTGCAATATTTGAAGAAGGACGATTAAATTTAGTGGATCAATAACACTTTATTGGGAAAGGAAATTGGGATTAATGGGTCAATTACTCTTATATACAGGAAAAGGAAGGAATTCAGTGAGATTAAAACGATTAATGTTACTAATTTATTGGAAGAATTAAAATTAATTAAATGGAATTAATGACTGAAATGTTAAATAACACGCGAGTAGATTAAGCGAATCTCAAATATTGAAAGAAATTGAATTAGATTTAATGAATTAACTACTATTTGTTAACAAACAGTTGGATTAAAGGAATTAGGTTCTCGTATATATTTGAACAGAACAGATTAGTTAAAAAAGACTAATACCTTTATGTATTGGAGAAAAATAGCTTGGATTTAGGGAGTAGTGTCTCTTAAATTAAGACTATTAAGGATATTAATTAATTTTAAGTTAGAAGATAAACACATTTAAAAGAAAACATTATTAAACGATTACAGTTATTAATATGTTCATTCAAACAAAACAATTGGATTAAAAGAATTAGGTTCTCTTAAATTAAAAAGACCTAACAAGTCTATCCCAAACCCTAACCCTGTTCGCACATCGTAGTAATTATAAAAACGACACACTAGTTTAATTTCATCGAACGACGTCACGATTCTAATGCGTTTTTTTTTTTTTAAAACGGATTGAATGCAGTACATAAAATTTAAGTTAGGATTTTCTCTAAGAGTTTACAATTGAATATGGATCCTTTTAAGAGATAAGTTGACAATTTTGGGATTTTTATTTATTTTTATTGTATGCGAATGTTAATTTAAATTATTGATTTCAGTTGCAATTTTTTATTTTTCTGATTGTGTTTAGTTTTCTGCTCCAAAATCGTGCATTAGTTTTCTGCTCCAAGAACGTTCTTATTTCAAGAATATTGTTTTGGAATATAGCATTAAAAAGACACAACAAGTCTATTCCTCCCCAACCCGAACCACTTTTGCACATAATTATAGAAATTATAAAAACAAGTCTATTTTGTTGTTTATTTGTCTCCCCACGAGGCAATGTAAAAAGAAAAAAATTAAATTTAAAAAATACAAATGATATTGCTTTTGGTCCGTATGTGAAACTAAAATATACCTTCTTGGTCGCATCTTTTCTATCTGAAGATGGTATAATAATGTGGGGTTTTCGCTCACACCGGGCATCCATACACTGGAAACATGTCACAGACTCTTATAAGGATATTTGAGATAAACCGTAATAACCAGATATATTTAAATTTTTAGCTATAGAGTTGTTTGTTTAATTTTTGAATAACCGTACAACCCATGAAACCCATGGAATATGTGCATATATTTTCGCAAAGTAAAATTTTATGGCTGGGGTTGATGTATGGCGTTTTTAGTTTTACTTGTATTTTTTTTTGTTTTTTTTTACACAGTGGTCACCACTTATCAAGGCCCGGAAGCCACTCAGGGATAAGGGTTATTGCAAGTACGTACATTACGTTAGTGTGGAGATTTGATGAAGTGTTTACTTACGGGGGCGGTTCATTAGGAATTTGTTAACGTTGGACTTGAACACATCCAAGTTGTAGTCAGGTGGGAAACAGGAAGACGGAACAGAGTTCCACAGGCGTGCAATTTTAAGAAAGAAGCTTTGTTCATGGAATCCACGTTTTGATTTAGGCACAGATTAAGAGTGGGGGAAATTTTTCAAAGTGGATTCGGCTAGACGGGTGTTTTTCGTGAAAGATTCGCGAGGGGGGGTGGGATCAGAGATTGGAGTTCAGACGAGCACCTGCCGTGGAATCATGGATTAAAATCAATCAATACTTAAAATTTTATTATCTATATATTTATACAGCAGTACCTTTTACTTTTTGTATAATGACATCATGGGGTTTCCGCTCGCGCTGGGCGCTCATACAATGAGAATATGTCACAGACCCCTATAAGGATATTGGAGATAAACCGTAATAACCAGATATATTCTGACACTACATTAAAAAAATAACTTGGACAAATATTTTACAGTTTTAACAAAAGGGATACAATAATATTGCGGGGTTTCCATTCACGCTGGACGTCCACAAAATGCACAGCAGCAATATGTTTCACATGAAAGATGCCGGTGTGGAATTTCCTCAGGTCTCAACAGTTTGTATGAATGATAATAAATTAAGTTTGAAGCAAACACCAAAAGAAAACCGTTAAAAGAATCGGTTGTAAAATCGAAAAAATAAGCACAGATTTTAAACAAATCGGATACAGATTCCGATACCTAAAAAAATTCTGGGTTTTTTTTCGTCTCCCGAATCCTTCTTCATCGTCCCAACACTATTATATACTTACTTATGGCGGACCTGGTATATACATGTTTCGTTGATAAATTATTTTACAGTTTGATTAATTTTTCATTTTTTTTTTTTTTTTTACACAGAGTTACAATCATGATGTGACTAAGTCAACCTTAATTTTTATATTTGCCTTGTTATTTTTGCTGAAAACAGACGGGTCAATTTCAGCGTCTTTGTGAGTCTTCTCTGATGTCGTTTCCGGTTTGAGTTTCAGCCATTTGCCAACATGACCGTTCTTTGATTCCGGCGACACCGCGAGAGTTATCCCGTTCGTGTTCGTGCTGAGCTGGGGAGCGGACGCCGAGGCGGCAACAGTTGCTATCGTAGTATTCGATGCGCTCGTGTCGCTGACCTCAGCACTGTTTACCTGCGACCTGCTCGCATGAGTTATTGGCACCTCGAGGAACTGGCTACTTTTAAAAGTTTTGTTCTGCTTCCGGAAACCACCGACCCTGTGGCCCAAAACCGGAAGTGACTGCAGTGAAGGCATCTTGTGAGATCTTTTTGGCTTTACCGACGTCTGGTCGCTGCAGGAGGAGCCTGCCCTTTTCCGGTGGACATGACGCCGAAAATGGTTGTTTCTTTTTAAAGGGGAACGACCAGTGCCAAACCTTCGTCTACGAAACAGTCTCGTAACGGCTAGCCTGAATCTCTTGCTGATAATAGCGTACATGAACGGGTTACAGACACACGATAGCAAACCCATCCACATAGCCAAAGGTTCCAGATGCCATAGGCCACCCCCAAACCCTATATTCGCAATTTTTATGTACACATACGTGATCCAAAATATAACATAGGCGAGAATGACTCCAATCAGACGAATCCCGGTCCGCACGTCCCGACGGAAACCAGGTACGGGGGAATTGATCGGCGAGTAGTTGTCGGCGTCGCTGTACCGGTCTGGATCGATATCGGCATTGGTGGTGGCGGTGTGCATCGCGGGATCGATCCCGTCGTACTCCATGTTTGTTGCGGTCGGAAAGCTTATCATAGAGAGGCGTCGCAACGGGTGGACAATGGCGGCCGCTACGGGGCCGGACATGTCTATGTCGGAGAACTGGCGGGCACGTGTCTGCACGGCCGTGATGCGCGTAGCGTGCCTTCGAGCCACTTTTATGATTGTCACGTAGCAGAAGAACATAAGAAGCAACGGTATGATGAAGTTGAAGAGGCACATGAACACGACGTAGACGATGTTGGACCAGACGGTGACGCAGAGGAACCGATTGGCGAGGTAGTCGCCCACACCAAACAGGGGCAGAGTAGCTGAGGTGATGGCCTGGATCCAGATCCAGGCAATGATACCCCCGGCGTATTTGAATGGGGACCAGGATGAATAGCGGAGACAGTGGATGATGGCGGAGTAACGATCGATAGCTATTGCCACGACGGACAGGTTCGAGGCAACCGACAGGAAGTTGAAGAAAAATCCAAATACTTTACACAAATTCTGAAAAGATAGAAGCAGAAAAAAAGGAAAATATTTAGAAATTTGAAAATACTTTATTAAACAAGAAAAGAGAGCGCATGTCTTCATTAAAACACTTAGGAGAGCTCATATCCCCGTCAAAACTAATGATTACTAACAGACTTGCAACAAACACTTGTTTATCTACAGTCTGCAACTTATTTTCTATTACTTTTGCGCATGTGCAAATTCATTCATAACTTGAAGTAGTTTAATTTTAAATCTTTTAAAAATATATGCAATGTAAATATATGCACATATGTGCACATGCATGCATAGACACCCGCGTCACTCCTGCTTACGTCAAATTTTCCTTAAGGTGCTAAAATTGGGTACGTGTGCGCAAGCATGGATGCGCTCATACACAGATACATACACACATCGACGCCCCTACCCCCCAACGCGGCTAGAGTGCTAAATGTTTTGGCTTTTATACTAGCTGTTGGTACCCAAGTTATCATCGCTTGTAAATCTTTTGAAATCAGCACTATATGTTAGGTACCATATAATATTCAATAGAGAATTAGCTCAGTAATAATAAATACGAGATCTGCATGAATTAAAATATATTTAAGCATATTTTATGACCGGACAAGGTTAGGCGTCCCGACTTCCTGCTAGTATTTTAAATATAAGCAAAATATATTTATTATTAAAAGTAAATTACACATGTTTTTTTCGAACTTCCAAAGGTTTACCAAATAAGCTGCTGTGAAATTAAAGTTTTAAAACTTTTTTGTTTGAATAACGCAGTGTGCGGCAGAAATATCTCCTACATTAAAAACTTTCAACCATATGTTGTTAATGAAATTATGCGAGTACCAATGATATTTTCATTTAGTTAATAACTAGCCATTTGTTCTTCACCCACCCTTATCAAGCAATATGGTTTGGACTGGTGCTCATCGTGCTTCTTCTGTAGAAATACTTTTAAAGAATGGTGAATCTGTAACTCCAGCACAGAGAGCTTTCCAAGGTCATTACAAGTTAGGACAGCATGATGTTGTTTCATACAGAAAATCAATACAGCTATGGGTTGAAAATTTTAGAGCTACAGGTCCGGCACTTAAAGGAAAGCCACCTGGAAGACCTCGGACCGCTCGAACGCCAGATAGTACTCGAACTGTGAGACTATCTCTTACTCAGTCTCGTACACGTTAAGCCGGAAACATATTTTGGCCTTGAGATTGTCTGATCAAACAGTCAGAAGCATTCTACACAATGCTATCCAATTCCATCCATACAAATTAATGATTGGTCAGAAACTGCACGAGCACGACTGGGAAGATCGTAGGTCAAAATGTGAGAAAAAATTCTGCCGCAACACACACACACACACACACACACACACACACACACACATATATATGTATATATATATCTACATATATTATATATATATATATGTTAGCAGGTTGTACAAAAGTCAACGATTTCTTTTATTCTCTAGCTGTGCCTACGACTAAACGAACGTTCCATGAACAAAGTTTCTTTCCTCTTTGTTATTAGTCATTTGTTTTTCTAGTTTGGTATACGAAAAATATCTGATATTTTCCCGACACCCACCACCTAGAGCATATTTTTCGCACTTTTTTTTTTACAGATATTTCAATGTGTTTTCTTAGTTTTGCATATTAATTATCTGATACTTCCACTAAAACTCTAATCTTGATGGAGGGAAGACAAAAACTGCTATGGTTTCAAATGATCTGAAATACCAGCAAGGGGAGACTTGATTCCAAATATTTCTCATATGTTATATCTCCCCATCTTTGGTTTTTATACATAAAGTAACTTTCACAGCGCATAAGGATTATTTGATACCGGAGATATTGATAATCGTACTCTATTTCCAATAGAGATCATTTGAAAACATAATAGTCTCCCTTCCCTCAAGGCCAGAGGTTTGGGGGATATATATATATATATATATATATATATATATATATATATATATATATATATGTATTAGTGGCTTCTCAAGGCCACAGGAGAGACAGCTTAGCAAAAACACCTTTAGCAAAATTCATCCCAAAGTAGCAAAACTAAAGCTGACTTGCCAGGACACTATGTATACAGATGTAGGAGAATTTGAGTATATTTTATTGGTTTAAAAGTATAGACTCTTTTTATCAACTGCCATAAAAAGTTTAACCATAGAATAGTATTATAACAATTAAAAACCTACAAAACGAATTTATAGGAAATATATATATATATATATATATATATATATATATATATATATATATATATATATATATATATATATATATATATATATATATATATCTACAGTGATGATCATATTTATTGGCACGGTAAAATAAAAGTTAAATTTTGTCTAATAAATTCTAAAAAAGGGATTAAATTAAAGAAAATAACAAAGTATATTATGTATATATATATATATATATATATATATATATATATATATATATATATATATATATATATATATATATAATCAACCCCAAAGAGATGCAGTGTTTTACTGATATAAGCAATGGTAATCTACAATCTAATAGAAATATCAATGTTTATATATAGATAGTTTAGTCCCAACCAAATAAAAAATTCAATACGCAATAGAGAGGAGAACTTATTATAAGTTGGTTGTTGGTTAGTTGTTTTTATTTTACGGCATATCAACCTTTTTCATGTTATTTAATGCCGAATCTAGTTATTTTGAGGAACGATTTTTAATGGAGTATTTTTTTTTTTACGTCAGATTCTATTTAACCCATAGTTGGGACCCTAACAGGTACTACCACTCCGGGTCAGAGTGGACCTTGGAGCAATGGCGATTAAAGGGTTGCTCCAAACTCCCCAAAGCCCGCAAGGTGGGGCCTCACCATCGGATATAGTTTTAGGTCATATCCAGGACCGAACTTATTATAAGAGAAAGATAATTAAAATTTATTGTTCGACTGAAACAATTTACAAAGTCCTTATTCCGCGGAGTTTCAAAAAATGCTATTCTTGTTATTCTTCTCATCAGAAGACAGAAAGAAATCAGCAAATTATATTTGTAGCAATACTAGAATTTGTTGGTTATAGCATTAAGTAAAACCGCAATTTATTAGAGTCATAAAAATGTGGGAATGTAAAAAGTAATAAAAATAATGAATAATGGAATTTTTTTTCAGATAGTGTAGTAGTCCAAAGATAGGTTGTTCCCCAATTGAGTGGATTTAGGAAATAAGATGGGCAGAAAAACAACATGTCGCCTCCCGTCGCTGGCTTAACTAGAAAAGCTGATTTCAGACTAATTTTTAAAAACATAAGGTCACCCTAAAAAGATGTCAGCACGTGAATGTTTGTATTACCGTAACCAGAAATTTTCTAATCAAACTGAAACAATCTTTTCTGAAAAGTGTTAAAATTCAATGTCAATATTAAAAGAGTGTGTGTGTGTGGGGGGGGGTTAAAGATTAAAAAGTTTTAAGTGTGGAAAAATCTTAGCTTTTTAGTAATTATAAGGCAGTCAAATAGTCATGATGATGATGATGATTATGGTGAGATGATGATGATGATGATGATATTGATGATAATAATAATAATAATAATAACAAAAGCAAAGTTATGTTAATAATAGTAATAATAATGTTAATGATGATATTAATAATACTGTTATCACTAATAATATCAATAATAATAACAATAATATTAATATTAATAATAATATTAATAATAATAATATATATGTGCGCATATATATAATATATATATATATATATATATATATACATGCGCACATATATATTATTATTATTATTATTATTATTATTAATAATATATATATATATTAATATATTTAAATTAAATCTATCTATATATATATTAATATATATTAAATTAAATATATATATATATATTAATATATTTAAATTAATATTAAATTTATATTAATTAATTTATACAATTATTTTGATTATTAATAGTTTATTTCTTAGATGCGATATGGTAGTTCAAACGATAACGACAAAAACTGGATGGCTAACTTTTTTGGTTTCGATCCTGGCTGATAACACCAAAGTCACACACACACACACACACACACACACACACACACACACACACACACACACACACACACACGCACGCACACACACACACACGTGTGTGTGTGCGTGTGTGTGTGCGTGTGTGTGTGTGTGTGTGTGTGTATGTCTTTGGGGGTCATCAGCTAGAATTTAAACAAAAACATTTAACCCTCCCGAAGTTTTGGTCGAAAATATGTTTTTTTGAAAGAAACATTTTCGTTTTATCGAAAGAATTTTTGCATTCCTACACGTCAACACATATGAAATAAATACAGAAACGATATAAACATTTATATTTTGATGATTTTATCAATATATATATATATATATATATATATATATATATATATATATATATATATATATATATAGCCAGTAGAGTTTAGTTTCCTTGAAGTACATCCAATGAAACAACATGTGTCTACCAAAGAGTGCTCAATGAGTGAACAGGGCAGGTATATTAAATTTATTTATACAAACATTGATACCTATATATGTGCATACATGTTTCTGTAATCACCCGCGTTGGGGGATTACTTCTTCGGGGCAAGAATTATCGTCGATAACTGATATTTCAAACAAAAACATTTTCTTATTGTCTAGCGGGTTTTTAGCTGAAGATGTTTCCTAAAATTAGCCAAGTTAAAAACAAACAAAATGACTTGAACAGTTGCGTAGGTGACAGAGGGCACACGTTAGGAGATGTGTGCTTTTGATGATGACGTAACGCAACTGACATGCAAAGAGGTCAAGACGATTAGATCGAGGTGTTTGAGTTTGGTTACGGAAGTGAGCAGACGCGCTTCAAAGCCGGGAAGCGGGACTGGTAGGAACAAGCATGTAGACGCGTAATGCAGACGCCTTGTGACGACCGCTGAGACAACTGATATAAATTTATATTTTAAAAATATAGAATGTTGTTCTGTGCTTTCACAAAAGAAGAAACAAAAAGACAATTGGTTATGGTGTTGGTCGTTACATGTTTCATCACAGAGCCCAGCAGTGAAGACAGAAGACATCCTGGATAAAGAAAAGGTATGAAACATATATTCGTCTTCTAATAAAATATAATACCTTTATGTAAATACGAACTGTAATATATCTCCATGTGATATCTCCGTTTATACAACAGTCGATATCAATTAACACATTTATATCATCCGCTCTTATGGTCACTCATTTTAATATTGGCCAGGCTCAGCGTTGCTTAACTTCGGTGATCTGAGAACCGGTGTGTCAACGTGATTTTGCCGTAATCACTCGGATTACTTAAATGCAATGGAAGATGAAGTATTACGTACACACGTACGAGGAGGGAGATGATGATGAGGCGTATATATTCTGCCACATAGAAATAAAGTGTGAGACACCTGACATCCAGCTGTAAGGTTCAGCTGGGGAGACGGTTACTATGCGATGCGACACAATGGAGTGTGTAAATGTCTTCACTGAACCATCTGTAAAAAGTTGAATATTGAATGCAGCAGCAAATCATGGGAACATGTTTACCGGAAATAACAGTCGGAAATAAGTTATGCACCATCCATTATGACTATGCAATTCCTACAACAACGTACCTACGAAAACAGAGCTATAAAACCTGACATAGTGATATGGAACAAGAAGGAGAAAGAAGAAACCTTGGTAGAAGTTAGTGTTCCCAATGATGCTGGGTTGAACAGAGCTGAGACTAAAGCCGCTTTCAGGACTGCCAGAAATCACTGTAAAAGAGTAATAAAGAATGCGAGAGAGTTGTATGCTGAGTCCATTTGCCGTAATCACTCGGATTACTTGAATGCAATGGAAGTTGAAGTATTACGTAGACACGTACGAGGATGGAGATGATGATGAGGCGTATATATTCTGCCACATAGAAATAAAGTGTGAGACACCTAACATCCAGCTGCAAGGTTCAGCTGGGAAAACGGTTACTATGCGATACTACACAATGGAGTGTGTAATTATCTCCACTGAACCATCTGTAAAAAGTTGCAGCAAATCATGGGAACATGTTTACCGGATATAACAGTCGGAAATAAGTTATGCACTATCCATTATGACTATGCAATACTTACAGCTACGTACCTAGAAAACAGAGCTATAAAACCTGACATAGTGATATGGGACAAGAAGGTGAAAAAAGTATACCACGTAACAAAGTTCCAGTAGCAAGCACATTGTTTTTTTTTCTGTCGAACTCGGGAATATTTCATACAAACATACAAACATACAGATATACAACACTGTGCAGAACAACATAGAGAAACCCATGTCTGTCGTATCTGCCCAGAGAAGCAGAAGCTATGAGTCTCTCAGAGATTGATTATCAACATCATGTTACTATTGTGAGCACTGAGCAATATCTGATGAGCTTCCAAAACATTTTGTCTTACAAATAAGACAGAATCAGAAAACAAGTCTGCTACAGAAATTGCCTCAAAGAGTCACCAAAATACATCAAGAATTTCAATTGCATAACAAAAAAAAAAAAAAAAAATCCAACAGCGTGCCAAATATTTTCTGGGTGAATCCACCCATGACTATGTAGATAAGGAAAGCTCTATAGATTGGATAAAAAGAGAATCGCTCTCTACTGAGATCAGAAGTGGATTTTAATGGCTGTCCAAGATCAAGACTTGATGACCAATGCTTTTAAGAAGATGAATGGTTTCATCAATGATAACAAGTGCACGTTCTACCACATAGAAATAGAGGGTGTCAGCCACTTTGCATCCAGCTGTTTCTGCTGGGGAAACGGTTACTATGCGATGCGACATAATGGGGTGTGTAATTATCTCCACTGGACCATCTGTAAAAAGGTTGAATATCGAATACAACAGCAAGTCCTAGGAACATGTTTACCGGAAATAACAGTCGGAAATAAGTTATGCACCATCCATTATGACTATGCAATTCCTACAACAACGTACCTACGAAAACAGAGCTATAAAACCTGACATAGTGATATGGAACAAGAAGGAGAAAGAAGCAACCTTGGTAGAAGTTAGTGTTCCCAATGATGCTGGGTTGAACAGAGCTGAGACTAAAGCCGCTTTCAGGACTGCCAGAAATCACTGTAAAAGAGTAATAAAGAATACGAGAGAGTTGTATGCTGAGTCCATTAAGTCCAAAGTAGTTTAGCAGCGGCTTAGTTCCCACCAGTTTTGGCAAATAGCAAACAGAATCCTGAATAGAAGCGTGTGCTCTATCCCAACCATCATCAATGGACCTGAGGTCATCTCGTGAGCATCAGACAAAGCCAAACCCTTTGCCAGAACTTTGCAGCTAATTCTACCCTATGCGACTAAGGCCGTCGCCCCCCTTTATTTTCTTCTGTATCAGAAACCATGCTATGCGACATACAAATATTTGTACGTGATGTTGCCAAGCTAATCAAAAACATTGGAGAAATACCAAGGTCTTATGTATGACATGAAATAAAAATCGGGAATCTTAGGAAGATCTCTATAATTTCAGTAATTATGGGAGCAACTGGACTTATGAATAGAATTTCAAAACTACCTGGCAAATACACCCGGTAGACCAAGTGCAAGAGAGATTCAAACAATTGCACTAAAAGAGGAGGTCAGAATCTTAAAAAGATCTCTCGGTTGGAATATCTGAGTTAACCAGTGAATGTTTGGCGCCCGGTAGGATATTCTATTGATAAGAAGTTTTAAAAAATACACATTCGACATGTATTGAACTTTATGACGCAATTTCTGTACGTCCTTTAATACTAAATCGATATCACTTATCTCTCGATAGCTACATTGGTATGAGACGCGGCTGGAGCGCTATATATAGATATAATTCACAATTCTTTCTAGTCCTTTTGTATGGTGGCGTTTTTTAAGCAGTCACGCCGTTCAAAGTCAACATTACCACTTAGCAGAGAGCATGCCGCCGCCAATAACAATGCTTACTCATAACTGTGTAATTTTATCTTAACTATAATTGCTTCTTAACAGCCGTGAAACACTGCAAATAAATAAATCAAAATAGATATATTAACCAAGAAGGCCATTCAGGAAAGTGCATACTTTCGCCAAAACCAAGAGTAAGTAATGGTTCCTAATTTTTATTCCGCCCAAATAGATCAGAGAGATTACAAATTGCACTGTTATGATGACTGAACTCATGCATTCATGACCTGAAAGTTTCATCACTGTTGCAGATATTGACGGCTTGAGATTCTAAGAAAGCATCGTTTATCATGGGCATGCGTCAGTAGCAGAGATGCGTTATTGAATTCCTGGCAAATGCGCACGTAGAAAAAAATACTAGAACACGAAAGGTTGCCGTCACACCGGGAAGCAACCCAGCAGTATTGTATTCCAAAGATGTTTAGTCCTAAGACTGAAACTTTGCGCATAAAATTGTCGTTTATCCACATATAGTAAGGGCACTTATTGAGAGTTTTTGTAATTAGATGAGTATTTGTTGTAGTTTTTTTTTCACAGCGAAGACCATAGACTGAAGCTCAGTCGAGCACCTGCCATGAAAATATCGATAGAGCAGATATAGACTCGCAGCTTTTCTTGTATAAGAAAGAGGAAGTAGGAAGGGCAAAAATATTCGTCTACTGAAAAAGATATTTTCCTGAAATCATTTTTTTAATGATTTGCGTTCGTGATATTCCATGCGTCGCTAAGATGTAAAGAAAAGGAGATCGAGATACGCACAATATATATATATATATATATATATATATATATATATATATATATATATATATATATATATATATATATATATATATATATATTTGTTTCTTTTGTTATATATAAAGGTTTAACGTTAAACTCTTGTAAACACGGAAGAGTTCGTTTAACTAAACATAGCGACGCATAGCCACATAAAAAGCTACGCATGCGTGCAGTAAGAAATGGATGTTAATAGTGACATCGTGTTTACTGTTTCTTGTCAGCTAATAAGACATGAGTCTTATGAAATTGTTGAAAAGCAATACGAATAGAAGAATCCATGTTCCCCTATCTCTCTTTAGTGTTTCTCTCTCTTTCGCCCTCTGTTCGTCTGTCTGTTGTCTCTGTGTCTGTCTGTGTCCTGTCTCCCCCTCCCTCGCTCTCTCTCTATTATCAATTGATCTATCTATCTATCTATATTTGTATATAAATATATATACATATATAAATATATATATATATGTATATATATATATATATATACATATATATTTTTTACATAGGCATAACCACTTATCAAGGCCCAGAGACCACTCGAGGATAAGGGTCGAGTGTACAGTAGTCAATTAGACAATATAGTAATTGTTAGTAATGGAAATTCGGTAAATTTGTTAACTTAGGTGGAACGGCTCATCAAGAACTTGTTTACGTTGGACTTGAAGACAACCATATTGTAGTCAGCCGGGAAGCAGGAAAACGGAAGACAATTCCACAGGCGTGCAGTTCTAAGAAAGAAGCTTTGTTCATGGAATCTACGTTTAGGTTTAGGCACAGATAAAGAGTGGGAGGAATTATTGATAGTGTTTTCAGCTAGACGGGTGTTTCTTGTGAAAGTTTGGCGAGGGGGGACCATAGATTGAAGCTCAGTCGAACACTTTCCATGAAAATAACGATAAAGCAGAGAAAAACTCGCAACATCTCTTCTGTGAGATAGAGGTTGCAGGGAAGAGGAAATGACATCCCCTACGAGGCTACGAAGTCTATTTTGAACTCTATTAAGGCAGGACAAGTCCTTTCTAGCAGCTCCTGCCCAGATGTGGCAATAGTACTCCATCCTTGGACGTACCTGGCTCTTATATACATAGAGAATTGCATCAGCAGTGAGATATCTACTGGGTCGATAGAAGGATCCCACTATTTTTCCAGCAGCCTTGGCAACAGATTTGATGTACGTGTTTAAGATCTAACAATGTACATGGAAATGATTCCATATGTATTAGTATAGCGATGATTAATCAGAAATGAAATCAGGATTTGGAGGTATCGGAATCGGTATCGGAATCGAAAAAATTGGTGCCTATTTTCCAATGCTAAAACGATTCTTTTAATTGTTTTTTTATTTGATTTTGTCTGAAGTAAAATCTTTCATTGCTGGTAATAATGATAAAAATATATATATATATACAGTGTTTCATGGTAAACAACTGATGATCCCTTGAAAAATATTAAAATAAAAAAAAAAAAATAAATAAAAAATTGGTATTATAGTAAATTTGAGAGTTGATGCAGTGATTGCAGGTGATTAAATGACTTACTGACTAGATGTTTTTTTAATGAATGATAAAAAATAATTTTTTGTGTGGTTTCAAATGTTAAAAACTTCAAAGACTATATATATATATATATATTGATCTTAAATTACCAGGGTAGTTAAAATCGATTGATCACTAACAAGTGTATTTTGACGTTCAGATAAATATCTGCATATTTAACATGTGCTTTTTTTTGGAAGGAATTCAGGGAAAATAAAAACTTTATAGTTAAATATTTAGAGATTTTATATGCTTACCTCGGCATTGTTTCCAGTAGTCCTGGATTTTTCCTTGCCACTGGACTCAAACAGTGCCGATTCAGGAGAGGTTGAGGATTGCGCAACCTTGCCTCACAATTACACGCACAACTTCCCCTACAGGGGGTATCATTTGTCTTTTGAGACTGAACGGAGACATTGCGATCGCAACAGAATCGGTAATTGTATCGGAATTGGGAAAAATATTGAAATCGTCCCATCACTTATATAGATCTGATATTTTCCCCAAACCTCTAGCCTTGATGGAAGTGGGCAATAAACTTGCTTCTATAGTTTCACGTGATCTGAAATAATAGCAAGGGGAGACTTGATTCCAAATATTTCTCATGTGTTATATTTTTTCCTCTCTTTCGGAAACAGGGTACGGTTATGAATACTTTTAGTATCAAATAATTTTTATGCACTGTAAAATTTATTTTATGTATGGAAACCAAAGATGGGATTTATAACATATGAGAAATATTTGGAATCAAGTTTCCCCTTGCTGTTATTTAAAGTCATTTGAAACCATAGCATCCAGTTTTAGTCCCCCCCCCCACCATCAAGGCAAGATATTTAGCGGAAATGTCAGATATTTTGTAATTCATCTCTAAAACAAAAAAAAAACAAATGCTATGATTGAAATTTTTATGGCCGTAAAACGTGCCAAAAAAATAGGCTCTGGATGATGGATAGTGTGTGAACTTAAGGGAAAATATCACATAGCACACTACAAAATTCAGGTTATTACCTTTCCAACGAGTCTTCATTTGTTAAATTCTGACAATAGTTGCTGAGATTTGGAACTTATAAAATTGCCAAAAAATGGTAGAATCTCTCTCTCTCTCTCTCTCTCTCTCTCTCTCTCTCTCTCTCTCTCTCTCTTTATATATATACTAGACTATCTATGACCCGTTGGGTCAGTATGTTATATTAGCTATGGAATTCATGTATGAGCGTGACACTTGTGACGTAAAGAAAATAGTTTTTTTTGACATAACAGAAACATTTCTATGAAACGATATAAAAATGAAAAAAGAATATAGATAGATTTATATGAGTCGTTCTGTTTATTATAATTGAGTATTTTTGAAAATAAAATTACAGCCATTGAATTATAAGTGGTTTTCCATACTTATAGATAAATGTGCATTGAACAGATACCATAATACTTATTATAGTTACATTCAAATTTTGATATATCTCCTTTTTTTTTTTTACATCGTTCATTTTTGTATTACGTTAAAGTTATTGTAAACCCCACTCTTCCCATGTTACATAATAATTTCGAAATAATAACGTTTATATTTCAGCGTTCCAATTGTTCTTTTGTTTTTTTTTTTTTGTTTTCTTTTTCACGTTTAAATTATCCAAATAAACAATTGTTTATACTGTCTGCTTTTTTTTTTACATCGTTCATTTCTGTATTACGTTTAGGTTATTTTAAACCCCACTCTTCCCATGTTGAATAATAATTTCGATGTTAATATTTCAGTGCGCAGGTCATGCGCACATATGCAACCGGATGTCGTAAACCGGAAAGTGGGTTACATACATTGTTACAAGATCACTTTAGTTCTACAATTATATATATATATATATATATATATATATATATATATATATATATATATATATATATATATATGTATATATACACACACATATGGATATATCTATACTCGTAGCCAAAGTGAATATTGAAATGCTCATATCTTTGGTTCTTTGGGACGAAACTACATGAAAATTTGCAGACTTTTTGAAGTTTATAATACTATTCTATGATTAAAATTTTGAAGTTTATAATTCTATGATTAAAATTTTGAAGTTTATAATTCTATGATTAAAATTTTGAAGTTTATAATTCTATGATTAAAATTTTGAAGTTTATAATTCTATGATTAAAATTTTGAAGTTTATAATTCTATGATTAAAATTTTGAAGTTTATAATTCTATGATTAAAATTTTGAAGTTTATAATTCTATGATTAAAATTTTGAAGTTTATAATTCTATGATTAAAATTTTGAAGTTTATAATTCTATGATTAAAATTTTGAAGTTTATAATTCTATGATTAAAATTTTGAAGTTTATAATTCTATGATTAAAATTTCATGACAATTGTTAAGAAAGAAACTAAATTTACATTCCAATAAATTATGCTCAAATTTGTCTTACATTTGTATATATAGTGTCCTGGGAGGCCAGCTTCAGTTTTGCTGTTTCAGTTGTCTCCCCTGTTGCCTTGCCAGGTCACTAATATATATATATATATATATATATATATATATATATATATATATATATATATATATATGTGTGTGTGTGTGTGTGTGTGTGTGTGTGTGTGTGTGTGTGTGTGTGTGTGATGAAAATAATGGAAATAGTATTCCGACAAAATAGAAAAATAAAAAGGAACAAACCGTGTGATATGCTCAACGTTTCGTCTTTATTTCATCCAGAGGAAGTGTCGAAATACAGACGAAACGTTGATGAACACATAACACGATTTGTTCCTTTATATATATGTATAACTACTTAATTTACTAACATAAATTAATATACGAAAGTATAGATTTATGCGTGAACTTTAAGTATTTATTTCAAAAGTGCTCAATACGTAGGTAGAGCTAGTTAGTAATTTATAAAATATATATGGCGATTAAGCTACACTGAATATTCCGCATTTCATCCACTCTATGACACTTCAGGCTTATGCGCGAATTCTGTGGCTGTTTATCGTTTTTATATGCTCCTCTTCTATTGAGATTTTAGTTAGCCAATCAGCTTTCTAGTATCCACTGCGCCCTTCCTATCAGCCAATGGGCATGCATTTATCGGACAAAGTATCTGTTTTAAAACTAGGTTAGTTATTTTTTATTGTTAGTTTATATATAAATACATATATGTGTACATACATATATGCACATATATATATATATACATATATATATACATATATGTGTGATCGTTTGTGTATATTCATGTTTATCTAATTTATGTATTTGTTTATTTTCTATTGTTTTTGTTAGTTTTAAAACTATTTTGTATCGCTATCCTAGAGTAGATTTTATCTTGTGAACACAGTTATTTGCTATTTCTCTTCTGCAGTTTAATAGATGTGGGGGTCCTTAAAAGTACAGGATAGCAATTTTTTCATAAAGGCATAATCTACATGGGTCGTCTAGGTCCCTACACGTGGAAGCTTGTCTCATTATTTTCCATTCGACTACCGGCGAATGTCCGCTTTCTTTGAGTTCCCAGTATTTATTCGCTAGTGTCGTTTTTATACGGTGTTTTTTAGTGTTGAATGTACTTTTGTGGTCATAGTATCGGGTTTGGAAATCTAATAAAGCCATACCTACGTAATATTTCTTGTTATTTGGGTTTTCTTTCGCAAATATTGTTGCCTGATAAACTACGCTTTTGGTTAGACATTTATTTTGAACTGGGCAAAGTGTGCGGTGTCTACAGTTGCATTTATCTTGTTCGTTATTAGTATTTTTATTTATAGTATGGTTGTTCTTGTCCGGGGTTGGTTTATTATTATTATTATTATTATTATTATTATTATTATTATTATTATTATTATTATTATTATTATTTCTGCTAGTGTTAGTTTTATTTTTGTCATGGTGTCTACTTTTTTATTGTTTATTTTGTTGTTGTTTACATTGTTTTTATTTAATATTTTGTTATTATGTGCTTTAATTATCATCTCTAAATTTTCGCAACAACTGTAGGATAATGTATTTTTATTGAAATGTTGTGTAAGGGGTTGGTTGCGGGAAAGTGTTTTTCAATAAGATCAAGAAATTTCTTGCCAAGTTTTGTTTGTAACATTTGATTGTATGGAGCCGTATACCAAATTATAGTTCTTTTTCTTCTATTTTTAATTTTATCATAGTTATTGGTGTTTTGTTGCTTATATTTGATATCTATATTTTTGTATCCACTATTTTTTAGGGCTGTTTCGAAGATATTGTTTGACCTGTTAAATGCATTTTCATCGCTTGAGTTATTACTGAGTCTACTTACGATCGAGTTAGGAATCTGTTTTATAATTGATGGTGGGTGATTGGACAGGGTTTACGTATATTATGGTAGCGTTATCTTTTAAGTAGGGTTCATATTTGTTTTTATCTAAATGTAACATGACGTCCAGGAGGTTTGTTATTTTTATGTTAGCTGATACGTCTGCTTTTAGGCCTAATTTTTTCATTTCCTTGTGTATGATTTTCTTAAAGTTATCTCCCTTGATTTTGTTGGAGTTTTTTTAATTATAGCTAGTCCGTCATCTCTATATAGGCCGATATCCGTAGTATCATATATGCTTGTGAGGGTATATAGAATGAATAATCCCACAAGATCTGATGCCTCTGCAGAATCCGTATATATAAATTAACAATAATAAAAAAAACACTAACCTAGTTTTAAAACAGATCCTTTGTCCGATAAATGCATGCCCATTGGCTGATAGGAAGGGCGCGGTGGATACTAGAAAGTTGATTGGCTAACTAAAATCTCAATAGAAGAGGAGCATATAAAAACGATAAACAGCCACAGAATTCGCGCATAAACCTGAAGAGTCCTAGAGTGGATGAAACGCGGAATATTCAGTGTAGCTTAATCACCATATACATTTTATAAATTACTATATATATATATATATATATATATATATATATAAAATAAAAATTACAATAAGTTTACCAAGGTAATCAAAATGGTAAACTTAAAATATATTATGAACATTAAAGAGTTAATATTTACGAGTAAAGTAATCTCAACCAGATGTAAAAGCTCAATAAAACCGAAAAGGAAATAGAGCTTATAATATGAACAAATGATTAATAAAACATGTTAAAAGACATCTTGAAAAAGAGTTAAAAACATATTTAATTTTAAAAAGGAAGCACAAGATAAGTGGATAGTCCTTAATCCGCAGAGTTTCGAAGAAATACCCTCCTTCTCATCAGAGGGCAGAATTAGCAAAATGCGGGATCGGATTTTGCATGTAAAAGTATTTAATGAAACTACAAGTAAGTCACAGATCTTACTTGGTTAAAAAAAGGGTGAGGTAAGGGGAATAGGAGGTAAAAGAAAAATGATAAAAAGATTTCACATGAATGGATAGTCCGGTGAAGGGTAAAAAATCCAAGAATGGTAAAATCCAAAACGGTCGAATTAAAAATTTCCAATCCAATGGGTAAGTTCCAAATGGTCCAAAATGATCCAAAAGGCAGAGTTCCTTGGAAAAAATCGCAAATGGAATGAATTCCAAATCATTAAAAGAAAAAGCACTGGAAAGAATATTTAAAACACGTCTGGAGGAATCAAGTAAATTAAGGTTTAAAAAAAAAAAAAGAAAACGGAAAAACGGTGAAACTTTCATTTATACATAATACTTATGGGATGATTCCAATATTTTCCCCGTCCGATACAATTACCAATTTCATGCTAAATTCCCGATTCCGATACAATTACCGATGCCAATTCCAATCCTTTATTAATCTCCAATTATTTAACTATATAATTGTTAGTTTCCCTGATTTTCGTAAAAACACATGTTAAAAATGCAGATATTTTCCTAAACGTCAAAATACACTAACTATATTTTATTTTATAATTATTAACAACATTTTACTTCAGACAAAATCAAATAAAAAAAGACAATTAAAAGAATCGTTTTGGCATCGGAAAATAGGCATCAATTTTTCCGATTCCGATACAGATTCCGCTACCTCCAAATCTTCCAATTTTTCCGATTCCCAATTCCGATTAATCGTCCCAACACTAATATATATATATATATATATATATATATATATACTAACATGGGTGCTCGGGTGTTTGGAGGTGTATGTTGAGCAAAAAAAAGAAAAGAAAAGGAAAATTAGATAGGAAGGCAGGCTCGAACCCGTACCGCTGAAGAGAAAAAGAACGTGGAAAAACGCAACGTTTTTGCTGTTACGACCACCACCAAGCCGAAAATGACGTAGATTTAAATTAAGGCTAGATAATCAAAAAGAGGGAATGACTTTCGAAAATATCGGCGAAAAAAGCAACCCCTCCCAGTAGAAAAGTGCCCAGTTGAGGGTGAAGAAATTAATGTTTTTAGCCAATTTTTCGGTATTTATCGTCTGAAGGCTGGAGCTTAAAAACAATACTGAGCTTGTGAAAATCCGTCGTGAAAGTTTTAGGCAGACATGCAAACATATATACAAAGATTCATATATTTGTAGCTCGAATTTTCGACCCAAACCGATTAAAAAGCTTGCACTATCTCTGAATACCCTTTATGTAAAATTTCAAATGTTTAGACCAGAAATTGTCTGAGTAATTTCGTAGAGACCGCAGAGGTCAATTTTTTTAAACTCTGATCCCTATTATGTCCTCTTTACATTTATCGTTTTTGGGCTCAACTCGTTATTAAGTTAGATCAATGTCCAAGGAACCTATATCTAAAATTTCAAGTGTTTATACCCAAAATTGGCGGAGGAGTTTGGTAGAGTTCTTAAAGGTCAAATCGTTGAACTTTGACCCCTTAACAGCCAAATTTCTGGCTGAACACGGATTAGAAAAATTTTCCCAAATCATCATATTCTGTATATCAAATTTCGAGTCTGTAGACTGAAAATTGACAGAGTTATTTTGTCGGGAAATGTACACAGACACACACACACACACACACACACACACACACACACACACACACGCACACACACACAGACACTTTCACTTATATATATATATATATATATATATATATATATATATATATACTCACACATAATAAAGAGGGGTTGAAACTAGAAGACCATTAAATCAGAAAATTAAAAAAGTGAAGCTCATAGCGGTTTTCTCGTACTTTTCGTCTTTCGTTTACAAAATCGTTAATATTTATTTGCTCAACGACAAATGACGTATGAACTATGTCAGAATTCAATTAAAATCATCGCAGAGTAAGATGAGGAATTCCTGTTTGACATGGTATATAAACAAATAACTTAATATGAACGTGTTGACTTAAACAGATTGTTTTGCACTTAAGAGCAATTACATATTATATGCATGCTGGACCCGTATCCCGACTTTGTCCGGTAGAGATATGTAAAAGCGATTTAACTACAAAATGTGTTTTAAAAATAAGGCCTCTTATATTTTATTCCGCCCGAATAGATGTGAGAGAATTACAATTTGCATTGTTATGATGATTGAACTTATGCATTCATGACTTGAAAATTTCATCTTTCTGTTGTAGATATTTATGGCGTAAGATTCTAAGAAAAAATATAATAATAATAATGCAATGGACGTGCATCAGAAGGAGAGATATGTACTTAGATTCCTAGCAAAAGTGTATTGTGAATGGTGGTGAAAATGTAGTAAAAATACTTTCTGGAACACAAAAGGTCGCTCGTTTTATTTGTTTCATCTCCGTCTTCGTAGCTCTGCAACATTTTCATTAAAAAAAAAATATTAAACTGTACTTTTAGAACAGCTTTCTTATGACAAAGCACGTTCCGGACATCCGTGCACAGTCATCGTCCAAACGTGAATCGAGAATGGCAGTGACTATGTAGAAAAATAAATTTAATACTCCCGTTTTCGTAACTCTTTAACATTTTGATTTAAAAAAAAAATAGGAGGTTTAACTTTTGGAACGACCCTCGTATTAGGGATATCCATATGTTTCACATGGTCATCGTATCAAGCGACGATAATAGAGGTCAGTTTGCCCAATGATGCAGGGCTTAACAGAACTGAGAGGGAAAAGATAACAAAGTATCAAGGACTTATGTATTATATGTAACAGAATTGGAAATTAAAAGAGGGTTCAATCATACCAATCATGATAGGAACAACTGGGCTTATGAAAAAGAACTTAAAAAGGTACTTAGCAAGTATACCCGGTGAACCAAGTGCAGGTGAGATACAAACGATTGCACTGAAAGGGACGGCTAGACTCCTAAAAAGATCTCTTGGTTGGACTCACTAAAATAGAGGTAAATGACAGACATCTGGTTGGATCTCCCCCCCCCCCAGAAGAATAAGATGAAGAGAAATGAAAGTGTGCCCGTCCTATTTCCGGATTATGTCGATGAAATAAATGACGGATTAACAGAAAATGGATGATGTCCAGATACGCAAGCACCTGCAAAGACGAATGTATTTTAAAAGAAAACTCTATTTTCTTTCATTTTTAATTACTATGAATTAATATAAATGTAAACGTTAAAGCAAATCTGCTGGAGACAATTCCAGGATTTTTACCCTGGTCATATTTTAGTTTGACTCGAACCTCCAATGACGAATCACATGGTGAAGCAACTACAACTATGAAAATGACGACAATAGTCCGTAAAAGAATGAATACAAAATTATGGAGCCCCATTTCAAAGGATTAATATATATATATATATATATATATATATATATATATACATATTATATATATATATTATATATATATATATATATATATATATACATATTATATATATATATTATATATATATATATATATATATACATATTATATATATATATTATATATATATATATATATATATATATATATATATATATATATATATATATATATATATATATTGGTGCAGTGGATAGCATGGCCGGCTACTAATACCAGTGTTGCCATATTACTGTTTTAAAAATAATAAAATAAATAAAATGTTATATATGTCCAAATAAATTATGGGCGACTTTCTAAGATTAATGTATTTTAAAAGAAAACAATATTTTCTTTCATTTGCAAAATAGTGGCGAAGCCACTATTTAACCGTATTTATCGTTAAAAAAAACAACAACTATATATATATATAGTTATCTATCTATCTATATATATATATTGTTTAACATATAGTTATCTACTGACACGTTTTTCGTCATCTACGACTCATCAGAGTGACACATAGTGTGTTTGTATGTAGGCTACGTTCTTTCATTTAGACAAATGTTGTTAAAGACAACAGAAAGCCTCCGTTTGATCATACCTTTTTTATTTTTTCAAATTTTCTGATGATCTTTTTAACGTGTACATCGAAAGTATTACCATAAGTTCAATGGGTAATTCGAAGTTGGCTGAGGTGTTGCCTTTCCGCTTTCAAAGAACACATCATCAGGAAGGATGTGTGAATTTTATTGCGGGGACGGCTGGGAAAAGGTTTTATATAATAGCAGTGGTAAAGGTGTGTAATGTATATCCAGTGTGCAAGTGAGCAGTGCCCATTTCTGTGGTCAACTGGGTTCGTTTAATGCTCGGGGTTACGCCAGGCATTTGAGTGTATTTTTGCTGGATTGGAATGTGATTTGATTAAGAGCAGGTTTTAGTATTTTAATGTATATAGCTTCTTAACTTCTTGAGGTTGGTTTCGTGTTGTATTATATATGTGTTGCTGACAAGAATTTCTCTATAGGAGGAGCAGTTATAGGGGCAGCCTTCCTGATGTTGTTTTTTTTTTTGGAAAGACGAAAAGCACCACCGCGCCCTACTTCGAACTATACAGGAAACTTATCTATAAGTAAGTGAATGTAAGACCAACAAGGGCAGACAATCGACTTCATGGTCACCTGTTTTTTTGCAACTTACAAGCAACACAATTTTATATGAAACGAGCATCCATACTTTGACTCCCCCCCCCCCAACAAAAAGTCTGTGTTTACATTTTTGGATGGGGGGTGCGAGACACGTAAAAAGATGACAAACCCCCTTTTTTTTCTTAAACAAACGGGGTGGCCATAAAGTGGATGCTCATTATACGTTAATTTATTATAGAAAAGTAATCCCCCACTTTTCAAAATGTAACATTTCTTCATATCTTGGAAACTACTCGTTTGCTGGAATGAGTGAAAAGTCGATTGTCTGCCCTTGTTGATCTTACATTCTCGTAATTACCAAAAGATGTCGCTAATAGCGTTCCACTGAAAACAAACATGGCGTTAAGTTTTTCTCCGATAGAATTTGTCATAATATTTTAATTTAAAAAAACACTTGATCGATTTACGTAATTTTTGGAATATTACGTCTTCGTGCGGTGACAAGTAAATACATCATAAAGCTTTTTAAAGATTTTTCTCGAAAATGGCCTAGAAGATATACTGGAGCTGATTTTCGAAAATAAATATAGAAAAAACAAGATGAGGAATAGATTAAAATGCAGTTATCTCCCTCTCTTTTCGATCTTCTACAGTTAAAAATCGCAACTTCACAAAATTCTTATAATTAGGTTTTTACTGGAGCATTTTTCGTAATTTTTGGAATTTATACTAATTTCGACATGACAAGTAAGTACGTAATAATTTTTTCTCTGAAATGCATTTTTTAAGACACACTATCGTAAATTTGCGCCAAGAAATCTAACTAAAATATCAACGTTGATAGGCTAGTTTCCCACGAAAATATAACATATGCAACCAAATTGCAACTACTATTTACGGAAAAAGCTGGAGTCTGTGTTTTGTTTTGTTTTTCTTATTCTATTTTATGTTTTTACTTGTGAGAAAATGCCCTCCCCTTCCTGCAGTCGCCAATGTGCCAGAGACGATGACACGGCCAGAAGCAGAGAAGATGAAAGAAAAGAAATTCATGGCGCACGAGGTTGGACTTGGTGATCGTTGTCATGAGGCAGAATCACGTGATTTCCGGTCTTTCGTAAACGGTAATCGGAAACCATCAGAAATCATAGGAAAAATTCGTGTCAATATAAGTCCCGTTCAGTTAAAGATCTTTCTTTCTTTCTTTCTTTCTTTCTTAATACCCTGAAAACATTTTTAATTAAAAGTCGCGGATGTTTACGATCGGTTAAACCGCGGGAAACATTTATTTTAACATTTATTTATTGGCTTGTTTTCTTTTTTGTTTTGTTTTTTTGAGGTGTTAAATATGACGACTGCATCAGCAAGCCGATGAAAACAAAATGGCGGTGTGCGTGTGTTTTTCTAATAACAAATTAAAGAAACGCAAACCTAGCCTCATCACAGCGGCTAGAGGAACACCTGTCTTAGTACGAGTAAAATTAACTTTTGGGGCAGAACAGATTTGCACTATTTTAATCTTCTAACAGTTACAAAAGGTAGGTCTAGAATCCTAATTCCAATTTGGATCCAAATCCATTAGATGCATTTAATTCTAGAGAATGTCTAATATATATATATATATATATATATATATATATATATATATATATATATATATATATATATATATATATATATATATATATTGTGACGTAATCCTTAAATTGGATTACGTATTTAAATAAAAATTGAAATATTCAATTTAAGGCCAACGAGAAATGTATCGCTTTTTTAGTATTCTTATATTTTATCACCGAGGCAAAATGTATATATAGAGAGGAAGAGGCAGTAAAAAAGAAAGAGGGGGAAGTAAGAAAATGTATAGGTAGAGAGAGAGAGAGGTGGGAGAGACGTTCAACGGGAAAATCAGGTTGGGAGATGACCGGGTCATTTGCTCATAAACATATTTTATGACCTCTGCTAGTTGCTAAGCAACAAAGAAAAGAGAGGGGTAAGAAATGTAAAGAGAAGAGAGAGAGAGAGAGAGAGGAAAAAGGGAGGAAGAAAGACTTTTTGGTACAACAGTGACCGTCTGACCATCGTGCCGAGCGGTCGCGCGAGAAAAATTCTCCTCCCAGCGATAGAGAGAGCGATATCGTCGAGATAGAAGATGTCGGCACCCCCTCCCTAACAACAATGAAAGGAAAGAGATAATGCCAGGAAGAACAAGCCGGCGTCGTCGAAATACAAAATCTTAATTCCACGGACACAGGAGACACGATACTCCAAGAATAACTAAAACGTCGGATGGATACGATATAGGAATATCGCGTGTCATAAACTGTCGCCCAAGGCGAATAAAATGAAGGTAAAAGTTCACTTTGAAAGTTAAAAGGAAAAAAAGGAGAAATAAAACATTAAAAAAACGTGAGTTACCTCTCTCTCACATATTTAAGTCAACGAGTTCATATTGCCATTGTTTCGTTTGGACTAATACATATTCTTTTTGTATTGATGTATTTCTCGTTAGAATTTTCAGATAGAAGATAAAAACACCCCGTCCATATCCTCGTAATTTGTTTTATTTTTTTATTCTATTTGATCCAATCCCCTCCCTACCATAGTTTAAATTATTATAATAAAGTTGATTTTGAAAATATTATTACTGGTGTTTCTTGTTTCGTTCTTTCTCGTGTTTTTAATTGGGTTCGTCCTCGTGTCTCATTTCTTTATTTTTACCCGTGTCACATGTGCGATAAAATTCTGGGATTTTACTTTCCCTTAAATTTCCCTATACCCCACGCCCTTTTGGTTACGTGTTACAAAGATAAACGATATTTGCTTTGACTGGAAGTTTCCTTTCATACCCCTACGTCTAATCGTTACTTAATTCCCCACCTTCTTTCGCATATGTTACAACATATATATATATATATATATATATATATATATATATATATATATATATATATATATATATATATATATGATTTTCAGAATGAGATTATATATAATAAATTCCACAGCCAAACAACGTCGCAGCAAGAGCCATGACAATCAACGAACCGGAAGACTCGAGTTTCGCCTTCATTTGAGCTCACATCCGAACTCAGGATTCGAAACCCGATGGCATCGTCCTTTCGAGTTGAAACTCTTACTTGTGAGAAATCGGCTTGGGATTATTAGCTGGTTGGATGACCGCGTCCCTTGTCGAGACTATGTAGGTCCATTTAACAGTCGAATTTCGGCACGTTGTGCTTGATCTGTATTAGTTAATGGAATTTCTTGTGTGCGGGGCGTTTGCTCAGTTATTAGAGTGCTTTCCCCAAATGCAAGAGGATCGGGTTTCGAATTCTGAGTCCGGGTGTGTCTAACTGATGAGCCCAAATTAAGGCGAAACTCGAGTCTTGGACTTCCGGTTCGATTATATATATATATATATATATTTAAAAGAGTGTAGCCAACAACAATTGTGGGTTTTTTTTAAAGGTTTTCATCATATTTTTATTTTAAAATATTTTTATAATATTATGTTGCAGACTCCACATCGTTGTTTGTTGCATTTTGTGACTCCTTTTGTTGCGTCTTGATTGAGTTTGGATGAGGTAAGAATGCGTTTTAGGTTTTTGGGTTGGCGTTTGCTTTTTATTATTTTTGTTGTTTTAAGGAAATTGTTTAGTTTGCTGTTTTGGTTAAGTAGGACGAGGTTTTTCGTTATCTCTGTGAAAAGTTCAGGGTTGTTTGTGTTGTGTGTGGAGACGTATGTTAGGATTTGTTCTTTGTTTCGTTCTTTAGGGGTTCTCAAATCTTCTACTGGTATATTTGTCGCAAGTTGGATCCCTTTGTCTATAAGTTGTGATGGGTATTTTCTTTTTCTTAAATTTATTCATAGTTCCTTGAGTCGGATTTTTCGGAGGTTATTGTCCGTGATTATGGTGCAGATTCTACGTGCTAGGGTGTAGGGAATTGATTTTATGCAGCTTTTAGGGTGGTGACTTTTAAAGTGTAGGTATTGTTGGGTGTCTGTAGGTTTGCGGTAAATGTCTGTGATAATGTTATTGTCTTTAATCCTTATCAGTATGTCTAGGAAAGGTAATTCTGTAGAGCTTTGTTCTATGGTAAATTTAATTTTTGGGTGTAGGTTCTGATTTGAGAACCCCTAAAGAACGAAACAAAGAACAAATCCTAACATACGTCTCCACACACAACACAAACAACCCTGAACTTTTCACAGAGATAACGAAAAACCTCGTCCTACTTAACCAAAACAGCAAACTAAACAATTTCCTTAAAACAACAAAAATAATAAAAAGCAAACGCCAACCCAAAAACCTAAAACGCATTCTTACCTCATCCAAACTCAATCAAGACGCAACAAAAGGAGTCACAAAATGCAACAAACAACGATGTGGAGTCTGCAACATAATATTATAAAAATATTTTAAAATAAAAATATGATGAAAACCTTTAAAAAAAAACCACAATTGTTGTTGGCTACACTCTTTTAAATATACATTTTTTTCTCTCGTTGGAACTACACAACCATCACTTTTAATATAAATAACTACAACGACAGAATGCCAGCAACAAGAAAAATGTCTCTGGAGGACCTGATGGATTCACAGACAAACCTCTCCATAGAACACAAACATCTCGAGGACGGATTGCAGCAACTAAATGAGAAAATGGACAGAATAATCCAGCTCATTTCCAACCAACAGGATAAGAAAGAGATACAATTTGAGGAAATCATTAACCAACTCAAAGCACAACAAGAATACCTCGAATACTTTAGAAGACCATACATACAGAATGAAGTAATAAAAACCAAGAAACGGAATCTCCAAAACTGGAACATCCTCCTTAAACAAAGAAAAATGGCTTTTTACCATGCAGTAAAATGCAGTGACACCGCAGCAACATACAAGACATTTCTAACGATGGAGGACCAATTCATTCCATATAAATTCCGGGAAAAAATTACACCACAAGATACAGAGGAACAAGTGAAAATTAAAAAAGCCCTAAGTATTTCAAAACTTCAAGCCGAAATCGACATACGGGAAGACAAAAAAGTACACTCTACGGAGAAGTACACAGAAATTGACAATAAAAATATTTAAAAAAATCAAGGAACTCTGCCCCAAGGAAACACACCAACTCCTCTTAGAACTCTGGGATTCTGAATGCAAAAAAGAGGAGGAAAAATCCAGGGAAATCATTGGACGGAAAATAACCTGGCTAAAAAACCTGCCGGAAAAAGAAAAAAGCAAACAATCGACAAACACATACAAGGACAACCAGGAACAGAACACTCTTACACGATATCCGCAAACACAGAGATCACATAACAAAGGTAAGAAACGAAACATACACCATACACAAACACATCCACACAACAGATACAACTACACACAAAGAAGCAACCACAATATATTCACATCTTACACAAATTCCCAACAACTGGCCCAGCCAACACGCACACTAATAACACCTCAAAATTACACAAGAACCCGCACCATTAACAAACACAACACACCGGACAACATACCACACAATACATCTCCACAAAAATACCCACTTATATACAATCCTAAGCAATACAAACCTAACTATTACCACCCAATTCAGCGAACACAATCAAAAGTACATTCCCACAGACACTACATCGCTAACACAAACAACGAAAAAATACCTCTACTAAACAACCCCTACCAAAACACCCCCACAATGCAACACAACTACCTGAGACATCACATAATTCAAAACACTACCTACAACTCTCACCCCTCATATCCCACACAAAGAAACAAACCCCTAAGGCACCTCCCCCATCAACGGGAACAATCAGAATATCCCATGCAACACCAATCCCAACTAACAGACCTCCCCTACAACAAACCCCGACAACACAACCCTATACAACAATGCATGTATCCTCAACAGCAACACCAATTCCAACTGAAACACAACTATCCAACACAAAAAACATATAACGACAACCCATTCAACCATTTATCACTGAACCCTCACAATATTGTACACGGCACTCATTTTACAAGGAGACATCACACCACCCTAAAACACACCACTCCTCGAAACAAGGAAACAAACAACTCCCAGCATTTTTTAGGAAGCCCCCAGGGAACAACAATTCCAGGTTAGAAAAAATTAAACCCAAAATCATCAATTTATCCACATACTCCTTATCAAAGAACGAAATGGAAATACTGAAGCTGGGCCTCAAATTCTGCCCCACCCCTAAAAGCAATATAGCAGAACTAAAAAAGGACCTTAAAGAATTCGAACGGAAATTTAGACTAATAGAAACACTAGATAACAAAGGGGACAAAGATGATTCTTTAGTAAAAAACAAATCAACATATTTCCCTAATAAACAGAACAACACAAAAGAACTAAACAGCTACTTCGAAAATCTCTGGAACCTTAACCTCCAAAAAAAACACAAAACCACAAGCAACCTCACACATAAGCAAAAACAAGCACTCGAAAAGATCCGTAATAATAATGACATAATAATAAAAGAAGCAGACAAAGGCAGTGCCGTAGTAATCATGGACAGAACGTATTATGAAACAAAAATTACAGAATTACTGGATGACAAACACTACTATAAACCCATTGGTACCAACATAGATAACACCACCATCTCAAAAATCACAAAACTTTGTACAACACACAACAAAATATTAAAAAAGAAAGAAAAGGACTTCCTCACAAATTTCATTACAAAGACTAACAACTTCTACGGACTTCCTAAAATACACAAATCTGGCACAATAAAACTTGCCATTGATACACAAAACTCAGAATATATTAGCGCTCCAAACCCTAGCGACCTTACATTTAGACCCATTGTAGCAGGACCAGCCTGTCCGACAAGCAGACTTAGCAACTTAATAGACATCTTATTACAACCTTTCACAGATCAAGTTAAGAGCTACATAAGGGACGACATCCATTTTCTCACTACCTTACCACATACAGTAGAAAACGGGACACTATTAGTTACATTTGACGTTAGTAGTTTATATAGTAATATACCCCATGAATTAGGAAAAGAAGCAATACTATTTTGGATCAACAGACACGCACAAACACTACATCCCAGATTCACAAAGCAATTCATTATCGATAGTATAGACATAATTCTAAATAATAATTCCTTCGAATTCAACAATACCAACTACATCCAAACACTAGGTACAGCAATGGGAACGAAAATGGCACCGACTTACGCAACCCTTACATTAGCCTACCTAGAAGAAACCCTATATAAAAAAATAGAACAAAAATTTGGCCACAGCACTAAAATACTGTTTGTAGAATCATGGAAAAGGTACTTAGATGACTGCTTCATCCTATGGAAACCCACATGGGGGGACATCACAGACTTACACACCATACTCCAGAACCTACACCCAAAAATTAAATTCACCATAGAACAAAGCTCTACAGAATTACCTTTCCTAGACATACTGATAAGGATTAAAGACAATAACATTATCACAGACATTTACCGCAAACCTACAGACACCCAACAATACCTACACTTTAAAAGTCACCACCCTAAAAGCTACATAAAATCAATTCCCTACACCCTAGCACGTAGAATCTGCACCATAATCACGGACAATAACCTCCGAAAAATCCGACTCAAGGAACTACGAATAAATTTAAGAAAAAGAAAATACCCATCACAACTTATAGACAAAGGGATCCAACTTGCGACAAATATACCAGTAGAAGATTTGAGAACCCCTAAAAAACGAAACAAAGAACAAATCCTAACATACGTCTCCACACACAACACAAACAACCCTGAACTTTTCACAGAGATAACGCAAAACCTCGTCCTACTTAACCAAAACAGCAAACTAAACAATTTCCTTAAAACAACAAAAATAATAAAAAGCAAACGCCAACCCAAAAACCTAAAACGCATTCTTACCTCATCCAAACTCAATCAAGACGCAACAAAAGGAGTCACAAAATGCAACAAACAACGATGTGGAGTCTGCAACATAATATTATAAAAATATTTTAAAATAAAAATATGATGAAAACCTTTAAAAAAAACCCACAATTGTTGTTGGCTACACTCTTTTAAATATACATTTTTTTCTCTCGTTGGAACTACACAACCATCACTTTAAATATATATATATATATATATATATATATATATATATATATATATGTATATATATATATAGTCATCCACATGTAGTACTGTTTCGTTGTATTACAATTCATTAGTATTGCTAGACAAACACCTTTTCCCAGCCATCTACAAGGCTTACTTTTCTTTTGTCTTCTCTTTTCTTTTCTTTTTGTTCTTTTTCCGCATTCTTCTCTCGCTTTACATTCACCTTTATCTTATTCTTCTTTTTCTTTCTTTCTTTCTTTTTTTCTTTCTTTCTTTATTCTCATTCCTTTTTTTTTCTTCCATTTTAAAAAAAATTCTATTTCCAATCTTTCCTTTATCCTCCTTTTCTTCCTTTGTTTCTCTTTCTGTTTTCTTCCATTTCCATTGAACTCAGCCCCCTTCTGCTTCCCTCCTACCCATTCTCCTCCTCCCTTTCATCTTCTCATCCCTATTTCCCCTCACTGTGTTTTTTTCTTTATTTTTATTTTCTAGTGCAAGAAAATATCATAATACCAGTTATCGAGAACGAGGCTCAAATTTCCCGCTACTAAAGAAACAGTGACGCTGTCACAAAAAAAAAAAAACATAAAGAATTCTACTAAAACAATAATAGCGGCACCAAACTTAATATTCCCCAAAACATAAAAAGAGAAAAACATAAAAACTCGAATTAACTACAAGAATGAAACTTTGTCGTAGTTACATTTTCTTGAAGATACGAAACAGCGGCTCCTAAACTGTCTTCAAATTTTATCGTTCCCATAAGAATTGTACTTGGCTAATAGGGCGACACCCGGTTTTAATGCCGTCCTAACAGTGATGGGATGATTCCCCAGTTCGGATACAATTCTGTTCTTAATTCCCGACTCAAATACAATTACTGATTTCGATTCTGATTCCGATCGCCTAAAAAAAGTAACATTTTATTTTTTATGAGAAGGGGGAGGGGCATAAATAAATTTTATTTTTTAATTAAACAAACTTAATGCTTTTCTTATGCATTTTATCCAGGACTTTTGATAAACTCTTCATGAGATTTCCATTTGTACAATTTGGTTCCTATTTATCCATTCGTGTTTTTTTTTTTTTTTACATGTGTTTAATGTAAGGAGCGGTTGCCATTAATGAGATGAAAATAGAGAAGGCTTACCGCAAAAACCTGCTCTTATCTGTCTGTCGTAAGAAGGAAAAACAAAAAGATCCAAGATGGCGACCACGGTCTCGAACAGTTCTGGAAAAATCGCGTCTCACACGTGATTTTGAGATGTGTCCGGGCACCATAAAAGCAGGTTGCTGGGGTGAGTGGACAGAAGCGCTCAGGCCTGTGTAGAGTGAACATCGTCAGACTTTTCCGAACTTGTTCACATTGAGCTTGTAGTCGGTCAAGAAGCAAACAGCAGAACGGTGTTCCATGGGCCGGCAGTTCTAAGAAAGAAGCGTTCAGACCTGTGTAAAGTGAATATCGTCGTTCGAGTCAGACTTTTCTGATTCGCATTTCTTTGTTTACAAAGACATTCTGCTATCCTGACGCGAGGCTAATTTTAATATATGGATGACCGGTTATGCCCAAAAATTCAGTAAGCAAAGTTAAGACGCCGGAAGTGGACCCAGTTTATTTAAATATGAAACGGAAATCACTAAACATGAAACGAAATACAAAACCATATGAAAATAATTTATTCCGAAGAATTAGTTTAGTTTTAACATTTTGTGCTATAATGAAATGATAAAAAAAATAAACTTCCATTTTTTTTTTCATTTTTATAAATAGTATTTATTTTATATTTTTATAAATAGTTTTTTTTACATTTTTATAAATAGTATTTATTTTACATTTTTATAAATAGTTTTTTTTACATTTTTATAAATAGTATTTATTTTACATTTTTATAAATAGTTTTTTTTTACATTTTTATAAATAGTTTTTTTTACATTTTTATAAATAGTATTTATTTTACATTTTTATAAATAGTTGTTTACATTTTTATAAATAGTTTTTTTTTACATTTTTATAAATAGTTTTTTTTTTACATTTTTATAAATAGTTGTTTTTTTACATTTTTATAAATAGTTTTTTTACATTTTTATAAATAGTATTTATTTTACATTTTTATAAATAGTTGTTTACATTTTTATAAATAGTTTTTTTTTACATTTTTATAAATAGTTTTTTTTTACATTTTTATAAATAGTTTTTTTTTTACATTTTTATAAATAGTTTTTTTTACATTTTTATAAATAGTTTTTTTTTACATTTTTATAAATAGTTGTTTTTTTACATTTTTATGAGTAGGTCTTTTTTTTACATTTTTATAAATAGTTTTTTTTAACGATCACGAAAATAAAAAAAACTAATGAGAATTTTTTTATTTATATTTATTTATTTATTTGTCGGGGGTATTTACGTCGAGGGGGTACAAGTTCTTGCAGTTCATCGGAGCATTCACCATTAAAGCACTTGTAAAACAGGCAGAGGGATGCTACATTTCGTTGATGAGACGGAGGTTGAAGCTCAGATGACAGTTCAGGACCTATTAGGTTGGCGACTCTTTTTTGAACCTTGTCAAGGAGCGAGAGACTAGTAGCAGATGCACCAGCCCAAATATGACAGCAATACTCCATACATGGACGAATGGTCGCTTTATAGGGGTATAGGATACTTTCGGGCGTTAGTATCTTTCTAGCACGATAGAGAGAACTCACCTCCTTCGCAGCGGTCCTGGCGATACTTTCAATGTAATTGTTCCAACTCATGTTTCCTATGAGCGTTAGACCGAGGATTTTAAAAGATGTACTTTCAAATAAAGAGTCATTGGCCATTGCTATTGATGGTAGAAAAGGTTTCTTGTAATTATTGAAGGAAACGAGTTTAGTCTTGGCAGCATTGAATGTGACCATTTCATTTTTATTCACATTCCACTATAGACCGGAGGGCATCCTCTAGTGTTTCTGCCGTTTATAAAAAATATGACTTGTGTACTGTCCGATAGCATCAAAACCAGAAATATATAAATGGGCGAATGGTGGCATAATAGAGGTACAGGCGTTAGTATCTTTCTAGCACGATAGAGAGAACCTAGCTTTTTCGCAGCGTTTCTGGCAAAGCTTTTTCGCAGCGTTTCTGGCAATGCTCTCAATATGATTTTTCCAACTCATGTTTCCTGTGAACGTTAGGCTGAGGAGTTTAAAAGATTTCATGTTTTCACACTGACATCAAACTGTGCACTTATGCATAATGGTCCTTATGTAATTCTTTATTTGGCCAATCAATTATGGTGTTATGATTTCCTTACTTTTCCCACACCTCTCATAATCCCTCACAGACTCTCTGCCTTCCTTAAATCTCTTATGTCATTCAAAAACTGATGCTCGGTTCATGAAAGATGGTCCAAAAGCTGTCTGAAGCATTCTATACGTCTCTTAAGCATGCACATATTTATATAAATATATGAGTATTAGAATAATAATTGTTTAATCCCTACAGACACTAGTGTTTCATCTTTTCGGGAATCATCAGTCCAAGGTGATACGATTACTAACGGTCAGGATATTGGAACCCGGCTACGAAGCTAGCTTTCACTCAATTAGCAAGGAACAAACTCCACGGTCAATTTCAACTGCAAAAAAGTGATGATCTGTGAATGGTAGCTTATATATATATATATATATATATATATATATATATATATATATATATATATATATATATATATATATATATATACTAGAATTTCAGCCCGGTGTTGGCCCGGGTGTTTGGATGTGTACGTTGAGCATGAAAAAGCGGTCAATTCTTTTTTAATTTTGACCCCTATTATGAACCCTTACAATTTATTGTTTTGGGCTCAAATCAAGTTATTAAGTTAGATCCATGTCCAAGGTACCTATATCTAAACTTTCAAGTGTTTAGACCCAAAATTGTCGGAGGAGTTTGGTAGAGTTCTCAAAGGTCAAATAGTTGAACTGTGATCCCTTAACAGCCAAATTTCTGGCCTAACACGGATTACACATCTCAGTACCCTGTATATCAAATTTCGAGTCTGCAGACTGAAAATTGACAGAGTTATTGCGTAGGAAAATTTACAGACATAGACACAGACACGTTCACTTTTGTAGATCCAACAAAAATATATACGTATACATAAAATATATATGGAAACAATTTTATGTTCACGGTAAGCTTTTTACGCAAATATTATGCAAGTATAAATCATGTAGAATATCTGCATGAATATAATTACACGTAATAGTTAACTAAAGATGATTATCCCATAAGAAAACCAAAAAAAAAAAAAAAAACTAATAGGGAATTAATTAAAATGAATGTTTAAAAGAATATGCAATTTAGCTAGATCTTTTGTTAGTGAATGTAATCCCACAATCAATATATGAGAAACTTGTATTTTCTTTTTAAATAAATAGAAAAGAGGGTTTTAATGTGAATATTAATACACACAAAAGAAATACGTATTTATAGGAGTATATATATATATATATATATATATATATATATATATATATATATACATATATATATATATATATATATATATATATATATAAATGTTATTTGATTTTGTTTTTGCGATACGTTTTTAATGAATTCAATTATTTACGAAAGTGCATTTTCACCTAAGTGCGCGTTGGGAATAATTTTCTCTTTAACCAAATTGGTACCCCCATATGGGGAACGGCATATATTACTTTTAAAGAAAAATTATATTTAAAAAAAATTGTATTTTAAAAATAATATATATATATATATATATATATATATATATATATATATATATATATATATATATATATATATATATATATACGACTAAACAGCTGTATTCCAAAATCCAAGATATTCGTTTTAACATTTATTTCTTTTTACATGTCAAAATATATACTTTTGACAGCACCTGTTTTGTAGCGCAGAAACAATCATATTATTATTATTATTATTATTATTATTATTATTATTATTATTATTATTATTATCATTATTATGTTAGTTTGGATTTAGTCAACTTATTTGAAAACTTTTAACTTTAAAAAGAAAAGAAAAGAACTGCGCATGATCACATAAAGCCGGAAAAAATCGAAAGAATATTTGCTTCATGTGTTAAGATAGTGAAGTCATATTGGATTTAGAAGTTTTTATTGTTTTATTGTTTTATTATTTTATTGTTTTATTGTTTTTATTGCTTTATTAAACTTAAGCAAAAACAGACGAAACTCTTGAATGAAATGTTATTCGCTGACTTCTTCGTAAAACGAGATAAAAAGCAAAAAAATTGAAGCAGATGGCGACAGAAACGAAAATACTGAACAAGACAAAACGGATCGCCATTGCGTCTATCCGGGCGCCATGTTTTTTGTTTTTCGATAATCACACGTGATTCGTTTATCTTGTGTCGCGCGCTAATTGTCATCTCGTATCTTTTAAGCCAATTCCATGAATAGGTTCCAGTTTTTCTGTTCGAGACAAACGTTGTCACATATTTTATTCCTTTATTTTATGTATATATTATTTGTCTATCGAACTCTGGAATTTTGACGGAATTTCGAATGTAAATCTTTATTCACTTCACCTCCAGTTTAATGCAATAAAAACATATAATGTATAGAAAAAAATAAAAAAATAAATGGTCACAAATTTAATACCTAATATTGTTTGACATTTATTTTGCTGTTTGTTTGTATTGTTTTTATTGTTTTATTGTTTTATTGTTTGTATTGTTTGTATTGTTTGTATTGTTTTTTTTTTGTTTTATTGTTTTATTGTTTGTATTGCTATATAGTTTTTATTGTTTTATTGTTTTATTTGTTTTATTGTTTTTATTGTTTTATTGTTTTATTGTTTTTTTTTTGTTTTATTGTTTTATTGTTTGTATTGCTATATAGTTTTTATTGTTTTATCGTTTGTATTGTTTTTATTGTTTTATTGTTTTTATTGTTTTATTGTTTTTATTGTTTCATTGTTTGTATTGTTTTTATTGTTTTATTGTTTTTATTGTTTTATTGTTTTTATTGTTTTATTGTTTGTATTGTTTGTATTGCTTTATAGTGTTTATTGTTTTATTATTTTATTGTTTTATTGTTTGTATTGTTTTATTATTTTATTGTTTGTAGTGCTTTATAGTTTTTATTGTTTTATTGTTTTTATTTTTTTAATATTTTATTGTTTTTATTGTTTTATTGTTTTTATTGTTTTCATGTTTTTATTGTTTTATTGTTTTTATTGTTTTATTGTTTTTATTGTTTTATTGTTTTTATTATTTTTATTCTTTTATTGTTTTTAATGTTTTCATGTTTTTATTGTTTTATTGTTTTTATTGTTTTAATTTTTTTATTGTTTTATTGTTTTTATTATTTTTATTGTTTTATAGTTTTTATTGTTTTCATGTTTTTATTGTTTTATTGTTTTTATTGTTTTCATGTTTTTATTGTTTTTATTATTTTTATTGTTTTCATGTTTTTATTGTGTTATTGTTTTTATTGTTTTATTGTTTTTATTGTTTTCATGTTTTTATTGTTTTATTGTTTTTATTGTTTTCATGTTTTTATTATTTTTATTGTTTTATTGTTTTTATTGTTTTTATTGTTTTAATGTTTTTATTGTTTTATTGTTTCATGTTTTTATTGTTTTATTGTTTCATGTTTTTATTGTTTTATTGTTTTAATGTTTTTATTGTTTTAATTGTTTTATTGTTTAATTGTTTAATTGTTTTATTGTTTTATTGTTTTTCTGGCTTTATAGTTTTTATTGTTTTATTGTTTTTATTGTTTTTATTGTTTTTATTGTTTTATTGTTTAATTGTTTTTATTGTTTTATTGTTTTATTTGTTTTATTGTTTTTATTGTGTTTATTGTTTTATTGTTTTTATTGTTTGTATTGCTTTATTGTTTAATTGTTTTATTGTTTAATTGTTTGTATTGTTTTATTGTTTTTATTGTTTGTATTGCTTTATTGTTTAATTGTTTTATTGTTTAATTGTTTTATAGTTTTTATTGTTTTATTCTTTTTATTGCTTTATTGTTTTTTTTGTTTTATTGTTTAATTGTTTTATTGTTTAATTGTTTGTATTGTTTTATTGTTTTTATTGTTTGTATTGTTTTATTGTTTAATTGTTTTATTGTTTAATTGTTTTTATTGGTTAATTGTTTGTATTGTTTTATTGTTTAATTGTTTTATTGTTTGTATTGTTTTATTGTTTTTATTGTTTGTATTGTTTTATTGTTTAATTGTTTTATTGTTTAATTGTTTGTATTGTTTTATTGTTTTTATTGTTTGTATTGCTTTATTGTTTAATTGTTTTATTGTTTAATTGTTTTTATTGGTTAATTGTTTAATTGTTTTTATTGTTTTATTGTTTTATTGTTTTTATTGTTTTATTGTTTTTATTGTTTTATTGTTTGTATTGTTTAATTGTTTTATTGTTTTTATTGCTTTATATTTTTTATTGTTTTATTGTTTTTATTGCTTTATAGTTTTTATTGTTTTATTGTTTTTATTGTTTGTGTTGTGTAATTGTTGTATTGTTTATATTGTTTTATTTTTTTATTGTTTTATTGTTTTTATCGTTTGATTGTTTTATTGTTTAATTGTTTTAATGTTTTTATTATTTTTATTGTTTTATTGTTTAATTGTTTAATTGTTTAATTGTTTTATTTTTTTATTGTTTTTCTGGCTTTATAGTTTTTATTGTTTTAATGTTATCATTGTTTTATTGTTTTAATTGCTTCTATTGTTTTATTGTTTTTATTGTTTTATTGTTTTATTGTTTTTATTTTTTTATTGTTGTATTGTTTTTATTGTTTTATTGCTTTTATTGTTTTATTGTTTTTATTGTTTTATTGTTTTATTGTTTAGTTGTTTTTATTCTTTTATTGTTTTATTGTTTTTTGTTTAATTGTTTTTATTGTTTTATTGTTTTTATTGTTTTTATTGTTTTATTGTTTTTTATTGTTTTTATTGTTTTATTGTCTTTTTGTTTTTATTGGTTTATTGTTTTTATTGTTTTTTATTGTTTGTATCGTTTTATTTTTTTATTGTTTGGATCGTTTTATTGTTTTATTGTTTTTATTGTTTTATTAAACTTAAGCAAAAACAGACGAAACTCTTGCATGAAATGTTATTCGCTGACTTCTTCGTAAAACGAGATAAAAAGCAAAAAAATTTGAAAGCAGATGGCAACAGAAACGAAAATACCGAACAAGACAAAACTGATCGCGATTGCGTCTATCCGGGCACCATGTTTTTTTTTTCGATAATCACACGTGATTCGTTTATCTTGTGTCGCGCGCTAATTGTCATCTCGTATTTGTTAAGCCAATTTCATATTGTCACACATTTATTTTGCTGTTTAAAATGTTTGGACATGGCATTAATCAGTTGGAGATGTTCTAAACATGGCAATTTCACCTTGAGAAATATCTTGCTGTGTCTGGCGCAATAATGCTTACAGCTCAGCTTAGAAGATGGCTTTCTTTTCTTTTTGCGAAAGTTCCGGTTTAATATGCTCAAGGGTTTTCAATTGGGTACATATGCTCAAGGGTTTTCAATTGGGTACATATGCTCAAGGGTTTTCAATTGGGTACATATGCTCAAGGGTTTTCAATTGGGTACATATGCTCAAGGGTTTTCGATTGGGTACATATGCTCAAGGGTTTTCAATTGGGTACATATGCTCAAGGGTTTTAAATTGGGTACATATGCTCAAGGGTTTTCAATTGGGTACATATGCTCAAGGGTTTTCAATTAAGTTCATATGCTCAAGGGTTTTCAATTGGGTTCATATGCTCAAGGGTTTTCAATTGGGTTCATATCCGGAGCATGCGCTCGATCCGTCAGCCAAAACTATTTATTGTCGAACTCGAAAATGTGTCTATCAAACTCTGGAATTTGGACGGAATTTCGAATGTAAACCTTTATTCACTTCACGGGGTAGCATGCTCTCGATCCGTCAGCCAAAACTGGATAAAGGTCCTAAGTAATTCGGAATTGTGCTTTTCTATCGCTCACACTGAGAATCGAACCTTCAACTTTCAGGAGAATATCACTTTTATAATTGATTTTTCCAAGTACTCTAACCACTCCGCCACGAGTTTTTGTGACAAGATACACATGAAAATGTCGGAGGTTACATCGACCGAAACGTTGTAAAAATGGCACTCAATATGAGAACCATCCATCCATCCAGCGCGGCCGTAGCCGAGATTGGTCTCGTTACACGTCTGTAATTCAAATCTTGTCGGTAGCTGATTACTTGATGCTTCGCCAGGCTTATCAAGGGTATTTTTTATCGTGACGCCATCACTAGATGGGGTGCTTACTACGGCTTAAGAGAGACCCATCTACCCTCGAGGGAAGGATAGACCGCGCCAGTTTCTCAACCTAGTATTTTACCTCGCCTTTCCAAATGGTTACCCATCTGGTACTTTCCAGGCTCAACGTTGCTTAACTTAGGTGATCTGGCGAGATCTGGGGTATCAACGTGATCGTATATATATGAGAACAGTAGTCCGAAAAATCAAAGTGATACGAATAATGAATCCTTATCTCAAAATTTGAGAAATGTATAGTTTGAATGTGCGTTCATTTTTGCATTAAATACTAATCCCTTCTAATTTCTTGTGCATCGAACGGATACTATAATACTTATGTCGCTGCACCTTATCATAACAAAGGCACATATAAAATGCTAGCCAGATTAGCATAGTAGGCTCCAGGGAAAAGTGAAACGAACAGATCAAGAGAAATCTATAATATAAATCTCATCTGTTTGTTTAAATGTACGTATGTATGTATGTATGTATGTACGTACGTATGTATGTATGTACGTATGTATGTATGTATGTATGTATGTATGTATGCATGCATGTATGTATGTTTGTATGTCTGCCTAAAACTTTCGACAGAGGCGACGCATTTTGACGAGATCAGTATCGCTTTGAAGCTCGGGCGAAAAATATCGACAAATTGGCCAAAAACATTAATTACTTCACCCTCAACTGGGCACTTTTCTACAGGGAGGGGTCGCTTTTTTCACTGATATTTTCGTAAGTCATATCTTCTATTCGATTGTTTAGCCTTAATTTAAACCTACGTCACTACCGGTTTGGCGATGGACGAAACAGCAAAGAAGTTACGTTTTTGTTTTCACGTTCTTTTCCTTCGCGGTACGGGTTCGAGCCTGCTTCCCTACTTCCACTATATATATATATATATATATATATATATATATATATATATATATATATATATATTGCTCAACACACACTTCCAAACACCCGGGCAACGTCGGTTACACAGTCTAGTATGTAAATAAAGTGAAATTATTTAAAAAAAAAAAACAACAACCCTAAAAACTATACGTTAACACATTATATAAACGAGGTGCCTTCTATACGTTTCCATGCATTTTTTTTACAGGCATTTTTCAAAACTAATGTCAATAATTTTCCCCACTCTTTATCTGTGCCCAAATTCAAACGTAGATTCCATGAGCAAAGAAGAGACGTTGCGAGCCTATCTTTGTTTTATCGTTATTTCCATGGCAAGTGCTCGTCTGAACCCTAATCTCTCGTCCCCCCTCTCCAATCTTTCACAAGAAACACCCGTCTGACTGAAACTACTGTCAATAATTTTCTCCACTCTTTATCCGTGCCTAAATCCAAACGTAGATTCCATGACCAGAGCTTCTTTCTCAGAAGGGCACGATTGTGAAACTCTCTGCCGCTTGCCTGTTTCCCACCTGACTACAACTTGGACATCTTCAAGTCTAACATAAACAAACTCCTGACAAACCACCCCCTTAAGTAAGACACTTTAACTAAACATCCAATACTAATGATTACTACAATACTATCTCATTGATTACTGTACACGCAATAACCCTTATCCCTGACTAGCCTCCGGGCCTTGATAAGTGGTGACCTCCATGTAAAAAAAAGAAAATTGCAATAGACTTTTGAAAAGTCAGTATGTTATCATACGCGTATCAAATTTTTATGATTACAGGTTCAAATAAACAGCTACAGAAGAACTTGGAACACACCCTACTAAAGCCTGATTGCTACAGTTAAAAAAAAGCAGGCTCCTTCAGTCTTTGGTAGACTATGGATACCCACAAAGTGGTATCTGCGCGTGAAATTTTTGTGGCAGAAGGTGCGCAATCTCCAACTACTCCTCTCCTGAGTCGACATTGTGAAATACTAGTGGCAAGTTAAGTGTATGTACAGTACGACTGGAAACAAATGCCGAGATAAGCGGAGAGCACATACAGCGCTTAGAATTCCCAAATGGTCACCCACCTGGTACTAACCAGGATCCACGTTGCTTAACTTCGGCGATCTGGTGTGTTAACGCGATTATTCTGTGTATGTTGTTACGGGTTACAATTGGTGAACTTCAAAAGTGCAATCTAGACGTGATGACAATTTAGAAGATGTATACCTAATAAAATTTTGTTTTAAACTTGGAAAAATGCAATATGGAATATTGTATGAATTGAACATCAAGGTTCACCCCCACACACACACACATATATATATATATATATATATATATATATATATATATATATATATATATATATATATATATATGGGAACTCAAAGAAAGCGACATTCGCCGGTAGTCGAATGAAAAATAATAAGACAAGCTACCACGTGTAGGGACCTAGACGACCCATGTAGATTATACCTTCATGAAAAATTTGCTATCCTGTACTTTAAAGAACCCCAACATCTATTAAACTGTAGAAGAGAAATAGCAAACAACTGTGTTCACGAGATAAAATTTACTCTAGGATAGCGATACAAAATAGTTTTAAAACTAACAAAACCAATAGAAAATAAACAAATAAATTAATTTAATAAACATGAATGTACGTAAACGATCACACATATATGCATGTATATATATGTGCATATATATATGTGTATGTATGTACACATATGTATATTTATATATAAACTAACATTAAAAAAAACACTAACCTAGTTTTAAAACAGATCCAGAAACTAAACAGAGAACACACAAAGGAACAGGTCAACCAAAGGCCAAATAGGCCTTTATCCGATAAATACATACCCATTGGCTGATAGGAAGGGCGCGGTGGATACTAGAAAGCTGATTGGCTAACTAAAATCTCAATAAGAGATGAGCATATAAAAACGATTAATAACCACAGAATTCGCGCAGAAGCCTGAAGAGTCCTAGAGTGGATGAAACACGGAATATTCAGTATAGCTTAATCGCCATATATATTTTTTATATATATATAAAATTGGTTAAGAAATTCCAACGAAAGAAAGATATATATTTAAATAAGGGGGTAGTAACCAACAATGTGTATTTTTTAACATTATTTTATTATTCCGTGTCTTGGTTTTTCATTGAGAATTATGTTTAGATCATTGTAATAATGTTTTTAAATCGTTTAAATTGTTTTTAACGCGTTTCAGACGTTCTGTGAAGCGTCCTCTTCAGAAATTATTTTCAAAATGTGTTGGAAATGTAAAAATAGCATTTTCGTAGTTCATTTGAAATGTTTCCAAGAGGTGGAAACATGTAAGTGTCTACTATTCATTGGAATGTTCAATATTTATTACTACTTTATTGGGTTGTGGTCACTCCTGTGTTATGTTTCTGTCTCTCACTCTCTCTTTCTGCTTGTGTTTTTTCTTTTCCTTTAGGGTAGGATGTGTGTGTGTATGTGTATGTGTGTGAGTGTTTTCTTTTATTGGTTTGAAAATGTGTGTACTGTTTTATAGTATTATGAGATTATCTGCTTCCTTAGGAAGGTGACTGTGATCCAAGATCGTTACTAATGTGTATGTGTGAGGAGGGGGGGAAGAACCAGATCTTCTAAAATAAGGGTATTAAAAACATTATTACAATGATCTAAACATAATTCTCAATGAAAAACCAAGACACGGAATAATAAAATAATGTTAAAAAATACACATTATTGGTGACTACCCCCTTATATATATATATATATATATATATATATATATATATATATATATATATATATATATATATATATATATATATATACTCGGGTTTTTTTTTATATTCAAAAGTAATGGACTAATGAATTCAACGAGGTTGTTAGATAGTGCTCAATAAAAAGAGCTGATAATACTTGTTTATTGTTATATAAACATGCTCACATCCCGCTGCTACAAATAGCCACTTGTTTCAATCAAACAACAGATATCATCAGGCAGCGACTTGACTATTCAAAAGTTCAATGAATAAAGGTTATTCATTGAACTTTTGAATAGTCAAGTCGCTGCCTGATGATATCTGTTGTTTGATTGAAACAAGTGGCTATTTGTAGCAGCGGGATGTGAGCATGTTTATATAACAATAAACAAGTATATATATATATATATATATATATATATATATATATATATATAGCGTTATAATGGAATAATTCCAGAGGAAATCCGGGTATTTTTTTTTTTTTTTACAAAGGCATCACCACATTATCAAGGCCCAGAGGCCACTCAAGGATAAGGGTTAAAGAGTGTACAGTAGAAATTGGTCAATATAGTAATTATTAGTAATGAAAATTTGGTAAATTTAATAACTTATATGGAACGGCACATCAAGAACTTATTTACTTTAGACTTGAAGACAACCATATTGTAGTCAGCCGGAAAGCAGGAAAACGGAAGACAATTCCACAGGCGTGCAGTTCTAAGAAAGAAGCTTTGTTCATGGAATCTACGTTTAGGTTTAGGCACAGATAAAGAGTGGGGGAAATTATTGATAGTGTTTACAGCTAGACGAGTGTTTCTTGTGAAAGTTTGGCGAGCGGGGACCATAGATTGAAGCTCAGTTGAACACTTTCCATAAAAATAACGATATATCAGAGACAAACTCGCAACATCTCTTTTGTGAGATAGAGGTTGCAAGGAGGAGAAAAGGACATCTCCTACGAGGCTACGAAGTCTATTTTGAACTCTATCAAGGCAGGACAAGTCCTTTCTAGCAGCTCCTGCCCAGATGTGGCAACAGTATTCCATCCTTGGACGTACCTGGCTCTTATATAGGTAGAGAATAGCATCAGCAGTGAGATATCTACTGGATCGATAGAAAGATCCCACCATTTTTCCAGCGGCCTTGGCAACAGATTTGATATACGTGTTCCATTTAAGATCAGGAGTAATGCTCAAGCCAAGAAGCTTGTCAAAACTTGAGGCCTCCTGAAGACGAGAGCCATTCATTTCAATTGATGACAAATGTGAATTAGAATGTTGATGATGTAAAGAGAGAAGCTTGGTTTTAGATGCATTAAAAGTAACCAGCCACTCCTTTCCCCATTGTACTACGTGCTTAAGATCAGAGGAGAGAGAATTGGAGAGAACTTGGTCGTTTACTGTCTTAGATGTGGTACCATAAATGGTAGTGTCGTCAGCATAAATGACTACAAATGATGTAAGGATATGATTTGGAAGATCATTAATGTAGATCAGGAAAAGAGTTGGGCCCAGGATGGATCCCTGAGGGACACCGGCATTAATACTGTGAGCTTCTGATTTTTGCCCCTCAACTACTACTCTTATGAACCTATCAGAAAGAAATGATTTAATAATTGAGAAGACTTTTCCAGCTATACCATAGCTAGCGATCTTATGAAGTAAACCTTTATGCCATACCCTATCAAAGGCTTTAGATATGTCAAGAGCAATTGCCCTAGAAAGATTGCCACCGTCGAGAGATTTGCTAATCCTATGCGATATAACTGTAAGGACATCTGCTGTAGATCTAGCAGAACGGAAACCATATTGAGTGTCACTAAGAAGGTTATTTTTGTTGAGATGTTTGATTACTTCTGTATTTAACACAGATTCTAGCAACTTACTCATGACGCACAGGAGACTTATTGGCCTGTACTGAGAGGGGGATGAGCGATCACCTGAATTCTTAAATACAGGGCATACTGATGAGATTTTCCAGGGAGATGGGAAACTATTCTCCTTAAGACAACGTTTAAACAGTTTTGTAAGTATGGGCGCTAGTTCAGGTTGAAGTTTTTTGAGTACTATAATTGGAATACCATCAGGGCCAGTTGCTTTACTCGAATCAAGGTTTTTGATTAGCTTCGCAACATCACGTACAGATATACGTATATCACATAGCGTGTTTTCTGATACAGGAGGAAATATTGGGGGTTGACGGTCTTGGTCGCAAAGGGTAGAATTAGCTGCAAAGTTCTTGACAAAGAGTTTGGCTTTGTCTGATGCTGACGAGATTACCTCAGGTCCATTGATAATAGTTGGGATGGAGCACACGCTTCTGTTCAGGATTCTGTTTGCTATTTGCCAAAACTGGTGGGAACCAAGCCGCTGCTCAGCTACTTTGGACTTAACAGATTGAGCATACAACACTCTTGCGTTCCTTATTACTTTCTTACAATGGTTGCTGGCAGTCCTGAAAACGGCTTTAGTTTCCATACATCTATTACGTTTGAAGCAGTGGAAAAAGTGATTTCTGTGCGCAATGGCAGCAGCACATTCTGGAGAGAACCATGGCTGGCTGTAAGGTTTTTGCTGAAACTTTTTAGAGGGTATGAAATGGTCAATACCGACAATTAACCATTCAGTTAGGTCTAATACTATAGAGGACACATCCTTTTTAAACATGGAATGCAGAGGTAGATCAGATATAAATGTACGGAAGCTATCCCAGTCAGCCTTAGTGTATCGATATACTGTACGATGAAGAGGTACGTCTGGGGACTTATTACATTTCATTTTTATCTTAATTGATACAACAGAGTGGTCGGAAGATCCAAGAGGCGACAGAACAGAAACTGAACATAGTTCAGGGCAAGTTGTGAGAAAAAGGTCGAGTAGGCTCGCATACTGGCCGTCATTATCGGACACACGGGTAGGTTCCTGAACAATCTGAGTGAGGTCATAGGCAATGGAGAAATCATGACAGAACCTCCCCTCATCATCGGTCTTGTTTGAGTGGGTCAACCATTCGACGTTGTGAACATTGAAGTCTCCACATACGTGAATGTTAGCTGAAGGATAAGTAGAAAGGACTTGGTCAATTTTCTCAGATATGCTTTGAAAGATAGTAACTCCGCTGTTGTGGGGGCGATAGAGAGTAAATATAAATGCAGTAGTGTGAGCTAAAGCAACCCGGAAGCACATATAGGGTAAGTTAGGATCTTCCCTGGAGATGTCCCTCCCACATGGAAAGCTATCTTTAATATAGGCACATATTCCATGCCCATGGCGATCTTGGGGGTCAGATTTAGAAGTTAAGTTAGAGTATCCTGAAATTGCAAACTCATCTAGGGAAATAGCCTGTCCAGTGCCAGTTTCACTTAAAAATAAAAGGTCTGGTTTAGTCTCCTGTAATTGGGTTTCAACCTCTGGAAGGTTAGAACGAAGACCCCTGATGTTGGAGAAGGAGACATGGTAGTAGGGGTCTACGTTGGAAGTTGGAGAACCGGGTTTAATCGTGTATTTTTTCTTGAAACTTGTCATGATGAAATTTTGGAATTTGTGGATTAGGTCGACAGATTTACTTAGAGCAGGACAGAGAGGGGAAATTAAGAGAGAAAAAGAAACGAAGAATTTTTTTTTTTTTATGAGAGCTCAATGTGGTAAACAGAGCAAGAACATAAAAATATAACACGGAAATTACATAATTGTCGATGCAATAATTTATTTCAACCTTATGGTATTTTCAAGCCTCTAAACTAGACAATTACATTTTTGATAATCCAAAATGTAATTGTCTAGTTTAGATGCTTGAAAATACCATAAGGTTGAAATAAATTATTGCATCGACAATTATGTAATTTCCGTGTTATATATATATATATATATATATATATATATATATATATATATATATATATATAAATATATCTTATGAAAAATAAAAAAAGAAAATCGAAAATAGTTTATATTTTTATTAACGTTTCGTCTTTAGAAATCTTTGTACAATAAAAACAAAACGTCGATGAACTATTTTCGATTTTCATTTTTTGCATTATATACGTTTCAATTCTTTATGCGCGTGTCTGTGTGTCTATTTATGTATAAAAGATATTTGAATAGCGTCAAAAAATAGAAATAATATAAGCCTAATAAAACTTTATTTATTATCTTCCCTTGCTTTTCTCATTACGTCATTTGCTCGTTTTTGATTTTCGTCGACAGGTGGCCAAATGAATGGAGGCGTAAAAAGATTTAGAAAAGCGCGCGTGTTCGGCGATACGTAAGTCCATAGAAAGCACCGAATCCATGGAGAAAGAGCGTGCGATGGCGGACGTTTCCCTGGACGGTATAGAATTTGGCAACGACGAACGGAAAGCATTTAGAATTTTATTGAAAGCGCTTCCCGTTTGCTTTTGAAAGCGTCTATTGCTTTCCACCACAATGGGATAAATTTCGATGTGGACATAATCTGAGTTTCGGAGACGCATTCGACAAGAAAATGGAAACAAAAGCCGAAGTATGATTTTTTTTTTATTGATAAGAAATACAGAGGAGACACTATTATTGGATTATAATATAATAATTGGTCCTTTAGACAATAAAGACATGAAGAGAGACACGGATGCATTTACAGAAAAGAAAAGGATACCCATGCGATTGGTATTGGTTGGTTGTTTTTGTTTTACGGCATATCAACCTTTTTCAGGTTATTTAATGCCGAGTCTTGTTATTTTGAGGAACGGTTTTTAATAGAGTATATATATTTTTTTTTTACGTCAGATTCTATTTAACTCATAGTTGGGACCCTAACAGGTACTACCACTCTGGGTCAGAGTGGACCTGGGAGCAATGGGACCTCACCATCGGATATAGTTTTAGGTCATATCCAGAACCTGCGATTGGTATGATATATGAAATATAAAACTGTAAAAATGATACACAGTCTACTTTTTTCTTTTTTACACAGGAATCACGACCTTTCAAGGCCCGGAGGCCACTCGAGGATAAGGGTTAATCGGTATACATTTGTCAATGTGATTATAGCGTAGTAAACATAAGTAGTGGAAATTTTGTAAATTGGATTAGTTAGGGGGACAGTTCATCGAGAACTTGTGTACATTGGACTTGAAGACAATCAGATTGTATTCAGCTTGAAAGCAGGCAATCGGAAGAGTGTTTCACAGGCGTGCAGTTCTAAGAAAGAAGCTTTGTTCATGGAATCTGCATTTAGGTTTAGGCACAGATAGAGTGTGGGAAATTATGGTTTTGATGGCATTTTCCGGTGTTGTTTTTAATCGAAATTTGACAAGCAATATTTATAAAGTAAAAAAAAACTCACTCGTCATTTAAAATTTTATTATGCTTTTTAGACGTTCTTTTTCACCAGAGAACTTAGTGAATCAGATCAATTATTGACACTTTCGTACACTAACATATACGAGGTGCTTTCAATAAGTTTTCTGACTTTTTTCGTAAGGACACTTTTGTTGATACTACACATATGAAACTCTAGTCCCTTGCGAAGTACTCTTCTCCAGCTGCAATGCACTTGTTGTACCGTTCCAACAACTTCTAGACGGCTCACGGAAGTCCTCTTGTATAAGCGTGCCAATGAGACGCGTCACAGCCTCTTTCATCTCTTCACTTATCTCATAGCGACAGCCTCTGAAATTTTCTTGAGCTTAGAGAATAATTAAAAGTCACAGGTAGCAAGATTTGAACCATAGAGAGTATGATGAACTGCCTTGATGCCCATCTTGGTCAAATAGTCTGTGACAAAGATGGAGTTGTGGACTGATTTTCTCTGACCATCATTGAGACAAACTCCGCGCAAATCTTCTGCATCTTCAGTGCCTCACAAATAATTGTGTGTACAGTTCCCACACTGACACCAATCTGTGCACTTACTTTCTCTATAGACACACAACGGCCATTATCCATGAACTTCTTTATTTGGCCAATCAACTCTGGTGTTCTGACGTCCATATATTTCTCACACCTCTCATCATCCTTCACAGACTCCCTTCCTTGAATCTCTTATTCTTTTCAAAAACTTGTGCTCGATTCATCCAAGATGGCCCAAAAGCAGTCTGAAGCATTCCAAAAATTTCTGTTCCAAGTTTGAAACAAAATTGTATTGCATATCGTTCTTCTAAAGTGCCCTCACGCCCAGATTGAATTTTTCAAATTCACCAACTATGGCAATCAGGCTTTAGTAGAATGTATTCCAATTCCTGCTGTAGCTGTTCATTTGAACTTGCATCCTAGGCATCGCCGTTGGCAGATAGGGGCGCCTCAAGACACAAGCAATAATCTCTCACCACCCGAAAGCAAGATCTGGGTGGGTTGATCAGTGGGTAATGCCCAGGCGGTATACCTCGTTTCCTGGTCCCGCACTTGTCGGGCTGATTATAAAGAACAAAATATCGACTAGTTCTACTACGTATGTCTCAAAGCCACCACTTTATTAATATATTATATAAAATAAAATTAATTTAAAAAATTAATTATTAAATAAATATGAACAATAATATTAAATATAAATTAATATTAAAAATACATATATATATAACTGACACAGAAAACATACTAATAAGTAATATTGATTTCTACGAAGATTAAATAAAAACACCACGTAATTAATGAAAAAAATATATATACTAAAAGTAATATTTTTAAATATAATATATGTTTATGCATATACATTTATAGGTGAGTATACGTGTCTATGTATACATGTGTGCATTTATATATGTGTTTCTCTGTGTGCATCTGTGGATGAGGTTTTGATTTTATTTCCTTCGAGACTAGCTAATCCGAATAATAAAAGTCGTAAAAACAAACCAATTATAAATAGGTAATACTGAAATTATTTTTTTTAAAAATTAAAGAAATTAAAAGTTAAACAAATAACACATAGTAATTCGCTATCAAATTTGATTATATAAATACACTTACATTTACTGCTGAGATATTTTCTGCGTCACTCGCCATTTGTGAAAGAGGTTTTTACTCGAAACATATTATAGAACACTGTCACACACAGTACATCACCGTGTAGAAGTTTGACTTTTCAAGTAAGTCATATTATTGACAAACTAAAATTCATTATATATATATATATATATATATATATATAGTCTTTGAAGTTTTTAACCTTTAAAACTATACAAAAAATATTTTTTATCATTCGTTAGAAAACCATCTAGTCAGTAAGTCATTTAATCACCTGCAATTACTGCATCAACTTGCTCTCGAATTTACTATAATACCAATATTTTATTTTTCAAGGGATATATATATATATATATATATATATATATATATATATATATATATATGAAGATGTCCTCTGAAACAAGGACGAAACGTTGATTTTTTAATAATTTCATTCGGTTTTTTCTATTTTTTCTTTAAACATAACGTCAACCACCGCTGGTATATTTTTTCATTCCTTATACATATATATATATATATATATATACACGCACACACATATGCATATGTGTGTGTGTGTGTGTGCGTGTGTATACTATTTATATACGGCATAATCACCGGTTAAGCAATGTTGAGCTTGATCAGTATCAGATGGGTGACAATTTGGGAATTCTAGGCGCTGTATATGTTCTCCGCTTATCTCGGTATTGCTTCCAGTCGTCCTGAACCTCCACTTGCAACTGGTATTTAACCAACTCAGAAGAAGTGTGGTTGAAGATTGCACAGCTATTGCCATAAAAAAATTCACGAGCAGGTACCCTTACTGTGGGTATTCATAGTCTGTCAAGACTGAAGGAAACCACCATACATATCTCTCTCTCTCTCTCTCTCTCTCTCTCTCTATCTATATATATATATATATATATATATATATATATATATATATATATATATATATATATATAAAATTATTATTTTACTATAATAATCAAATACCTACAGACACTAGTGTTTCATCCTTTCGGGAATCTTCAGTGCAAGGTGTCATGATTAACACCAGTCGAACGATTCGAACCCCGCAACACGAGCCATCTCTGGCTCGATTAGCAAAGACCGTATCCATTCGGCTACCATTAATCGCGTGAAATAACGTTGAATTTAAACATTTTAATTTTAAATGTTCTTTACGTTAGTCAGACAGTGATCTAATCGTTATACGATGATCTATGCATAAGAGTTAAATTGACAGACTTTAATCCAACTGAAAGTGCTCAACGATAAGAAACGAATTTCTTAAAGGGTCTGTCATAATATATATATATATATATATATATATATATATATATATTTAAATATATCACTTGTTTTTGTTTTCCATTCTCAACTACGACAGCATTTCTTTCTTTGCATTGTAATAGCCTTCTAATACTTACGTTTATAGATAACTCACACAATGCTTCAAACAAACTACATTACATAATTACGTAAATATAGTATTTATAGACGGAGGTTATTTGAACGATTTGAACGATTAAATCATATCCTTTTTTGTCTTGACACAGGACGGGTACTGTGGTCTGCTGATAATTTTCTCTTTTCTACAACAGAATTACAGGATGAAATGATAAAGTTTTCGCCCTAAAGAAAACGACACTACAGCTTTATTTTATAACGTTTATTGAAAAGCTCAATCCAGGTAGCTTAATTATGTAGTAGAGCTGATATCTATTCAATGTAGCCGCCTTTAACTTCAATCGATACGGGCCCGGAACTAGGAGAATACCTTTTACAAAAGTGCCGGCGGGAGCTCGGCGAATACTCAGCGAATACTCGGCGGATGATGGCGATCAAGCTGGCTTTTGTGTTGTAGAAGGTGATGTTGTTGATGTTCTGGACGTATGACCATGCGAAGTAGTCAAGCGGGGTCAAGTCGGAGGAGTAGAGGGGCAATGAAAGAAGGTTATGAAGTCGTAGCACTCCTGAAGACAAGGTTGGGTTTCTTTAGACTTGTGGACCGGCGCAGAGTCCTGCTGCCACACCCAGGGCCTTCCAGCAGCCACCTGATTGCACTAGGGATCACTAAATTCTTCAGTATATCCGGGTACATTTTGGTGTTGACTTTCAAGTCGACTTCGAAGATGTGAGGTGCCATGGTGTGGCCCTCACTTGAAACCACACCAAAGACCATAATCGTCGCCAGAAACTTCGTTGAGCTGTGCTCACAAGCCTTGGACCGTCCGGATTTGCAGTTTGAGGATAATGGCAATGATCCTATTGTCATAACTTGGATCAATGGAGAGGATAAGTTGTACAGCGGCGCATCTCCGATCTCGCATGTTCAAGATCGTGTCACTTTAAGACTTGATAGAAGACTGTTATCGTGCTTTGCATTTGTACATAACTGGCCAACTAGTTGATAGTCTATAAAAAAAAAGAAAAAAACGGTTTTCATAAAACGGAAATGGAATAATGTCGTGTTTTCGGGGGTGACAATTATATCGTTCTAGTCTGTATTTCTTAATACCGTCCTTTTTTAAAAATCATTTTTCCATTATAAGAATGATCCTCTACTCAAGAGAACTAAATTTCAAAATACATATCCTGATTTATCCTGCCTTGATAGAGTTCAAAATAGACTTCATAGCCTCATAGGGGATGTCCTTTTCTCTTTCCTGCAACCTCTTTCTCACAAAAGAGATGTTGCGAGTTTGTCTCTGTTTTATCGGTGTTTTCATGGCAAGTGTTCGGATGAACTCCATTCTATGATCCCCCCTCGCCAAACTTTCACAAGAAACACTAGACTAGCAGAAAACACTATGACTAATTTCCCCCACTCTTTATCTGTGCCTAAACCTAAACATAGATTCCATGAACAAAGCTTCTTTCTTAGAACTGCAGGCATGTGGAATTGTATTCCGTTTTCCTGCTTTCCGGCTGACTAGAATATGGTTGTGTTCAAGTCTAACGTAAACAAGTTTGTGATGAGCCGTTCCATATAAGTTAACAAATTTACCGAATTTCCATTACTAACGGTTACTCTATTGTCCAATTTCTACTGTACACTCCTTAACCCTTATCTTCGAGTGGCCTCTTGGTCTTGATAAGATGTGATGCCTATGTAAAACAACAAACAAAGCAAAAAAAAAAGAAACACCAATTTATCAGATTTTAGAATACCAAACGTTATTGTTGCTTTTGATCTCAAGGGACAAATATCGATTAAAAAAATGTCGATTAAAAAATACTTTCCCTGTAAAAGTTTACATACGATAGAACAGATTACAAAAATAGGCTTAGTATATGATTCCATAGGCAACCAGAAAATATAAAAGCATTAATCTATTTCTCCGGATGACACAAATTATCGATCCAACCGCCCGGACAAGCGTCAAACTATTTCTAACACTAGAAGACACGTAAAGCAAAAACATCGCTCAACCGTTTTTGACAGCGGATGCTTGCCCTGGCGATTGGATTAATAAATTTTGTCATCCTAAGAACTGGATTAATTCTTTTTTTTATCCTGATGGCTGTCTATAGACACACTAAGTTTGTCTATTTTTGTAACCGGTTTCTATTTTATCTGGGGATGTTGGATATTTGACAGGTGACCTCGTGCACACACGCAAATTTCAGAAATGCGAGGCTTTCCATCATTTGAGGAATGCGAGGCATTTCACCATTATCTATTGAAATGCATAATTTGACAAGGAATGTTTGTGTGAGAGATAGATGGATGGATAGATAGATAGATAGATAGATAGATAGAGAGAGAGTGAGGGAGGGAGGGGGTTAGGGAGGGAGAGTTGATTACAGAATGGGGACAAGCTGCCACAAACGTCCGAACCACACCCCCGACACGCGCCTTCAGCCGTCACACTTAAATCGAAATGGTTGACATTAGAAATAAACAAAATATTTTATAACACAGCTGTTTATGTTTTATTTCGCTGCCAAGTTTATATACCGAGACAGTGAAAAAAGTGGATTTAAGAAAATACATAGACTGAAAATCACATTGGACAACTGATCGCAACAAATATATACAAAGGAGATCTGCCAGCGCTAAACTGAAGCCATCCCATTGGAATGTCGAATATTTTGGTAAATCCTACACCTTCGACACTTCTTTGGAAAGTACTCTCGGTTATGTTTTCTTTTTATTTTGTTTACTTTTCTATTGATATCACTGCAGACAAATATTGGAATTTGTTTCGGTAGCATTACGTCTTCGACGACATCAATTAATGAAAATATATACCGAGTTTATTTATGTACAACGGTAGACTTTATTTAAAACAAGTAAAAAATATATTTATACATTTTATACGCACAACACTTTTGGTGGATAAACTATAAGGCCTTGTGTATATTGCATACGTGTGTTTATTGAGATTACCTCTGTATAGCTGGATCAGTACGGAGTTGCTCGTGTATATTGCGTACGTGTGTTTATTGAGATTAAATATTTGTTTAATGTTGTTACAGAGCTAATTCATGGAATTTAGTGTTCGTTCATGATTTTGCAATGTTTAGCGTACCTCTGTATAGCTGGATCAGTACGTAGTTGTTCGTCTTATTACCGAGTCGATTTGCGTGTATAAACCAAACTCAGGACGCGTGGCGTACATCGTCACTGTCGCGTGCCACGGGGAAAAAAGGAGAAAAAGAGAGATAGACAATAGAAGAAAAAGAGAAAAGATATTTAAACGGAAGCTAGTGTCGACGCTGGTCTGCCAAAGGTGGAATCTTTTGTGTTTGCTATCCGCGAAACTACTATAATTAATGTGTCTTTACAAACTACTTATGCCAAAATTTTTAGATTATACGGACATTATTTTTGCTAGTGACGCCATGCTACAGGAAAGGAAAAAATAAAACAGGTTTTTATTCCTGATGCTGATGTACACTGTCGAAATTATATTAATTTTAAATTTTTCAATAAATAAAGTGTCTCTTATTTATAAGTAAAAATATAAAATTATATACATATATGTAATTTTATATATATATATATATATATATATATATATATATATATATATATATATATATAATTACATATATGTATATAATATATATATATATATATATATATATATATATATATATATATTGGTGTTGGGACTATTAATCGGAATCGGAATCGGGAATCGGGAAAATCGGAACGTTTTGGAGTATCGGAATCGGTCTCGGAATCTGAAAAAAATCTGTGCCTATTTTCCGATGCCAAAAACGATTCCATTAAATTTTTTTTGTTTGATTTTGGGTCAAGAAAAATCTTCCATTGTTGGATAATAATAACAAAATAATAAATATTAAAAATTCCAGTAAAATTAACATCTATAAATCACGTCCTTACAAGTGTGGTTTTTTTTTTTGCGTTTGAAAAAATATATGTGCACATTAATAGTTGTGTTTTTATGGTAATTGGGACAAAATAACCATTTTATAGTAAAATTTTTAGAGATTTATAAGGAATCGGAATGTGAATTTCCAAGTCCAAACGAGGGGACGTAGGTATAGGTAGATGAGAATCCTATAGACCAAGGCATGTCAACGTGTATTCAATTGAAAATTTCTAAGTCCAAACAAGAGGGGACGTAGGTATAGGTAGATGACAATCCTATAGACCAAAACATCTCAGCGTGTATTCAATTGAAAATTTCTAAGTCCAAACAAGAGGGGACGTAGGTATAGGTAGACGAGAATCCTATAGACAAAGACAAGTCAACGTGTATTCAATTGAAAATTTCTAAGTCCAAACAAGAGGGGACGTAGGTATAGGTAGATGACAATCCTATGTGCATCGTTAATTGTATCAGAATCTGGAAAAATATTGGAATCGTCCCATCACTAACATATATATACATATATATATATATATATATATATATATATATATATATATATATATATATATATATTATTATTATTATTATTATCATTATTATTATTATTATTATCATTATTATTATTGGCTCACATGGAGCTTTCATACAGGTCAGCAAACGATCGGTTTGGAGACTTGTGGTGTTCTCCGGAAGCTGAGTGACAACAAGTCTCCCCAGACATTATTATTATTATTATTATTATTATTAGTGAGAATGCGCACGCGCGTGTGTGTGTGTGCGAGGACACACCTATATTCAACGAATTTCTGATATAGAGACTTGAAATTTTGTATATAAGGTATTCAGACACGTGGAAAACTTTTTAATCGGTTTTCATCAGAAAAATGATCTGCTAAGAAATCAAAAATGAAAAAATGATATTTGAGGGGGGGGGGGTCATCGGATTTATATCTGTTTGTCAACTGTTTCACGATTGCGCATGTGCGAAACGTTCACGTGACAACTTCCTTATATAAAGATAAGTAGGTTCGAAAAAATGTATTTTTAAGATCGCGGTAAGCTGGCTTAATGGTTATCGTACTTTACTCACTGTTTTCAGGTTTTGGTTTCGATCTCATCTCGATTATTTTTTTTTTACTTACAAGAAGTAAGCTGTTTATAAAAACAATACTCACATGTCTCAGTTTCTTTCAGCTTTTTAAGAATATTTTTAAAAAGAAATTTAATATTGCCATTAATACCAGGAAACGACGAGTAAATCTGCTAGTATCTAACATAAAGATGTCTTATTCCTGTCTGTTTGTTTGTTTATAATTTAATTAATATATACAAGACGTAAAATGGTCACCCATTTTGTACTAACCAGGTGAACTGTTGCTTAACTTCAGTAATCTCTCTCTCTCTGACTCTCTCTCTCTCTCTCTCTGACTCTCTCTCTCTCTCTCTGACTCTCTCTCTCTGACTCTCTCTCTCTTTCTCTCTCTCTCTCTCTATATATATATATATATATATATATATACACCTTCACAGAATACCGGTCGCTGAAAGTTTTCTTTGGTGTTTTCTGAATTAGCCATATTTCATCGTCATCCATTTTTATTTTTAAAATCTTTCTATTTCTTCCATGGAAGTAAATAGCAAAAAGTTGACATACAGATATTGATTATTTCTTGTGAACGAAAAATATTGTATGAATGCACCGAAGATTTTAGACAAAGGATCGAAATTAATCGCAAAAGACTACATTTTCACAAAGCTTTTACACACACACACACACACACACACACACACACACACACACACACACACACACACACACACACACACACACACACATATAATGAAAATAATGGAAATAGTATTTCGACAAAATAGAGACATAAAAAGGAACAAATCGTGTTATGTGTTCATCAACGTTTCGTCTTTATTTCATCTAGAGGAAGTCTCGAAATAAAGACGAAACGTTGATGAACACATTACTTGGTTTGTTCCTTTTTATTACTTCCCCCTATATCTATCTATCTATCTATCAATTTCTCTCTCTCTCTCTCTCTCTCTCTCTCTATATATATATATATATATATATATATATATATATATATATATATTAGCTGTACCCTGCCACGCATTGCTGTGGCTCAAATTGGCGCAATGGAAAAAGTTCCAAAATGAGAAAAAGCATGTTTCTTATAGGTTTAATTTTCCATTTTGCATGGGTACACAGTTTTTGTTGTTCCATTTTCTTTTCTGATATAGAGATTTTCCGGTTTGGTGACTCTTGAATACGTAATATAAATTGTCCATGTGAAAACAAACAGTCAGTGTGTAACTGTAAGGCCCACAATTGTAAAGATTGTTCCCTGTGCTTTGTTGATGGTTATTGCAAATTACAATAAAATTGGAAAGTTCAATTTCTTAAAGTGTAATGATGTATCCGGTGGAATCATAGGAATGCATGGAATGAAGATATATTCATCTGTGAAAGGTCCTGTTAAGATTGTTGTTTCTATGATATTGTTTGTTAATTTTTTTACTGCAAGCTATGTGCCATTGCAAAGCTTGGATTGGTTTATATTGCACAACATGATAATTAGTACACCAAATTTCAGTTGCAATACATGCGGTGGCATCCCTGGCAAATATAGCTGTTGGATAATTAACCACTTTATCTGCTTTCACAACAGTGTCGATGGATTTGTATTTGACTACCTCACTTGGAATTTTACATTGAATAATAGCGTTAAGTTCATGGGCTTCTTTGTATTGACCTGCAAGAATAGCTCATTCACTCAGTCAAATGGAATTCTTATAATTTGAATATTTGCAAAAACCTTTTAAACTAACTATTCTTTTGATGAAATAAAATTACAGAAATTACAGAAGTTAAAAGTCAAAGAATTTTGCCCTTAACTCTGATCAGCTGGCACTTTTTCGTACCCAATTTCCCACAAGTGATGCAAAAGTTTTTGTGCAGATCGAACAGTCTGCAACTGGACATGCATATTTTGAGTTAAGTTTAATAGCTTCACATGGAACAAAAAGTAGAGTATTTGAGGCCAGCATTTATTTCATTTGCTGGTGTTGATTGAAGAATAACATGTAACATTTGTCTGAATCTCCTGCAAGCAATATTACTGCATTCCCAAATGGTCTGAGATTGCCACGCAAATCTTGCAAGGATCGACCAAGAGCCTCAAGTGATTTTTTGCGTACCATTGTGCATTCATCCTAAACAATAAGTTTGCATTTCTGCAATATTTTTTCCCCATATTGGATGTTTTGGAGATGTCGAACATGAGATTTTGGAAAAATTGAATGTTTTAAAGTAGAATAAATAATTCTTCTAATTGGCAACAAGGTCGCAGGTATTCCTCATGCAGCAAGGGCTAAGGCTATGTCATTTTGTTACCAAATGGCTGCCAAAATCAATTTAATTAGAAAGGTTTTACCAGTTACTTCTGGTGCTGTTCAAGGTAGCAGTAATTTCCAAATAACTTCTATTCTCACAGTCAGTAAATTAGGTGACTAAAATAGGCTTTATCCATGTTTTGACAATGCCTTATTCACTGTAATTAATTTAGGAGACTAAAATAGGATGAGGGATTAGAGATGGACAGATAGAGAGGAAGATATAGATAGGAAAGAGAAAGTGAGAGGAAAATAGAGAAAGAGAAGGAGATAGAGAGATAAAGGGATTGATAGATAAACAGAGAGAGGGGGAGAGTTAGAAACAGAGAGGGATGAGACAGAGGAAAGGAGAGAGATAGAGGGAGAGAGAAAGGGGCTCAAAGAGAGATGGAGAGGGTGATATACAGAGAAAGATAGATTGAGAGAGGGAAAGGGAGAGATGGATAGAGAGAGATATTAAGAGAGGAAGAGAGAAGGGGAGAGAAACAGAAGGTGAACTACACTTCACCGTTTTTTTCCTCGTTCAGTAGAGAAGAAATCTTTCGAGACTGAGGCAATTTTAATGTTTTGTTATTATCCAGAGTACCCCTTTTGGGGGGGGGGGGCTAGATTTTCCCTCACATTAGAAACCGACCGGTTTATCTGTACTTTCGCTTAACAAATTAATAAAAGAAAAACATATTGTAAAATTTGAATTTAACATGAAAATACTATTTTAAAAAATAGCACGATAACATAAGTGCATAAGTGCCACTTTAGGTACTCATTGGGCGTTGAGTTCCATGGCGACCAGCATAATTATTTAATGGTCGCTCCCTTAGCACCCCCTATTCAAGGCTAATGCATGCGTACGTAACATTTTTTTTATTTACTGACGTTGGCTTAGTAACTAAACGATTTATTGATAATTTCGTAACCCTTAAACGCATGCCGGAAGATTTAAATTGGTTCATTATTGTTGTAATGAAAAAAAAGTTTCATTCAACACAAAACCAAAAACACATATTAATGATAAATGATTTATTATTGTATTCATTGAAATTTACTAATTTTTAAATAAAAAAGTAAAAAAAAGTTAATAAATAAATAGTTGCTTATGTGCGCATAAAAAACTTGTGTTTTTTTTGTTTTGTTTTTTAGATTAGGTCCACCTTGGAATCACCCCCCCCCAACCTCCTCATCTTAAGAACAGCTTCCGGAATAAACACCACTTTTGGAGGGGGGGCTATTTGCAAAATTTAACTGATATTTGTTGTCAGCATACCCACCCGAAAATACTATTTAAAAAAAAGGAGGGGTTCAGTGCCTGTTGCAGAGAAGTAGATCTATTTATCAATAAAAGTTGCGGAGAAGTAAATTTATTTATCAATAAAAGTCGTCATTTAAAAAAGAAAATTGTGGAGGTGGACCTAAATGTAAATATTTACCCAAAAAATTATCCCGAAGTTTATTGCAAAAACGTTTTGTTTTCGCACTATTCAACAATTTGTCCATCCGCGCATGTGAATTAAAAAATATTTGTAAAAGTTATCAGAAGTTATCAGCAAATTATTTAGTTTTTTAAAATTTATTTATTTATTTTTTTACATTAGGTCCACCTCCACAAATGTTAAGAACGACTTTCAGAATAAACACCCTCGACCTCTCCATGTTAACAACGGATTTCGGAATAAACACCATTGGGGGGATATTTAAAAAATAAAAGTCGATAAAAGTCGTCATTTAAAAAGAAATTTAAAATCAAATGTTTGTAAAAGTGAGAAATTATTAATTTAATAATTATTAATAAATGTTTAGTAACATTTTTCGGTGCTAATGCAGAGAATGATCCGCGCTATTTTTTAAATCGTGTTTTTTTTTATTCCAACCAATCTTATATCGAAAAATAAAAAAAACTCAAAAAGCAAGCGACAAACTTTTTGTTGGCCTTATATAATAAAGAAAAAATATGTAAATTAAAAAATTTGGAAGATAAACAAATGAATTATGTTTTTTTTTGTTTTTTTTTTACTTACTAAACAGAAAATGAAATCTTTCGTCAATTCGTGGCTGTGAAATGAATCGAATCGGAAGTTCAGTTTTATCAACAGAACAGATTCGCACCACGGTTAAAAAATGTATTTATTTTATTTAATATTTTAATAATTTGCGAGGTAAATTTATTTTAATAACATAAAAACATGCCTCAACTCTAAAGATAGGTTGTCTGAAAATTTCAAATAAGATGGTAACGTAGAAATATGGTTTTATTCGTTTGGAACGAACCAAATTTACATTTTTATATATATAGATATATAGATAGATAGATAGATAGATAGATAGAGTTATATATATATATATATATATATATATATATATATATATATATATATATATATATATATATATATATAAATCAGAAATTTATTACTGTGAGTCCAGAATGAGTTTACATATTGTTTCAACTAGAGGAAGATCCCCAAAGAGAGGAAATATCCAACTAGCATCGTAAGAATTCATAGATGGACTAAGTTATAAAATCAAATAAGAATGGAAAAATCGTAGATGAAGGGGAGTTAGAAAAGAAGGGGGGGTGGAGGGGAGAGGACGTTGGAATTTAAAGTAGTAGGAGTGTATGCGATGAGAGGGGTTTATAATTAAATATTTATTAATTAAATATTAAGTTTATAACAGTTTAAAATTAAAAGACGCTATTCATAATCATAACGGCATAAGTAACGGTTAATGTAAAGGATCACCATGGAAACAGGTTGGAGAGTTAATGTTAGTTGGCATGGTGTGGTGGGAAGAGGAAGGAACGGGCTGAAAATGGGGTTTAAATTGATTTAGCCGGGCGGAGAGAGATTGAAAGATATTTATTGTTTATAAAAAAGGAAAGAAAAAGAAACGGAAAAATAGAATGATAAATTAATGAATTATACGTCACAGGTTTATTTTGATAGTATAATGATAGGTAAGAATATCAGTAAGTAAATAAATAAATTAAACATAAATTAAAAATTAAAATATTAATACATAATTGTTTATGATGAGTAAATAAAACACACACACACACACACACACACGCGCCCGGCTAAATCAATTTAAGCCCCATTTTTAACCCATTCCTTCCTCTTCTCACAACACCATGCCATCTGACATTAACTCTCCAACCTGTTTCCATGGTGATCCTTTAAATTAACTGTTACTTATGCCGTTATGAATATGAATAGCGTCTTTTAATTTTAAACCGTTATAAACTAAAAAAAAACGTTTATAAGAATTAACACATACTTAATATTTAATTATAAACCCCTCTCTTATCGTATACACTCCTACTACTTTAAATTCCAACATCCTCTCCCCTCCACTCCCCCTTCTTTTCTAACTCCCCTTCATCTACGATTTTTCCATTGTTATTTGATTTTATAACTTAGTCCATCTATGAATTCTGACGATGCTAGTTAGATATTTCCTCTCTTTGGGGATCTTCCCCTAGTTGAAACAATATGTAAACTAATTCTGGACTCACAGTAATAAATTTCTTATATACTGCTCTGGCTACACATTGAGCACTCTATTCTGTTTTTTTCACCACTGGTAAATTAATATATATATATATATATATATATATATATATATATATATATATATAACGGCTAAATACAGACCAAAAAGCATAATGCATTTAAAAAAAATAAAAAAATAAAATAAAGGTTAGCTAACCAGGTTTTGTTCCTCGCTTATCAAAGCTAAATCGAGGAAAATACGATTAAAACAAACAAAAAAGGTCATGAATATGGCGGGGATAGGAAAAAAAAAACGAAATAAACGGGGGAAAAATTACAAAGAGACTAAATTAAGCCCTAGAAGATGGTTATTTATAAGATGGTCGCAAATCGCAAAACCATACGTATTACTCAGAACAACCGAGGGTGAAAAATTTGCATAACGAATCTTTGAAGGAACATGCTGTTTCAAATGAAAATCTAATCTTTGCGATGTTCGCCCAACATAGTGCGCACTGCAACTACATTTAAATAAATAAATAATAGAATTATTATGGTGGGGGCATCTTTGCGAATAGACGGCAATATAGGCCTAGTTGAAAAAACAACACGCGGGTTCGATGCAAAATAACACCGTTGCACAAAGGAATTTGCTTAGCAAATCGGGCACTGATGTTACCTAGCCAAGGTAGACGTAGGTACACAGGGCATCTATTAGCTATAATTTCTTTGGGTTTATGAAAATTAAAAACTTTCTTATTGATAGTAGTTTCAACAATATCCAAGGAGTAACCATTATTACAAAGGGTCTTAGTGATAAATTTGAGTTCGTCATCCAAATTAACTTCAGAACAAATCATCAAGGTCTTATATGCTAAAGTTTTGATTAAATTATATTTTTGGTTTATAGGGAAAAAAGAGTCCCAACGCGTATAGAGACCCGTAAAAGTTGGTTTACAATAAACAGAAGTAAGAAAACACGAGGACGTCTTGGACACAAAAACATCCAAAAACGGAAGAGTAGAATTCGTTTCCTTGTCTGCCGTAAACTTGTTATGAGGAGAGAGTGAGTACGATTTGTTCATTCATTTTTTACTAATCATCTTCGTGGAAACGAAAAGTGAGAGACTTTGAAAAGAGGAAAAGAAAAGGCGGACAGTCGTTCGAAATAGAAGGAGATGGCATGTTAGTTAGCACGCACGCGTGAAAACAAAAGTGTAAAGAGAAAGAAAGATGCATTATTCAAAAGAAAAGGTCATGAGCTATGAAAAAGAAAAGTAAAAGAAAAGGGGTAGAACCGCAGGAAAATAATATTTTTGACGGCGACAGGCGGGGGTCGCTGGAGGGCAAATGTTTGCCAAACCGGCGATAAATATCGCCAAGAAAAGAAATGGTGAATTCTTCCACGGTATTAAACGAACTGAACGAAAAATATGTCTAGGACCACCGGCAATAAACATGAGGAATAAGCATTATGAAAGACGAGAAAAACATTAATGAACAAACGAGATTAATCAACGCAAACTGGCTGTGATATTGGCTGGCGAAATGAATAAAATATATATATATATATATTTGGTACTCCTGCAGTATTTTACCCACCGATTTCACGATCTTAGCCGAGCGTTGACGAACGCTTTCGGCGTTAACGCCGACGCAAGCCGAGAATTCGGAGCTACGGTGCAAGAACGCTAAAAGTATGTGAATAGCAACAACATTACAAGGAAAAGATATTACACACACACAACAAAATGGATAAAATTAATACACAAAAATTTGGATAAAATAAATCACAAACACTTACCGTAAGTTTTTTTTAAAGTAAAATAAATTTATTTTGTTGAATATTTTTTTTTTTTTGGTTCATTTTGTTTTCCGATAGCTTTTTTTTTGGGGGGGGGGTTAAGCAACAGTAATAAACACTTCAATGTTTTTTTGTTTGTTTGTTTTTAACAAAACGTTATTAAACAGTAACAACATTGTTTTTCTTTTTTTTTTCAGTAATGTTTGTAGGGGGGGACAACAATTACTGTTTATCTTTAGTTCCGACTGGAAGATTTTCTACTCAGTGTAGAGGCAAAGTAGGGAGCAAAGGGTTTTCAGAGGATGTGGAAAGAAGCTCCTTTCCAACCGTGTAGCCTTCCGCGATTTGATATCGCTAAATTAAATAGCTGAAATGAAAGGCTGTGTATTTTTACTTTGAACAATAAAATAACTGAAATGAAACGCCATGTGTGTAATTTCAATGAAAATTATTCGTCTGCTGCGCGTTCGTTTGAAGCGCCCTGATTGGCTGATAGAGTATCGTACCGCTCGCCATGTTCCGGCGTTTTCCGACGGATGTCGATCAACGCTCGGCTAAGATCGTGAAATCGGTGGGTAAAATACTGCAGGAGTACCATATATATATATATATATATATATATATATATATATATATATATATATATATATATATATATATATATATATACTATCATGGGTGCCCGGCGTTGCCCGGGTATTTGGAGATGTATGTTGAGCAAAAAAAAAAAAAAAGAAAAAGTGGTCAATTTTTTTTTTAAACTTTGACCCCTATTATGACCCCTTAAATTTTATTGTTTTGGGCTCAAATTAAGTTATTAAGTTAGATCCATATCCAATAAACCTATATCTAAAATTTCGAGTGTTTAGACGGAAAATTGTCGGAGGAGTTTAGTAGAGTGCTCAAAGGTCAAATCGTTGAACTTTGACCCCGTAATCGCCAAATTTCTGGCCGAAAACCAATCACATCCATTTTCCCAAATCTCAGTAGCCTGTATATCAAATTTCGAGTCTGTAGACTTAAAATTGACTGAGTTATTGCGTAGGGAATGTATACATACAGACACACAAATACACAGACAGACACTTTCACTTTTATAGATGGATAGATTATTATTATTATTATTATTATTATTATTATTATTATTATGTACTATAACAATTATTAAATACCTACAGATTCGAACCCGGCAACAGAAGCCATAGTTAACCGCGAGAAATACTGTTGAAATTTAAACATTTATTGTTTAAATGCTTTTTAACTTCTGTCAGATTGATCTAATCATTATATGATGACCTGCGCATAAGACCTAAATTGACAGACTTTTATTTAAACTGAAAGTGCTCCAAAAACGGGCTAACATAATTATTCACTATAGTAATTATTAAATACCTAATGCTCATCACACACGCACACACACACACACACACACACACACACAAATATATATATATATATATTTACATTTTCTCCCCAAACAAGGCACATGGCCACTATGATGTAGGTGGCTACTATCAGAGACATAAGCTACAGGGGTACTATGTAGGGAGTTGGGCAGCAACATGTCGGTTCACGTTACACTTGAACTTCTGCATGTCAGTACAGTTGGGGAAGCAGGAACCCGGAAGGGAATTCCAAAGTCTAGCGGTTCTGGAAAAGAAACTACTGGAGTAGAAGGCTCTCTTACATATAGGGATCTCTACTCTGAAGGGGTGGGATTTAGCTGCGTGTTGGGTTTGTCGGAGGTATTTACGTCGAGAAGGTACAAGTGCTTGTAGTTTATCAGAGCATTCACCGTTAAAATACTTGTAGAACAGGCAGAGGGATGCTCCATTTCGTCGATGGGACAGAGGCTGAAGCTTAGATGGCAGTTCAGGACCTATCAGATTGGCGACCCTCTTTCGCACCTTTTCTAGGAGCGAGAGACTAGTAGCAGATGCACCAGCCCAATATATATATATATATATATATATATATATATATATATATATATATATATATATATATATATATATATATATATATAAGAAAAAAGGAAATGGTTTAAGAGTTCATCATCTTTCTTCTCTCTCTTGCTGACAAGTAGCTTTTCATGAACCCTTCGGACACAGAGACTGTATTCACGTGCGTTACTCGTAACGTCATGAAACGTTTGAATGTTGGCATAGTCAGCCACGCCGATGAACCGTAATACGGCGAAACACGTTTCCATGCATAACAGTTTTAGCTCTTTCTCTCCTCCTCTATTATCTACACTCATTCACTCTTTCTCCTCTCTCTTATATATGTAAAAATTCCGTAAAATAATAAAAAAAGAATTACGATAAATTCATTGCCCAACACGGAATAGAGAATTTTAAAATAGTTTTCCTGATCAATGGATTTTCAATAAAAGGTTTATCGCACCAGAGGAAATGTTTTAGCAAAAAAAAAAAAAAATGATAAGTGACCACAAATTTAGGTATTATATCTATACACTGCAAAAAGATGCAATGATATTCCATTGTGTAAACGCAGTAAAAATTATATGCAATGGAGAATAGTATTATCCAGAATCAGTTAGAATTTCTGAAAGTATTTTACAACTTCGCTTTATATGATGCTGGCAGCAAACTCGTTCTCAAGTATTGCTATTACTTAATATATCTCTGGTTCAAATAAGGCAGCCATGAGCGCCACTACTAGCATACGCCGGACGGTCACTTCTATGAACATTCCACTGTCCTGCACATCTGCTGCTGACCGCGTCCAGGATGTGGTGCCCTGAACATCTACCGGTTCAGAACTTCGGTGTTCCAGAGCCTTTATTTCAATTGACACCCATATCCGCATCAGTCCTCATTGAGTGTCCGTTTGCCGTTATATATATATATATATATATATATATATATATATATATATATATATATATATATATATATATATAATTTAAAGGAGATTAGAATAATAGTCTAAAGAGCTAAGTGTATTTTAATGTAATAGTGAAATTACTAGTTTAATTAAAATACAGGAAATGCTCGTTGTAATTTAGATATATAATAAGCTCGATAGTTAAATGTCCTAGAGCTAATTCAATATTAAGTAATGTGATTTATAATTTAAAAGTTTTAAAATTTTTAAAATTTAAAAATCAAAATTTAATTAAATTAAAAATCAGTTTCATAAGAAGGAACAACAACAAAGTCAATTATCTGTACGATCGTTTCGGAAATCCGTGCTTTTTATTTGTGGTATACATGAAGTCACGTAGAATAATTATACATAGTTTTTTTGGTAAGCACGGTCTCCTCATCAGCAAATTTAGGAGGATTTTTATTGAATTGAAAAGACACCAAAAATAAACCTAGCATTAAAAGTAAGGCAGATGAATCTGAAAAATTGAAGTAAAAGGTTTGGATATAAAATTTATAAGAAAATTAATAAGGAAATTGGTATAGGTTAGAGATAGAAATGAGTAGAAAAAAAATATATATTTTTGAATTTACATAATAAATTTGATTTAAAAATATATATATAATTACCTTTTGGTTTTCCTTTTTTTGAAATCAGGAACTGTATTTAAAGTAGTCATTTAGATGTTTGCTATAGCTTTTTATTTTATTGAATGATGAATTTTAAAAGGGCGACGCTCGTGCAGTAAATTGTTTCCGTTAGCGTATTTGATTTAGAGACGCTACAGTTAATATCTATAGAGAGAGAGTTTTTTTTTTTTTTTTTTTTTTTTTTTTGCAAGTTTTTAAGGGGAGATAATTGTCATGGCTTTATTTATTATTTGATTTACGAGTCTAAGGGCGGTAATTGGTTTAACTTAATTTATTAAAAAAAAAAAAAAAAAAAATCTATTTTTACTAATGAGTAATTTTTAATGATTTAAGGTGGTTTATATTTATTAAATTTAAACCAACGTTTATGATTACACGATAGAAGCTCGTGTCTTGAATTTACTAGTTTGGTTGTGCTTTTTATATCTTCATATTTTAAAATTTTTACGGTTTCTTTTGTACATAATGTACAAAATTTATCTCCTGGTTTATATGATTTGCAAGTCTCAATTATTTGCCATTTTAAGTTGAAAGAAATATTGCTATTTTTTAGTTGCCAAATATAGTTGGATAGAGTAGTTTGGTTTGATAGAGAGTTATTTTTAAAAGAATTCTTTTAAAAATAACTCTCTATCAAACCAAACTACTCTATCCAACTATATTTGGCAACTAAAAAATAGCAATATTTCTTTCAACTTAAAATGGCAAATAATTGAGACTTGCAAATCATATAAACCAGGAGATAAATTTTGTACATTATGTACAAAAGAAACCGTAAAAATTTTAAAATATGAAGATATAAAAAGCACAACCAAACTAGTAAATTCAAGACACGAGCTTCTATCGTGTAATCATAAACGTTGGTTTAAATTTAATAAATATAAACCACCTTAAATCATTAAAAATTACTCATTAGTAAAAATAGATTTTTTTTTTTTTTTTTTTAATAAATTAAGTTAAACCAATTACCGCCCTTAGACTCGTAAATCAAATAATAAATAAAGCCATGACAATTATCTCCCCTTAAAAACTTGCAAAAAAAAAAAAAAAAAAAAAAAAAAAAAAACTCTCTCTCTATAGATATTAACTGTAGCGTCTCTAAATCAAATACGCTAACGGAAACAATTTACTGCACGAGCGTCGCCCTTTTAAAATTCATCATTCAATAAAATAAAAAGCTATAGCAAACATCTAAATGACTACTTTAAATACAGTTCCTGATTTCAAAAAAAGGAAAACCAAAAGGTAATTATATATATATTTTTAAATCAAATTTATTATGTAAATTCAAAAATATATATATTTTTTCTACTCATTTCTATCTCTAACCTATACCAATTTCCTTATTAATTTTCTTATAAATTTTATATCCAAACCTTTTACTTCAATTTTTCAGATTCATCTGCCTTACTTTTAATGCTAGGTTTATTTTTGGTGTCTTTTCAATTCAATAAAAATCCTCCTAAATTTGCTGATGAGGAGACCGTGCTTACCAAAAAAACTATGTATAATTATTCTACGTGACTTCATGTATACCACAAATAAAAAGCACGGATTTCCGAAACGATCGTACAGATAATTGACTTTGTTGTTGTTCCTTCTTATGAAACTGATTTTTAATTTAATTAAATTTTGATTTTTAAATTTTAAAAATTTTAAAACTTTTAAATTATAAATCACATTACTTAATATATATATATATATATATATATATATTGTATTGGTAGTAATTATTTGTGAGTGTGTCCACCAAAAGAGTGCTCAATGTTTAGACAGAGCCAAAATAAGTGAATTTAGTTTACAAACAAATGGCTACACATAAGCATACACGTTTCAGCGAAAACCCAGTACAGGAATCGCTTCGTCAGGCCAAGGACATCTCTCTCTCTCTCTCTCTCTCTCTCTCTCTATATATATATATATATATATATATATATATATATATATAAAATAAAATAAAAATTACAATTAAATTTACCGAAATGATCCAAGATGGTAAAATTAAAGTATATTATAAATATTAAAGAATTAATATTTATAAAATTATCTCAGCCAGATGTAAAAGCTCGATAAAACCAAATAGGAAATAGAGCTTATAATATGAGCAAACAGTTAATAAAACATGTTAAAAAACACTTTGAAATGAATTAAAAACATATTTAATCGAAAAAGGAAACAATAGATAAGTGGATAGTCCTTAATCCGCGGAGTTTCGAAGAAATACTTTCCTTCTCATCAGTGGGTAGGAATTAGCACTAGATTATTAATCTTCCACCAGACTATCCATTTATGTGTAATCACCTTTTTCTTCATCATATTCCCTCTGCTTCACTTTTTTTGTTATCAAGTAAAATCTTTGACTTACTTGCTGTTTCATCAAATACTTTTGCATGCAAAATCCAATCCCGCATTTTGCTAATTCCTACCCTCTGAAGAGAAGGAAAGTATTTCTTCGAAACTCCGCGGATTAAGGACTATCCATTTATCTAGTGTTTCCTTTTCAGATTAAATATGTTTTTAACTCATTTCAAAATGTTTTTAACATGTTTTATTAACTGTTTGCTCGCATATATATATATATATATATATTTCTGTGGAAATATACTTTATGTCCTTCTAATATATACCAATCCTTATTTAAGAAGCTCAATGTAATTTTCGGATTTTAATCATGTCAAAACGCATTTTATTTCTTTTTGAATGTATTTCTTCTGATGAGTTAAGAGCAAAATAGATTCACTGATTGATGTAATAATTAGGTGATTGATTTTGTGTTTAGAAACAGATATTGTCAAGAATTGCAAATGTCAACTGAATTAAAGGAATGAATTAAAGATGGTCAACACTAAGAACTTTGGAATATAAACTTTTCTCGTTCATTCACTATATATATATATATATATATATATATATATATATATATATATATATATATATATAGGGTGACCCCCCCCCAAAAAAAAACAAAACAAAAGCTAAATGGAGGCCATCTAGAACATATGCTGTAGAACGGAGAAAAAAAAGCCAAAAACCCTAGTGTTTTGGTGTGATCTTTTGAATATAATAAACTAGTTATGACCAAAGTTTCATTTCATTCAGATAAAATTGTTAAATTCTATGGGAATAGTTAAATATTGTTTTATATCAGAAAAAAGGGTCAATTACCCATTCTTTAGAAATCTGAATATTAAATATGTCAATAAAAGAAGGGGCAATGCAAATAAAATTATACTGTTAAAAAATAGTTTAGTTTAGAATTGAGTATTTTCTTTTGTTGTCAAAAGTGTGTTTGACAAACATCTTTTAAGCCACGTGAAATTGGTCACGTTTGAAAAAAACACTTCTGACGTCATAGATAAAGGATATTTCTCCATATTATGGGTCCGGATTTAAGTCAGGGGGTTCAGCTGAGGAGATAGAGAGTTGGTCAGTTAATCCCTTGGAAGCGAAGGGTAGATTGTAAATCCAAATTTGAATTCCTGACGTCAATCGACCGGTCAATCAGAGGAATAAAGGAGTCATCATTATGTTTGTAAGTGTTGGCTCGTGTCATCATTCAGTTACAACAGAAAAAAGTGATGTGTTTATCATAAATTATATGAACTCTTGTGTAACCTCTTCCAAGTTATGTTTCCCATCTCCTCCATCGCAAGAAATGTCTCCCTTTCTCCAACATGTGTTATGAGAACTGATATATAAAGGCCTCCACTCCTCCTCATCAGCAGTCAGGGGAGTCAGCAGAAGAGTAGAGTCGAGAGCAGTTGAATTGGGTTGTGTCAATAATTTTCCCCACTCTTTATCTGTGCCCAAATCAAAACGTAGATTCCATGAACAAAGCTTCTTTATTAGAAGTGCACACCTGTGGAACTCTCTTCACTTCCCCAGTTTCCCACCTGACTACAACTTGAATGATTTCAAGTCCAACATAAACAAATTCCCGATGAATCGCCCACTTAAGTAAGACACTTTATCAAATCTCCATTACTAACGACTACTACGATACTATCCCAGTGATTACTGTACACGCAATAACTCTTATCTCCGAGTGGCTTCCTGGCCTTGATAAGTGGTGACCGCCATGTAAACAAAAAAATTCGGAGTCAGTCCTTTGGAAGCAAAAGGAAGAACAGTAAACTATGTAGATCCCAAATTTAAATTCCTTCAGATCAGAGCAGAAGAGTTGGCAGTCAGTCTGCTAGTCAGTCAGAGAGAGAGAGTTGATGGAAGTCAGTGGTTAGCTGATCCTTTGGAAGCGAAAGGAAGAACAGTAAACTATGTAGATCCCGAATTTGAATTCATGACGTCATCAGCATTCGACCGGTTCAATGAATAAAGAATAGTCATCGTGTTTTTGTAAAACTGTTGTCGTGTGTCATCTTTCAACACTCAAAAAGTAATGTGTTTATCATCAATTATAACGAACTCTTGTGTCACCTCTTCCAAGTTATGTGTCCCATCTCCTCCATCACAAGAACTGATATATAAATGTCTTCTCTCCTCTGTCTTAAGAACTTGTATACATCTCCAATCAGTATATATATATATATGAAATCCGAAGCATTCCAGAACTGTATAAATGTCTCCCCCTCATCGGTGTTATGTATGTCCCCATATCTCCTTAATATGTACCCCTATGCAACACAGGATGGTTATGTGAAATTACAATGGTCAAACCTCGATTTGTTTACACAAAGAACTTTGCTTTGTATGCTAGTGACAGTTTTTATTCCACCCATCTCCAGTCTCATATGGAGTCTCAAGCATCCCAGAACTGTAATATATATAAATGTCTTTTCTCCCTCCTCATCACTATCGTTATGTCTGTATTACAGGAGTCCTATTATATATGTGCCCCAATATGAACCCCTTCGCCACCCTTAAAAATGAGCCCCCTTACTACACAACATTGCCACACTCTTTTGTGAGTCTCCACTTTCACCCGAAATGTCGATGGCCACGACGACGACGACGACGACGACAACAACATATAACGGATTCATGTACTACAGGGACTAAGAACAGATGATGATGATAATGGGGGAGACATTTATATCTGACTGGGATGAGTCTTGTAAACACATATAGAGGAAAGGATATACTTCACTTATGATGGAGGAGGCACATTACTTATAAGGTTCGTTACAAGATGATGATAAAAACACATTTACCTTCTCTGGTTGTGAGGAATGACGACACGAGACAAACTGTTACAAACTTCCTTTATTATTCAACGAGACAACACAGTTACAAAAATAGTTTTTTCCTTTATTATTCAGTCGACCGATCGATGATGTAAGGAATTCAAACTTTAAAAATAGGTTAGATTAAAATTGAGGATTCTTTTGTTTGTCAAGAGTATGTTGGACAAACATACGAAAAAGCTACGTGAAATTAGTCACGTTTGAAACCACACTTCTGACGTCATAGACAAAGAGAGATTCTCAATACAGGATCTAAGAGTTAGTTATTTAGGCAGAGAGTTGAGGAGAGAGTCAGAGAGTTGGGCAGTCAGTTGGTCAGTTGATGAGTTGGAGTCAGAGCCCCTTGCAGGCGAAGAGAGAGGATTAAAACAATGTAGCCATATCAGTTGAATTCCTGACGTCATCGGCAAGACGATCAGATTAACTCATCATTATGTCATCATTATGTTGTAACTGTTGTCTTGTGTCATCCTTCATCACGAACGAAAGGTATTTGTGTTTATCATCTTATAATGAACAGTGTGTAACACTTCGAAGGTTATGTATCTCCTTTCCTCTGTGTTAAGAACTGCGCATCATATCACACTCTGATCTAATATGTATTAAAAGAACTGTAATATATATATAAATGTCTTTTCTCCCTCATCATCACTATCGTTATGTCTGTATCACATGAGTCCCGTTATATATGTGCCCCAATATGAACTCCCTCGCCACCCTTAAAAATGAGCCCTCTTGCTACACAACATTGCCACACTCTTTTGTGAGTCTCCACTTTCACCCGAAACGTCGATGGCCACGACCAATACGACGGCGACGATGATCACGACGACGACGACGACGACGACGACGACGACGACGACGACGACGACGACGACGCTATCTGTTGCTATTCTTCGATGCGCCCATCTATGTTCGACACAATGATAGTAACGAAAAGACCGTATAACGAGAGCGAGCTTTTTTTTTTCGCGATGAACTCAAACAGGATAAGCGCGTCTACGTGGACAGGATAGTATTCGACGGAATCGTTAATAAGAATGACGATATTCGGCGAGCAAGAAACGGGGGAGGTTAATAGGTGGAAGAATAATCGATAATCGACTGGCGTTTTATGACAAAATCCCATTAGACGTGTTGTCATAGCTTGCTGGAGTCACATTATTGCGAAAGACAGAAAGGAGACGTTCGATTTATATATATATATATATATATATATATATATATATATATATATATATATATATATATATATATATATATAATATAAAGTTGAACGTCTGTGTGTGTGTCTGGTCACGAATAGGCTCCTATATGGTTGACTATTATAGAAAACTGATCACATATAATGATAGATGTATCGAGGCACAGGAATGGGTATCTTTGATCTGGCAGAATGGTGGTTCATTAAAATTGTGGGGTCTTCGTTTGCGCCTGGTCCACAAAGTATGGAAATAAAAAATAAAAAAATTAAAAAAAAAAACGTTTTTCAGAGGGTAGAAATAAGCAAAATGCAGGATCGGATTTTGCATACAAAAGTATTTGACTTTATATATATATATATATATATATATATATATATATATATATATATATATATAAGGCTATTCGCTGTATGTCTTCGTAAAAACATGCATCTAGGATAAGGTACATATGATGTAAAAAACATGGGGTCTACTGCATACTCTATCCTGTGCAATCTGCACCGACAAAGGTTAGCAGTTATATCAAAAAGTGTGGTTGGTTCTACACAAAGTCTCACCACTATAAACAAGTCCTCTGTGTGGATTTCCAAGCAACTTAGTTGTTATGACGGAAGCTGATAGGTCGAAATCGACGGGAGTGTCAATCATATATATATATATATATATATATATATATATATATATATATATATATATATAGTAATGTGATTGATAATTTAAAATTCAAATTAGAATTAAAAATTAAAAATCTGTTTCATAAGAAGGAACTATAACAAAGTCAATAATTTGTACGATCGTTTCGGAAACGATGTTTTTATTGTGATAGACTAAGCCACGGACAATAATTTTGACATATAGTATTTTTTAAACAGTCTCCTTATCAGCAAAAGTATTGGGTGTTTTTTTTTTTTTTTTTTCAATTTTCACTCAGTTGACATCCTCTGGAGGTGTAAGTGTATTCCTATGAACGATCACATATGCATATATATATATATATATATATATATATATATATATATATATATATATATATATATATATATAAAGGGGCTCCTTCTGTCTTTGACAAACTATGGCTTCCCACGAAGGGGTGCCTGCGCGTGAAATTTTTATGGCAGGAGGTCCAGAATCTCCAACCACACCTCTTCTGAATCGACATTGTTAAATACCAGTGGTAAGTGAACTGTATGTACAAGACGATTTCAAACAAATGTCGAGATAATGAGAGAGAACACGCAGCGTCTAGAATTCCCAAATGGTAACCTAACCAGGAACAAACCAGGGTCAACGTTGTTTAACTTCGGTGACCTTAAGAGAAACGGTGTGTCAACGCAATTAAGCCGTATATATATATATATATATATATATATATATATATATATATATATATATATATAAATATATATATATATATATATATATATATATATATAAATATATATATATATATATAAATATATATATATATAAATATATATATATATATTTATGATGATGATGATTGCTGCATCTTTATCTTTACAGATGATCACCATCACATTGAGTTCTCCCAATCTCGTCGTCCATGCAATCTCAGATGACTCTGCGCTCCCGCCGCAGATTTGCACATCTTGAAGTAGATGTGACATACAAATTGCGCAATTTCCATCGAGTTGACTTCCTTTGGAGATTGAAGGGTATTCCTATGAACAATTACATGTCTTCTCAAACCAGCAGTAGACTTGCAAACTTTGCTGCATGTTAAACAGATCGTTTGGTTCGGACTAATAAGTGCAAAGTTGATCTGAACAAGAGTTTTGTGCGACTTATGGTGGTTGACGTAGCCAGCTTTTGACAAAAGCACTGGTTCACAAGTGTGGCATTTCCAGCTTGGCCATCAATTAAACCTTTGCGAATCTCTCGCTTCAGATTGCTGTGGACCTGCTTTCCTTTCTCTAGAGCATCGCAACTTTCACGTACAAGCTTTCGTCACTTCGGCCTTTGGAGAGTAAGTTATTCCCATGTGTCGATGTTGATTTGTATGACTTTCAAATTATTCTTTGTATAGTTCCTGAACCTCTTCCTAGGCTTGCGTCGAGGGCGCTTGCCATTTTCCAGCTCCCCGTAAAAAATTATTTGGCGGCTTACAATCTTTCCTTCGAACCAAGTGGCCCACCCAACGAATGTGAGATCTGATTACAAGGATCTCAACACAAGAGCAACATGCTCTCACAAGGACTTCAGTATCGGGCACTTGTGCCTGCCATTTGATGTTTAATATATATATATATATATATATATATATATATATATATATATATGATTAGTTTATTTTGGAAAAAGAATTCCAGCAGAGTGCTCAATTAAAAAGAAAATCCAAAATTTAAGAGCGTATTTATATTTTGTGTACAGAAAATTGTTAGTTGAGACAGATCATTGGTACCGTCGGTTTCAAGCCCGATAATAAGGCCCGTTTAAGGTATCCTTATCAAGCTCTCTTCAGTCAATATTTGTCTCTATATTATAGTTTATTACTGTTTATTCGGCTCGAAAAACACAGCGTTTACTGCTATATTTGAAAATTACAAATGGCGGCAGACTGTGTTAAACAGATTAGATTTGGGAAAATGAGTTAAAACTAAAAAACTATACAAAATACTGTTAAAAACCACCAAATACATGTCTGCCTATGTCACGGTAACATATATTGAGTGAGTTCCTGACAGTATTTTGTATAGCTTTTTAGTTTTAACTCATTTTCCCAAACTTAACATGTTCAACACAGTCTACAGTGATTTGTATCTGTCAAATATACAGATAAACACTACATGTTTTCGAACCGATTAAACATTTTACACTAAATAAAAACAGTAAAATCTTATCCAGTTAGGTAGAAAGTAACTTATCTTGCCTTTGATAACATTTATTTGTTATATTTATTTTTCAACAACTTTTTCGTTTCTGTGTTTAGTAATACAAACCCGTTTTATTCACTATAACGTGTAGTCGGCTATAATTTATATATATATATATATATATATATATATATATATATATATTGATATGTAATTTGCTTGAAGTTACGCACACCATTTGAAAAGGGAAAATTTTTCCGAAATTAATAATGGAATACGTCGCATGAAAACAAGTAAGACATTTTACCATACAACTGAATAAATATATATATATAAAAAATAATAATAAAAAAAATATATATATGTACTTATTGATTTGTAAATCGCCACTTGTTCTCGTCTCCTCTTACCAACAGCGACTATAATTAATTCCTCGCATTGTGACAGCCTTCTAAATCTCTTTTACACACACACACACACACACACACACACACATACACAGACATATATATATATATATAAATGCCTTGGAGTATTGCATAATAGGATGTTGTTTCATTCTGAATTCAAAACATTTCACCCACCTACCCACATATTTCGCATCGTATTGACATTTAAATTTGTAAATAATATTTTTAACATGGTGAGCTTGAAAATATGTCGAGGAGCAAGACAGCAACTTGTAGAAATTTGGTCAGCAAATCTTAGCATAACCAAGTTAATCTGAGGTACATCGGGCATTTATCGTTAGTCTGGAAATCGTGTTCCATGAAATCGATTTTGCATTGAATTAGTTTCTGCCCGTGACTTATGACCTCGTGTGTCATAAATTTTCCGCCGTTAAATTGTCAGAGATTTTATATAAATCATTTTCTTGCAAAACGACCATTTTTTTTGTTTGTTTACTGCTTTAAATGACTGAAAAACTTGAGTTCATAACCTTGTACTCTTCATATTTTGTTCGATCAATTTCCGGTAAACGAGATGCCATTTGATGAATTTCACACTTAGAGAATTCACATCTCCGTAGTACCTATTTACAATGCCTCCCCACGAGACAGAGTTAGACACCAGGGTCGTTTTTTAACGTGGAGAAAAGGTACACAAATTAAAATTGTCTCAGTCGTGAAGGATTTCTCCTCCACTGAAAGAGAACGAGAAATGGAAGTGCCGCATCTGAAGAACAGATGGTATTTATTTGCTCCCCCACCGAGCAAATTAGGCACAAGGCCAATTTTTAATGTGAGGAGTGAAGGGAGGGGGAAGGGAAAAAGGGGACCAGCTCCCGAGAGGTGGGAAATGGGAGCTGGTTAATGGTCAGGCATGTGGGGTTGCCCCCACATCCGGTCTTTGCTAGTCATAGCTAGTCATAGCTAGTCATAGCTTGCAGTATCTGCCGGAACAGATGGTATTTATTTGCTCCCCCACTGAGCAAATTAGGCACAAGGCCGTTTTTAATGTGAGGTAAAAACCAGCTCCCCTAAAAGCAGGCAAAAAGGGGGCACTCTGGTTACCAAAAATAATAATTGTCCCAGTATAGAGGGCGTCCCCTCCATTGACTGGTACAAACCATCTTAAGTGCAGCATCTGCCGGAACAGATACTACACTTTGATCTTGGTCAAAAGGCCGTAGTATAGAATTGGATGGTATTTATTTGCTCCCCAAGGTCTTATATGTGGGGTTGGTGTTTATTTGCTCCCCCACTGAGCAAATTACGCACAAGGCCGATTTTTAATGTGAGGAGTGAAGGGGGAATGGGGACCAACTCCCAGGGGAGTAGGGGAGCTGGTTAGTGACAATTGGTATGAAGGGTTGCCCCTATATTGACCAAGGTCTTATATGTGGGGTCGGCCCCATATATGGTCTTTGCTTGCAGTATCTGCCGGAACAGATACTACACTTTGAGGTATTTATTTGCTCCCCCACTGAGCAAATTAGGCACAAGGCCGATTTTTAAAGTGAGGAGTGAAGGGGAAATGGGGACCAACTCCCCGGGGAGTAGGGGAGCTGGTTAGTGACAATTGGTATGAAGGGTTGCCCCTATATTGACCAAGGTCTTATAGGTGGGGTCGGACCCATATATGGTCTTTGCTTGCAGTATGTATTTATTTGATGTTACAATCTAACTTCAAAAGTGATAAACACATGGAATGCGTAAAATGCGCACTCGACTACTAGCATTCTGTAGTCGTTGGTTCGAGTCCTGACATTTCCAGCCGAGTTGGTGAACTGTATATACGGCGAAACACATGACCATTGATAACTATTTTAGCTATAAAATTACGAGAATATAGTAACAGGTATATATATATATATATATATATATATATATATATATATATATATATATATATATATATATATATATATATATATATATAAGACAATGACAGTAAAGGTACATTCCAAGATCTAAATTATTTCTCATGCAAAACAGAAAGAAAGGACGTGTCTTGCCTTGATCGAGTTCAAAATAGACTTCGTAGCCTCGTAGGAGATGTCCTTTTCTCTTCCCTGCAACCTCTATCTCACAGAAGAGATGTTGCGAGTTTGTCTCTGCTGTATCGTTATTTTCATGGAAAGTGTTCGACTGAACTTCAGTCTATGTTCCCCCTCGCCTTTCACAAGAAACACTCGTCTAGTTGAAAACACTATCAATAATTCCCCCCACACTTTATCTGTGCCTAAACCTAAACGTAGATTCCATGAACAAAGCTTCTTTCTTAGAACTGCACGCCTGTGGAATTGTCTTTCGTTTTCCGGCTTTCCGGCAGACTACAATATGGTTGTGTTCAAGTCTAACGTAAATAAGTTCTTGATGAGCCGTTCCATATAAGTTATCAAATTTACCGAATTTTCATTACTAATGATTTCTATATTGTCCAATTTCTACTGTACACTCTTTAACCCTTATCCTTGAATGGCCTCTGGCCTTGATAATGTGGTGATGCCTGTGTAAAAAAAAAGAAGTTCCTCCAGGTATGTTAACATTGAGGTACATTTTTAACAGATCCGTTTAGTTATGCAGAAATGAACGTATATTATGTCAATACCGATTCTTTTCGTGCATATACTCAGCAGAAAATATCGAAATTCCTTGCTTAGAAAGAAAAAAAGCCTGACAATATAATGTCGAAAAAAAAATCTTCGTGTGTTTGTTCCGGCAGCCATTTTGGTTAATATTCTTTGTATCTTTTGATATATTTAACACACAAAGAGTGAAAAATAATTTAAAAAAATATTTTACAAAATCACACACAAATATATATTATCATAATTAGTTTTAATACCTGCATACACTAGTATTTAATACTTTCGGGAATCATCAGGGCAGGGACTCACAAGTACCGCCGGTTGATCGATTTGGACGTGGACGTTGAGCCATCTCTGACTCAATTAGAACGGAACATACCCCCCAGCCGAAGTGAACCTAGGCGAAAATTTAATTTCAATTAAATTTCTGAAGGGCAAATCTCATACAAGTAGGTCTTGAGTGACTAAATGATTTACGTACTTGTACCACGTGACCGACTTTAAGTGCTCAGCGATTAGAACCCAGTTCTTTAGGGCATAATAAATTCACTGATTGATATAATAATTAATTGATTGATTTTACGCTACGAAACAGATACTGTCGAGGATTGTAAATATCAACTAAATTAAACGAATAAATTATAAGACGGTCAGCATCATGAATTAGAATGTAGTGTTTTGTCATTTATTCAGTATATTGCTCTGTAATTACGTTGAGTTTCTTAAATAAGGATTGGTATATAATATAAGAAAATATATTTCTACAGAAATATATATATATGTATATATATATATATGTGTGTGTATGTGGGTGTGTATATGTGTGTCTATGTGTGTGTGCGTGTGTGTGTGTGTGTGTCTTTGGTACTGGTAGTAGAAAGTATGAATGCAATATTAAGGTAACATACAATGATGAATTATAGCATGTATGTACATCCATACAATCATACGGTATTCTTTCCTACCTTTTGATTACGTCATTGTTGTGCTTCCATTCAAGCTAGCTTGCTGACATTTAAAAAGAACACTCAATATACGTACCACCGCCGTCGTTGTGGCCGTCGCCTCTCTAGTTGAATAACGAATCTAATGAAACACATAATACAAGCGAAATCCTCAAAGATTTCCTTTGCTCGACATCTTGAGATTGTATTCCTGCTTAATACTAACGTGGCCTTACACTTGAAGGGCATGTTGACAGGTCTTTTATTACGCTTCTATGCTGCTGTTGCTGAACATAAAGGTAATTATATTTGCAAAGAAAGGTGATCTATAACACGTATGTGTTGAAAAAAAAATCCTACGGCCTCCACGTACCGATTTCTAATTTCGACTCCTTTAATAGTCATTATTTCCGGATAAAAACGGATTAAAAAGTTTTCCACGTGTCTGACTACCCTGTATACCAAATTTTAAGTCTATATCTAATAGAAAAAAAAAAAACCTGGACTGGATTCTTGGCAACATTCTCCGTTCTAACACGTTCAGTCCGGTTCTCGAGAACTCAACGCGACTCGACTCGTTTTCGACCTTATATTGTCTCATTCATGCAAATTAAGACACGATCGGACCTGCTGATTTGTCGCCTTTCTGTGTCCTGTCGGTCGGGTTTCGAGTTCGCACATGCCGCCCTTAGCAGTCCGTCTCCATGACTGCAGTCACACCAAAATTTTCCCTACCCTGTAGATCAAAGGCTAGTTGAGTATAGTGTCCTCACACACACACACACACACACACACACACACACACACACACACACACACACACACACACACACACACACACGCACACAAACACACATTCTCACTTTTATAGATATATAGATTGGCATACAGCAAGTTCAGCATCACGCCAAGAAAAAAAAAACACGCATTAACACGAATTAATTGCAATAGCATCGAATATGAAAAGCGGAAAATCTGTGTAGATGAATTGCCATATATATATATATATATATATATATATATATATATATATATATATATATATATATATATATGTTTAAAGAAAAAATAGAAAAAAAAACGAATGAAATTATTAAAAAATCAATGTTTCGTCCTTGTTTCAGAGGACATCTTCAGGATAATTGAAATAAAAATGTGATAAAAGAAAAAGTCATAGATCGTGCGAAAAAAGACAGTTTTTTAAAATCCAACCCATGTCGGGAAAGGACGAATATGTGTGCGGTTTTTTTCTATTTTTTCTTTAAACATAACGTCAACCACCGCTGGTATATTTTTTCATTCCTTATATATATATATATATATATATATATATATATATATATATATATATATATATATATATATATATATATATATATATATATATATATATATATATATATATATATATATATATATATTTAGAATGTAACACAATATGAGAACGATCAATTTTAAATAATATATATATAAATATATATATATATATATATATATATATATATATATATATTTTGTATAATATATACAGGAATTTACATTTATATCGGTATTCGGTACCGACGGTTTCAAGCCCGGTAGTTGAGGTCTGCTCTTAATGTCCGCCTCAGGCTCTCTTCAGCCGACTCTCATCCTGAGGCGGACATTAAGAGCAGTCCTCAACTACCGGGCTTAAAACCGTCGGTACTGACTACCGATATAAATGTAAATACCTGTATATATTATACAAAAAAATATATTGCTCTTATTTAGAGAAAGATTTTTTCCCTAATAATAGAGCACTGTATGGGATTTCTTTTTCTACAAAAAAGTACAAGTATATATATATATATATATATATATATATATATATATATATATATATATATAAGTGAAAGTGTCTGTCTGTGTGTGTCTGTGTGTCGCAATAACTGTACATTTACAGTCTACAGACGCGAAATTTGATATACAGGGTACTGAGATTTGGGAAAATCTTTGTAATCCGTTTTCGGTCAGAAATTTGTCTGTTAAGAGGTCAAAGTTCAACGATTTGACCTTTGAGAACTCTACCAAACTCCTCCGCCAATTTTTGGTATAAACACTTGAAATTTTAGATATAGGTTCCTTGGCCATGGATCTAACTTACTAACTTGATTTAAGCCCAAAACAATAAATGCTAAAGGGTCATAATAGGGGTCAAAATTAACCGACTTTTTTTTTCCTCAACATACACATCAAAATACCCGGGCAACGCCGGGATGAAATGCTAGTATTATATAAAAGCAGAAAATTTATATATTTATTCTTTTTTTTAAAACAATACGTACATGAATGTTTCGAAGCCCTATCATTTTTCAGCGTAGCTTTACTGTTTCTTGGACTCGAACCCCGGACCTTATTTTTTACAGTCTGGCTCGTAATCCATTACGCTATGATGCCATCGATTAGTAAATTGTCTATTTGTATCGCTTATTATCTATGGCATCAATAGCGTAATGGATTACGAGCCAGACTGTAATACATAAGGTCCAGGGTTCGATTCCTAGAAACAGTCAAGCTACGCTGAAGAGAGGTAGATTAATGTTTTAAAAAATAATCAATAAATAAATAAAAATATTATTTGTTTACGTCCAAAGAAAAATATAGGCGATTTTCAAAGAAACAAAATCTTCAAAGTAAAGACGCTAAGTTTACCGTATTATCGTTTAAAAAAATCAACAACAAATCTCTCTCTCTCTCTCTCTCTCTCTCTCTCTATATATATATATATATATATATATATATATATATATATATATATATATATAAATTACAATAAGTTTACCAAGGTAATCACAATGGTAAACTTAAAATATATTATAAATATTAAAGAGTTAATATTTACAAGTAAAGTAATCTCAACCAGATTTAAAAGCTCAATAAAACCGAAAAGGAAACAGAGCTTATAATATGAACTCCGCGGATTAAGGACTATCCACTTATCTTGTGCTTCCTTTTTTAAAATTAAATATGTTTTTAACTCTTTTTCAAGATGTCTTTTAACATGTTTTATTAATCATTTGTTCATATATATATATATATATATATATATATATATATATATATATATATATATACATACATTATATACATATATACATACAGTACTGGTTTGCTGTTTTACAGCTCATCAGTGTGGCTAGACAGGCAGCTAACGCATGCATTAATACGATCACACAAGAGGACTTCTATGGCGTTTGCCAAATGTTATTGGAATGGTACAAGTGTATTGCAACCGGAGGAGATTACTTCGTAGAGGACTACAGTTTCATGAGTGTACTATCAATACAAGTGCCCATACGAACAAAGTCTGGACACTTATTGAAGGCATATCGTATATGAACTGTCATCTACGCTTCAGCCTCTGTCCCATCGACGAAATGTTGCATCCCTCTGCCTGTTCTACAAGTATTTTAATGATGAATGCTCTGACAAACTGCAAACACTTGTACCCACACGACGTAAACACCCTCGACAAACCCGACAGGCAGCAAAATCCCACCCCCACACAGTAGAAATCCATAGATGTAAAAGAGCTTTCTACTCCAGTAGTTTCTTCCCCAGAACCGCTAGACTTTGGAATTCCATTCCAGGTCCCTGCTTTCCCAACTGTACTGACATGCAGAAGTTCAAGTGCAAGGTGAATCAACATCTTGCTGCCCAACTCCCTACATAGTACCCCAGTAGCTGTTGCCTCTGATAGTAGCCTCCTACACCAAAGTGACAATGTGACTTGTTTGGGGGGAAATTGTAATAAAAAATAAATAAATAAATATATGTATGTGTTATTTTTTAGCTTTCGTTCTTGTTAGGTCCTTGACATTGGAAAACCCTTACCCTAACCCGCTCCTTGACATTGGAAAATTCTAGAAATAACAAGTCACGTGATACGTTTACATTCTTTTTCTATTCAAAGTCATCATGGCCTGTATTGCAAGTGTTTTCTATAAAGGAGAGGTAGTTAGGAACAGTCAATGACTCAGCGTGACTCAATCAAAAAGTTTACACGCTTCAGCAGCGACGAAAACTACAAGGCGATTGGAAAATTAGCGCAAGTTATTAAGTCGGTATAAATCGATAATTGGAATATGTATATCGAAGATTTATAATATACAAAGTCTAAAATTGGCATTGGTGTCGGTATCGATGCGTGAATATGCTCATGGTTTATGGAAATTAACATCCTATGATTAGCATTTATTTCCTCTGCACGGCATAAATATGTGACACTGTCGTCGGTGCATAGGACTGAAGAGCATAATGGCCTGCTAGAAATGTCTGGGTATTACTCGGTAGAAGCGCCACAGGCGATAAGCAATAAACCAAATCTTCCTCAAAGCCTGGAAAGGTGGACCTCTTAATGTAAGATAGCGCGGACGGCTATGTGCAAATATTGAGTCGTGAGCGAAATGACGCCAAAGTAAGGGGGAAAAAGACTACGAAAAGAAGAGAGAGAGAGAGAGAGAGAGAGAGAGAGAGAGAGAGAGAGAGAGCATGATTGAGAAGACAATCACGTTAGAGAAGTGAATGAGATTTGGGACCATGTTCGAGAAAACGATCACGTAAGAGACGTCACAGCCGTAACGGGAAGTCACACGTGGAAGAAGATAGAAGAAATAAACATCGTGGCACAAGAATAAACAAAAATGCGTGTTGAATTTATTAAATTCAGGAAATAAAGTGCTTTTTGAGATTTTTCAAAATGGCGTAATGGAAACATATTATAAGGTATTTGCAGCTTCTCTTCAATTTTTGGATTTTAATCATGTCAAAACGCATTTTATTTCCTTTTGACGGATTGACTGTTGCTATTTCTTCTGATGAGTTAAGGGCATAATAGATTCACTGATGGATATAATAATTAAGTGATTGTTTTTGCGCTACGAAACAGATACTGTCAAGAATTGTAAATGTAAACTGAATTAAAGGAATAAATTATAAGATGGTCAACATCATGAATTTTGGAATATAGACTTTTGTTTACATTCATTATATTGCTCTGTAATTTCATTGAGATTTTTAAACAAGAATTGGTATAAATTATAAGGAAATAAAGTATTTCTAATATCAAAATGGTGTAATGGAAACATATTATAAGGTATTTACAACTTCTCTTCCAATTTTCGGATTTTAATCTGGTCAAAGCGCACTTTATTTTCTTTTCACGGATTGATTGTTGCTATTTCTTCTGATGAGTAAAAAGCATAATAGATTCACTGATTAATATAATAATTAAGTGAATGATTTGGCGCTACGAAACAGATATAGTCAAGAATCGTAAACGTCAACTGAATTAAGCAATAAATTATAAGATGGTCAACATCATGAACTTTGGAATATAGACTTTTGTCATTTATTCACCACACACACACACACACACACACACACACACACACACACACATATATATAGTTTGTTTATTATACAAATATTACTGTTACATATGTGTACACAAACTCATATATATACTACATATTATATATATATGTTATATATATATTATATATATATTATATATATGTTATATATATATTACATATATATTATATATGTTATATATATTACATATATATTATATATATGTTATATATATATTTTATATATATTATATATAATGAGAAATAAAGATATCAGATGCAAAATTGCACTGTTAATCACATATAACACACACACACCTATACATATATATATATATATATATATATATATATATATATATATATATATATATATATATATATATATATATATATGTTATTTGTTTTTGTTTTTGCGATAAGTTTTGAATGAATTCAAATATTTACGAAAATGCATTTTTACCTAAATGCGAGTTGGGAATAATTTTCCCTTTTACCAACTTTCTACCCCCACATGGGGAGCGGCATATATATTGTTTTTAAAATATAATCATCAACTGACACGTGTTTCGTCGTCTACGACTCATCAGAATGGCTGAATCTAGCGAGATTCGAATCGGGGTCCCGATTTCGAATCTCGCTAGATTCAGCCATTCTGATGAGTCGTAGACGACAAAACACGTGTCAGTGGATAATTATATATATATAAGTATTAGTACTTCCGCTTCCGTATCGTGATGAATATGTATCTCTCCCTCTTCCGTAGTATGTACTTCCTCTTCTTTCTCTTTCTCTCTTTTTCTCTTTTTTTTTCTTTCTCCTGTTACCTCTCTCTCCCTTTCTCTCCCTCTTTCCCTCTTGCTTCAGCATTGCTCGCAATTTCCCCACTCTGACTACTCCCTCGTTCACAAATCAATTTACATCTACTCCCACTTTCTCTTTTAATCTTCTAAATTGTGTGTCTCTCCTTTCTTACCACTTGTTAAATAATGATTCTTTTTTCGCGCAACAAAATATATAAATAACACAACATGAATCGAACGTAATTTTTCGATTCAATTTCAATTAAAATTTCACACTTTATTTTGCATAGTTTATAAAAGTGCACTTCGAAAATTGATCAATTTCAAATGAAATCTTGTAGCTTAATTTTTAATGTTTATTTATAAAAAAAAACGTTTATCAAGCATCTTGCAAGAAATGATTTTACAAACACGTTTATATAAAACTATTGAAAAATGGAGACGAATTCATAATTAAAGGATACCCTAACTTAACATCTAAATCTGACCCCCAAGATCGCCATGGCTTTCCATGTGGTAGGAATATCTAACGAGAAGATCCTAATTTACCTTATATATGCTTCCGGGTTGCTCTAGCTTATACCACTGTATTTATATTTCCCTCTATCGCCCCCACAACAGTGGGGTTACTATCTTTAAGAGCATATCTGAGAAAATTGACCACATCCTATCTGCTCATCCTTCGGCTAACATTCACATTTGCGGTGACTTCAATGTCCATAATGTGGAATCGCTAACCCACTCGAATAAAACCGATGACGAGGGGAGGTTCTGTCATGATTTTGTCACTGCCTATGACCTCACTCAGATTGTTCACGAACCCACCCGTATGTCCGATACTACCGGTCAGTATGCAAGCCTTCTAGACTTTTCCTCACAACTTCCCCTGAGCTATGTTCATGTTCCGTTCTTTCTCCTCTGGGATCTGTTATAGCAGTTAAGATAACAATGAAATGTAACTCTCCACCGTACTGTATATCGATACTCTATGGCTGACTGGGATTGCTTCCGTACATTCATATCTGTTCTACCTCTGAATTCCATGTTTAAAAAGGATGTGTCCTCCGTAGTATCAGACCTGACCGAATGGTTAATTGTAGGCATAAACCGATTCATACCATCCACAAGAGTCCCACAAAAACCTAACAGCCAGCCATGGTTCTCCCCAGAATGTGCTGCTGCCATCGTGCACAGAAATCACTTTTTCCAAAGTTATCACCGTAATAGATGTACAGAGACTAAATCTGCTTTCAGGACTGCCGGCAACCACTGTAAAAGAGTAACAAAAAATGCAAAAGCGCTATATGCTCAGTCCGTTAAATTCAAAGTAGCTGAGCAGCGGCTTGGTTCCCACTAGTTCTGGCAAATAGCAAACAGGATCTTGACCAGAAGCGTGCGTTCTATCCCAACTATCATAAATGGATCTGAGGTCATCTCGTCAGCATCAGACAAGGCCAGACTATTTGCCAAGAACTTTGCAGCTAATTCTACCCTATGCGACATTGACCATCAACTCCCTGTATTTCCTCCTATAACAGACAACATGCTATGCAACATACAAATATCTGTGCGTGAGGTCGCCAAGCTAATCAAGAACCTTGATTCCAGTAAAGCAACTGGCCCTGACGGCATTCCAGTTATAGTGCTGAAAAAGCTCCAACCAGTTTAAGCGCTGCCTTAGGGAGAAGTGCTTTCCAAAACCCTGGAAAACCTCATCAGTATGCCCTGTATTTAAGAATTCAGGTGATAAGTCATCTCCCTCTCAGTACAGACCAATAAGTCTCCTGTGTGTCATGAGCAAGTTGTTGGAATCCATATTAAATAAAGAAGTAGTCAACCACCTCAACAGAAACCACCTTCTTAATGACATTCAATATGGTTTCCGCTCTGCAAGATCTACAGCAGATGTACTAACGGTTATATATCATAGGATTAGTGAATCTCTTGACAAAGGTTTCCTTTCCAGGGCAATTGCTTTTGACATATCGAAGGCCTTCGACAAGGTATTGCATAAGGGCCTACTTCACAAGATTTCCAGGTACGGTATTACTGGAAATATTTTCTCTATCATTAAATCATTTCTCTCCGATAGGTTCATAAGAGTAGTGATTGATGGACAGAAATCAGAGGCCCACAGTATTAATGCTGGAGTCCCTCAGGGGTCCATCCTGGGCCAAACTCTCTTCCTGATCTACATCAATGATCTTCCAAAACACATACCTAAATCATTCGTTGACATCTATGCAGATGACACGACCATCTATGGCAACACAGCAAAGGCCGTAAATGGAAAAGTTCTTTCTGATTCGCTCTCCTTGTATCTTGAGCGCATGGTACAGTGGGCGAAGAGGTGGCTAGTCGCTTTTAATGCATCCAAAACCAAGCATCTATCTTTACATCATCAACGCTCTGATCCCCATCTGGCATCAATTGAAATGGATGGCTCTCGTCTTGGGGAAGCTCCATGTTTTGACAAGCTTCTGGGTTTGACCTTTACCCTGATCTGAAATGGAACAAGTACATCATGTCTGTTGCCAAGGACGCTGGGATAATGGTGGGATTCTGCTATAGCCCCAGAAGATATCTCACTACTGATGCAATTCTCTATCTGTATAAAAGCCAAGTACGTCCAAGGATGGAGTATTGCTGCCACATATTAGTAGGAGCTGCTAAAAACAGCCCATCCTGCCTTGACAGAGTACAAAATAGACTTCGTGGTTTAGTAGGGGATGCCCTTTTCTCTTCCCTGCAGTCTCTCTTCCATAGAAGAGACGTTGCGAGCCTGTCTTTGTTTTATCGTTATTTACATGACAAGTGCTCGTCTGAGCTCCAATCTCTCGCCAATCTTTCACGAAAAACACCCGTCTGAGTGAAACTGCTGTCAATAATTTTTCCCACTCTTTATCTCTGCCTTAATTCAAACGTAGATTCCATGAGCAGAGCTTCTTTCTCAGAAGTGCACGACTTTGCCTGTTTCCCACCTGACTACAACTTGGATGTTTTCAAGTCCAACATAAATAAATTCCTGGCAAACCGCCCCCTTAAGTAAGACACTCTATCAAATCTCCAATACTAATGATTGCTACATTACTATCTCATTGATTACTATATACGCAATAACCCTTATCCCTGAGTGGCCTCCGGGCCTTGATAAGTGGTGACCCCCATGTAAAAAAATAAAAATAATAAAAGTCAGTCAACTAGCAACATTACCAGCCCCACTCGTTCGAACACTCTGGATTGTCTAATGTCTGAGGCTAAATTGAGCATATGTAACAATTTCTCTTAAGTGGCAATTGTTTGTTGGCCCGGAAGTCATCATCATCATCATCATCATCATCATCATCATCATCATCATCATCATCATGCAGTCCGTCTATCCATCGGTGTTGGCGCAGTCTCACTCCATCACCACAGGACTTTCCACCTTGGCCCCAAACTTGCTTGCTCAGTTTAGGTGCAGTATCTTACACCTTTCCCCAGCCGTAGATCGAACCTACAACCGTCGCGTTTATAGTCGGCAATTCTAACTATATATATATATATATTTATTAATGGACTCTCCAATCAATTTCGACGTATGAGGTTCCGCAACAACAACTAAGTGACTCGGAAATCCACACAAATGATTTGTTTATAGTGGTGAAGGCTTTGTGTAGAACCAACCACGTTTTTGGTATTACTGCTAACCTTTGTCGGTGCAGATAACTGCAACAGGACAGAGTATACAGTAGACCGCAGGTTTTTACATCGTTGTTTCCTTCTCCTAGCTGCATGTCTTAACGAAGACTGGGGCTTCGTCTCTCCCAGTGAATTAATGCGCCTACAAATACCAATCTGGAAATTTCTACGACTCGGTTTAATCGGTATATATATATTCAGGCAAAAATTCATTAAAAACAACAGAGATACCTTGCTTAATGATTCTTTTTTTCATTTTTCCGATCTTTCGTAAGATTTTTTTAACTTCAAGATGGAAGGTATTTTTTTAACTTCAAGATGGAAGGTATTTACAAATGTTCCATGGTTCACACGAGCGCTTTCGATTCTTTCTTGAATCATCATTAGGCGGAGATAAAATATTAAAAATAGAAGTGAAATATATAGTTACGAATGATAAAAAGAGTCAATGAAAAGTCGATTAAAATATACATTTACGAGTGATAAAAAAACTCGATTAAAAATTAGGATGATAAAAGGCAATGTTAGTAAAACCAGTCGTATACTGGTTATGCTAAACATTTCAGCACATTATTGCTACTTTCAAAATTAATGCTATTTATAGATGGGTGCTGGGTTTTTATATATAGTGCTTCAAGTATTTTTAATTTTTTACAATTACTTTCTCGTTGCAAAATCCTTGTGTTGTCCACGAGGACCTTTCTAAGATTAGAGGGGGACAGCTATGTTGATTTGTTAAATGCTGGTATATTGAGCTAGTACTGTTCAAATGCATCGTTTATATATATATATATATATATATATATATATATATATATATATAAATTGTAATTCAATGAATTTAAAAAAAAAACTCTCATTGAAATGAAATGAAGTGGTTGAGTTTCATATCAAAGAATTTTTATTATTCTAAGCAAGACAAAGAAAGTTTTAGAAAATTAATCTCCTTAACCTATAGGGTTTCGATGTCTACCATCTCATCAGAGGAGAGAAAATATTAGCAAATAGTTATAAAGGTATGCACCCTATTTGCTAAAGTCAGTGAGACATGGAAACTCAAAGTGAAAATAATACATTTATCAGAAGTCCTGTAGCCGGAGGATTTGTAGAAAAAGGATATGAATGTTTTTGTTGATCCAACTTGCTTGGTAAAATCCATATTATTCTTCTTTATCACGTTTACATAACCACTGATTGTTAAATAAAAACTATTCCGAAGAATATATATATATATATATATATATATACAGATTACCAAAAATCTGATCAAAATAACCATCCTATAAAAAGATTATTGAATAAACTGATAACAACTGACAGACGCTGAGATAATTAAGTTGATGGATCGATTTGAATGTATAGATCGATTATGCACTGACCTCTTTCGAAACATATACCAACAAAATCAGATTCTAAGTAAATCGATAATGTTTTCGTTCACCGCAATCAATTATGCGCCAATATCGATAACGAACTCATCAATTCTGCATCTGACCGGAAAATAATGAGGTAAAAATTGCTTCTTTTTTCATCTTTTATTAATTAGACACGTCTGTGTATTTTTAGATATAATTTTATTTCTTCGGTCCACATGTCACACTGGAGAAGTAAATATGAGATTTTATTGAAAATATACGTTTAGAATATATTCCTTTATAATTAAGCGCATATGTACATACGAGGTGTCTTCAATACGTTTCAGACATTTTTGTACAGCCATTTCAGATTGTCGTAGACTCTTGAAAATCGAGTATGTTATTGCAATACATCTTATGAGGTGATTGATCATTTTTTATGATTCCATGTTCAAATGAAGAGCTACACTAGAACTTTGAATACACCCTACTAAAGCTTGATCGTCGCAGCTGGTTCATTTCAAAAATGCAATCTGGACGTTAGGAAACTTTAGAAGACCGGTATGCAATAAAATTTTATTTTAAACTTGGAAAAATGCCACAGAAACGTATGTAATGCTACAGAGTGCTTTTGCATTATCTTGCCTGAATCGAACATTCGTTTTGAGTGGCATAAGAGATCCAATAAAGGCGGAGAGTCTGTGGGAGATAATGACAGATGTGAGGGATGAGTAAGGAAGTCGAAACATTAGAGTTGATTGGTCAAATACAGAATTTCATGGATAATGAAGGACAACAGCATATTCTTTTCATTGTTTTGACTCTCGACTGTGTATCCGTTGATATTTTATATGCTTTTATATAGAGTGATGTGGTTCTCGGTTGATTAACTGTGTCTATATGCTCGAGAGTCAAAATGAAAAGAATATTTATTTTAAACTTGGAAAAATGCCACAGAAACAGGGAGTCTGTGAGGGAGGATGAGAGGTCTGAAAAGAGTAAGGAGTCTGAACACCGGAGGTGATTGGCCAAATAAAGAATTTCATGGATAATGATCGTCTTGTGTCTCTAGAGACATTAAGTGCACAATTGGATTTCAGTGTGAGAACTGAACGCATAATTACTCGTGAGGAAATGAAGATGCAGAATAGACTAGTCCATGATTCCATTTTTGTCACAGACTATTTAGCATGGCCATCATTGACAAGATAGGCATCAAAATATTCCTCATCCTCAGACCTTGCTCTCTGTGACGTTTTTACATGGTAGTCACGGAAGCCACTCGAGGATAAGAGTTAATGAGTGCACAGTTATCAATGGGATAATATAGTAGTAGTCGTTAGTTGTGGAAATTTCGTAGATTGGATTACTTAAGGGGGTTCATAAAATAAAACAGTTTACGTTGGACTTGAAGACGACCAAATTGCAGTCAGCTAAAAAGCAGGTAAACAGAAGAGAGTTCCAAAGACGTGCGATTCTAAGAAAGAATTTTATTTGTTTATGGAATCTATGTTGAGGTTTCGCCACAGATAAATGGGGACAGTTTTTATAGTTTTTCAGCTAGGCGAGTGTTTTTCATGAAAGTTTGACAAGGGGTACTATAGATTGGAGCTCAGTCGAGCACTTGCCATGAAAATAATGATAAAGCAGAGACAGGCTAGCAACGTCTCTTCTGTGGGAAAGAGGTTGCAAGGGAGAGAAAAGGGCACTCCTCACTATCTATTTTGAACTTTGTTTAAGCAGGATAAGGTTTTTCTAGGAGCTCCTGCCTATATGTGGCAATCTTACTCCACCTTTAAACGTACCTGGCTTTTATATAGGTAGAGAATTGCATCAGCAGTGAGATGTATTCTGAAGCGGTAGAAGGATCCTACCATTTTTCCAGCGACCTTGGCAACGAATTTGATTTACGTGTCTCATTTCAGATCAGGAGTAAAGGTCAAGCCCAAAAGCTTGTCAAAACATGGAGCCTCCTCCAAGCGAGAGTCATTACTTTCAATTGATGATAAATGGGGATAAGAGCGTTGATGATGTAAAAATATAAGCTTGGTTTTAGATGCATTAAAAGTAACCAGCCACCTCTTTCCATATTGTAACATGTGCTCAAGATCAGAGGAGAGAGAGAATCAGACAGAACTTGGTCATTTACGGTCTTTGATGTGTTGCCATAGATAGTAATGTCATCAGCATAAATGTTTACGAATGATCTTAAGATGCGATTTGGAAGATCATTGATGCAGATAAGGAAGAGAGGTGGGCTCAGTATGAACCCCTGGGGGACTCTACTTATCAGTTCACCGAAATTATGCCAGGGTCGATTTGTCAAAAATCGGAGGAAATGGTTCAATTTTTTATTTTTAGAATCTTACAACTTGTAGGGTCCAAAATGAACTGCATTTTTCAAAAATTATATTCAATTAACTTTTTAAATTTATATTTTAATGAACTTATACATTTATTTAAGAAATTTCCCAGATAGTACATTTTAACTTATAGTTTGCTTACACACACACACACACACACATACACACACACACACACACACACACATATATATATATAAAATTTTAGTTATTCAATGAATTCTAAAATTTATGACGTGAAATGTTTGAATTTCAAATCAAAATATTTTTATTATTCTATGTAACGCAAGGAATACATTTGAAATATTATAACTCCTTATCCTATAGGATGTCGATGTCTACCATCTCTTCAGAGGAGAAAATATTAGTAAATAGTTATAATGGTTTACATCTTATTTACTAAAATCACTGACACATAGAAAATCACAATTAAAAGTTGTGCAAGTATTTAAATGTAATAGAGTAAGGGAAGTTAATGAAAAGGATATAAAAATTAACATCCAAATTGCATGGAAAGATCCGAAGTGAACGTCTTTAATAGCAGTGTGGTAAAGTGATACAATCTGTATTTTGAGTAATCCACATCACGATGCAATGGTCCGAAGTAGGCATTTCCTTGGAGCAATTTCCACGTCATAAATTTATAACCCACATCATAAATTTTGAAATTCAAACATTTCACGTCATAAATTTTTAAATTCATTGAATGACTAAAATTTGATTTATTTGCTCTATCTTGTATATTGAGCAATTTTTATTTAGGTGGGATAATACTTATAAAATACTGCTAGTAATATCTTGTAAGACTTATAATCATAGGTTTCCATACCAGTTGATTGTTAGATAAAGTTATTCTGAAGAGTGTATATATATATATATATATATATATATATATATATATATATATATATAACATTCTATCTGTATAAGAGCCAAGTACTTCCTAAAATAGAATACTGTTGCCACATCTGGGCAGGAACTGCGCGGCGCTACTTATTCTTCCTTGCTAGAGTTCAAAACCGACTTCGAAACTAAGTAGGTAATGCCCTTTTTTTATCCCTGAAATTTCTTTCCCATAGAATATGAGTTGCAAGCCTGTCCTTTCTCTATCGTTATTTTTATGAGAACTGTTCGCCTAAGCTCTAATATATGCTCCCCCCCTTGCAAACTTTTCAAAAAACACTCGACTGGTTACAATCGCTAACAACAATTTCCCCCACTCTCTATCTGTGCCCAATTCTAAACGCAGATTCCATGAACAAAGCTTTACTAGAACTACCTGCATGTGAAATACTGTTCCATTGGCGTGCTTCCCGATCGAATACAATGTGATAACCTTCAAGACCAATGTAAACAAGTTCTTGTTTAGCTGTCCCCTTAAATAATCCAAATTCTACCCAATCAACACAATTAACGATTACTACGCTACCGCGTACCTCATTGACTCTTATCCTCTAGTGGCTTTCGGACTTCCATAAGTGGTCCTCGATATGACCTTAAACTATATCCGATGGTGAGGCTCCAGCTTGCGGGATTTGGGGAATATGGAGCCACCCTTAAATTGCCATTGCTCTCAGGTCCATTTTGACCCGAAGTGGTAGTATCTGTTAGGGTTCCAACTATGGGTTAAATAGAAACCAACTTGATATAAAAATCTTCTATTAAAAGATTTTTCTTCAAAATCACTAGATTCGGCTTTAAATAATCTGGAACGGGTTGATATGCCGTAAAACAACCAACCAACTTTCATAAGTGGAGATTTCCTATTAAAAAAAAAGATGAAACTTTATTAATTTTATTTATTGCGGACCATTATCCTCATCTTTTCTTAGTTGTGTCACGACGTTTCGCCCAACTATTCCTCTGGCCTTCGTCAGGTGGTAACCACGACGGATAGGAACTCTGAATCTCCTGACTGCATTCACTGTAGCCTTCCGTAGTTGTTGTCGTCTCACCCCGTTTTGGCCAAGTTAGCCTCTGGCCGTCTTTGGTTAGGATTGAAACCGCTATCGTCAGACAATTCTCACCTGGAACCGTAGAGATTCAACGTCCTCATCAACTGCGCCACAAGTCCCGAAGGTCGATCAAGGTTGAATGAGAATAATAGTCCGAAATAAATAAATAATTAAATGATACTCGTCTCAATAATGAATTCTAATTAAAATAATATATATACCATTACGTACGGAGCCGACCATGGAAGATCAGATAATAAATAAATATGAATTTATAAGACTAAAAAATTCAACCTTGATTGCCCTTCACGCCCATTCCTTCAGCCTCACCTGAGCATTTTTCTGCAGGGAGGGGTCGCTTTTTTTCGCCGATATTTTTTAAAGTCATCACCTCTTTTCGATTGTCTAGACTTAATTTAAACCTACGTCACTTCAGGTTTGGACATGGGCGTAACAGCTCACGCGTCACGTTTTTTTTTTGTCAACATTCTTTTCCTCCATCGATGTACGGGTTCGAGCCTGCCTGCCTGCTACAACATTTTTCTTTTTGCGTTCGCAAATTCCCCTCCCCCTTTTTTTGCCCCACCAACACCCTTACACACCCCTTCACTTTCTTTTCCGCCATCGCGTCACGGGTTCGAGCCTGCCTGCCTACTACAACTTATGGATATTGTTTTTTTGCTCAATACACACCTTTTCAGTCCCACTTTCCGACCCTTGTGTCACATTATGCTGTGGGATGCAGATAAAAAACGCTTCAACACTTTAATACATTATTCTATCGTCACAACAGAAAACAAAAATTTTCACAAAACTTGTACATTCTTAAATATTACGATTTATTAGGAAACAAAATGTCAGCCAGAAAAAGAGTGAACCACGAAAGACCGTTCGTTTCAGAAACGCGCAAACGCCCCTAAAAGTCTCTAATACTTCCATCGGATGTTTATCGAATTCTCTCCATTGTCCCGTCGTATATTTATAGGCTTGTCATTTTCTGATCGTTTCCATCGATTATATGTCTGCTATTGGGAAATCAAGATATCTAACAGACATAGGGGCGCCTTGCCGTATTGTTTAATATTTTATAAATGGACCCTCCCGCCGAATAACGACATGAGTTTCATGCAAATAAGTTGTCTGAGATTTTTTTTTTTTTTTATAGTGATGAAAACTTACCAGGTGCCTTCAATAAGTTGCAAGACTTTTTTTTGTATAGCCATTTAAAATTGCCGTAAACTCTTGAAAATTCAATATTTTATTGCTATGCATCTTATAAGATGACTGGCACAACCATCTTGGCCTTCGGGACAAGATCAAAGGTCCCACTAACTCCAGTCGGCCCTCGTGACAAGATCAAAGTGTAGTATCTGTTCTCTGATACATACACAGCGATAGGCAGTGTTGTTCTGGCGACACATTCTCGTGCCCGGAACACCTGACGAGCTTGTTGGGTAGCGTTCTGTCCGCACCCCCACTTGGTCTGTCTTTCTCTGCTCTCCCCCCTCACGGGGGGATCCGAGCTGATAATTTACGACCTTCCCGCGAGGGAGGGTCGGAAACACTTTCTCTCTTCCCTCCACTAACTTCCTACTCCCTCTCTCAGTTCTATCTCCCCTCTTGCCGCCTCATTTTGGTGAATTATACAGGGAAGAGAGAGCTTTTTTCAAAAATGGACACCCCCAGCCCGGGGACCACCAATACCGATACCCCCAGCCAGGGGGCTACCACAAGAAAAACTGCTCCCCAAGAGGAGGACTCCCCAACAGGGGAAGCAAAAAGCAACGGGGCATACCGCCCGGACACTAAACCGAAGGACGCCCCCCAGAAGGGAGAAAACTCACCAGCAGCTCCCCAAGAGGGCGACTCCCCACAAAGGGGAGAAAAAACAATGTTGGACAGGGCATCCCGCTCTGACAAAAAAAAATCAAGAGGCAGTAGCCCCAAAGGACGATAAGAGAGACAGTGCTCCCCAGGAGGGCTACTGCCCCAAAAGGGGAGCAAATCAAGAAAACGAGGGGGCATACAGCCTAAACCTCCCCAAAACAAAAGGGGCAAAAGCTCCCAAGGACAATAAAGAGGACAATGCTCCCCAGGAGGCCGACTCCCCAAAAAGGGAAGTATTTCCTGGAAGAAGTATAGAGCAGGGAGAGTCGGTCCCAAAGGAAAGCGGAAAGGGAAATGCCCCTCAAAATAGCAACCCTTCCGCCAAGGAACAGCAAAAACAGTCCAACCTCACCAAAGATCCAACACCAACAAGAGGGTCGGCATGGGGGAAGACTGTAGAGAAGCAACTGTCCCCTCAAGAGTATAGAGACTTGTACTTGACCAAGTACAGACAATACATAGAGGGGGCAGAAATTAAACCAGTGCCAGGCGCTTGGGAGGCAATCGAAGACAGAGTGCTCTCCCTCATCATCTCGGATATGCCGGAAAACCGCCCCCTAGGGATGAAAAAGGAAGACATGGCAGGGCTCCTACACAAGCTAAACATCCCGGTATTATACCTGTACCAGAGGAGCTACGCCATGTGGGACACCCTCCTACCCACCAAGGAAGATGCGGAGAGACTCTCCCTCCAAGAAATAAAGCATGGGAGAGTCAAAATAACACCTGAATACCAGGGCAAGAGAAGGACTCGGGTGCAGATATTTAATGTGCCAACCCAAATACCTGCGGAAGTATTAGGATGCCTCTTCAGCCAGTACGGTGAGGTAGAACAGGTTACCCCAGTACGGTCAAAAACTGGGACTCACCTGGGCTGCTACACAATAGCAATGAGGCTGAAGAGGGAAGGTTTTCAAGCAATACCACCGCTGCTGACATACAAAGACGCCAGCATAACGGTAGTGGTGGAGGGCCGTCGTCCACACTGTTGGTTCTGCCAAAAGCAGGGCCACATGGCTAGGAGTTGCCCCCAAAGGGTAACCCCTAATCCAATAACCCAAAAGGCGGTCACAACCCCTGAGACAACGCCCGCACCAAAACAGGCGGCAACAGCCCCTGCAACTGCAGCACCAACCCCAGCTCCAAGGAAAACCCAAACCACCCAGGAGGCCAAGGGGGAAGAATGGAGCACGGTAGTGAGACAAAAGCGGAAACACATAATCCCTTCTGCCGCCGTCCCACCACCAGCCCAAAAATCGAGGCAGGAGCCTCTGCAAATGCAGAAACAACAACAGCCACCGCAGCCAATGCCGCGGAAACAACTGCAGCAACAACTACTGCAGCAGCAAAATCAGCAAGTGCAGCAGAAGCAGCAGCAGCAACGACACCAGCGAGAGCAGCAACAACAAAAACAGCTGCAGCAGCAAGTAGAGGAGCAGACACAACCAACGGCCCCCACACCAATCGAGACGGGGATCAAGCGGAGAAAAGACTGCTCCTCTGAGGATGAATCCGCAAGTGAGAGGGAGAGGAACTCAACCTCACCTCTCCCCGGTTCATTCGAAAGAATGAAAAAGAAAAACAAAAGAAGAAAAGAGGAAGAAAAGGTGGCCCCCACTCCCTGTGAACATACACCACCCCTAACAACAAAATCCACTTCCACCCCCAAACCACACACTGCAACAACACCAGACACCGCACCAACACCAGACACCGCACCAACACCAGACACCGCACCAACACGAGACACCACACCAACACCAGACACCGCACCAACACCAACACCAACACCAGACACCGCACCAACACCAAACACCGCACCAACACCAACACCAACACCAGGCACCACACAAACACCCGTCCCCACACCAAGGCAAACTGAGCCACTACCCCAAAAAGAAAATGAAAAGAATGAACCGAGGGAGAGGAGAGACTCCTCTGCCTCTTGCAGACCAAAGGTCCTTGCCCCTGAGGAACTATGTAATGTAGACCCTCTATCTGTGGCCACAGACATTTCCCATCGGCAGAGGAAAAACTTAAAACCTCTGCTCGATTACAAACAGATAGAGGGGAAAGATGTAAATATCCCCTCAAATTTCCCGGACGCCCCACTCCTAATAACCTTTGTCAGAACTCCAGAGGCCTGCAAGACCAACTTGTGGACAAGGCTGCAGGCCGCTGAAGGGGCGTTTCCGGGAATTGAACTGGTGAAAAAAAATGACCCTTCTCTTGATGAACTGTCAAAACAATGCAAGGGAAGGGTCCCCGTGTTGGTCCATCCGTCACTCTATAGGGCCCTTAAATTGACTTACCCTTTGGATGTCGGCGGCATTGTGAGAGAAGGTCAGGACATGAAAAACCTGACCACCTTGAGCATTGCACACAACGTCGGTGTCCTTTCCCCGGCTGACTTCGGAGCTGAGTGTAACACACCTTAAGGTAGGTACCATGGCTTTGAATTTGGCTAGTCTGAATGCGAAGGGCTTGAGATCATCGGGCCGGGCGGCTCGCCTCCGGCACGACCTCTTGTCCCTTAGACCCCGACATAGATAAGGTAGGAGGCGGAGCTAGAGGATCGGAGAGGTGCGAGTCCAGCCTGGCTGATCTGATGGCTAGATGCGGTCTGGTCGACAGGTTTCGGTTCGAGCATCCAGGGCGGGAGATGTGGACGTGGACCAATAGTGTTTCCTCCTATCCAAATACCTATTTGGACAGGATGTTAGTTAGGAGAGGCGAAGTAGACTTCTTATCTTGTCCCACGTTCACTTGGCTAGGCCAGACGGACCATAAATTAGTTATGGCCCGGCTGAAGCTAGGAAATAGGCCTAAGTTAGCGGGTTACTGGAAGTTAAACACCTCCCTTCTGGAGATACAAGACTTCCAAGATCAGTTAAGAGAATTGATTAAAAAGGCACTAGTGGGGGCGGTTACCGGGAGTAAGTGGTGGTTAGGTCTCAAAGCCAAGATCAGAAGCTTCTCCGTCAAGTATGCCCAGCGCCTCGCACTAGATAAGGCCAAGACGAAGAAGAAGCTAGAGCAGAAACTAGCCCAGGCTACGGGGGAGGGTGATAGGGTTAGTCAGGAACTAGCTAAGCAGGACCTTCTACGCGAGACTAGCGAGCGTTACGAAGGCCAAGTAGTTAGAGCTAGGCTTAGAAAGATAGGCAACGAAGCAGTCAATTCTGATGCAGACGTGCGCCGTGAGGTTTCTAGGCGTGGCTCGGACAAATACATTGCAAAAATCAAACATCCGAATGGACGCACCCTGGAATCGACTCGGGAGATCTGCGAGGGGTTTCGAGAACATTTCGAGGAGCGTTTTACGCAGCAGCCCGATCTTCTGGTCCTTGAGTTTAGCGACTATTTGGCCGACTCTCCCCGCCTCGAGGCGGCTAGAGCGGCTGGTTGCGAGGGCCGGGTGACGGAGCAGGAGGTCTTTACTGCGCTGAAGCAGGTCAGCTGTGACAGATCGCCAGGACTTGATGGTCTGCCATACGAACTGTACTTGAGGCTGTCGCCCATGTTTCTGCCTCTTCTGACGGATATGTTCAACCATTGGTTTGCTCAGGGATCCATCCCAGGGCAGGTGACCAAGGGAGTGATCACATTGCTGAAGAAAGGTGACGGGCATGGAGGGGAAGAGTTAGACGACTACAGGCCCATAACTCTGCTAAACACAGAGTTGAAGATTTTGGCCAAGGTCCTGTCGAATCGGCTGCAGGTTGTTATCGACGAGTTGGTTGAACCGGAACAGAACTACGCTGTGAAGGGGAGATCGATTCAAACAACTTGCACCTGATCCGCATGATCCTAGAGGGGGGAATAGATGACGACACGGAAGCCGCGCTGATAAACTTAGATCAGTCCAAAGCTTTCGATAGGGTCGACCATCGTTTCCTGGCATCTGTCTTAGAGGCCGCCGGTTTTAAACCGGACTTTTGCAAGTGGATCTCCATAATGTATCGACAGCCCATGGCTGTCGTGCAAGTGAACGGAAAGCGCTCGAAACCCTTTGTTATCTCTCGGTCGGTTCGTCAGGGTTGTCCGCTGTCGCCCCTGCTTTATGTCCTGGCTTTGGAGCCTCTTCTCCGCAAGCTGAGACATGGGGAGGCAAATTCGGCCCTGCGCGGAATGGCTCTGCCTGGCGGCTCAGCTGCCAAGGTATCCGCGTTCGCCGATGATGTCACGATCTTCGTGTCGGGCTTCAGAGACATTGAGGTCGTGTCGGAGGCACTCACACAGTACGAAAGAATTACAGGGGCCAAGATAAACCGCAACAAGTCGGTAGGACTGCGGTTGGGCGCATGGAGTGGCAACGCAAACCTCCCTGCGCCCTTCAGCTGGACAGATGGCCCGGTCCGGATCCTCGGCGTGTGGTTCGGACCGGGTCTCCAGCTTGACAAGAATTGGTTGGAGGTACGGTCAAAGGTGGAGGCTGCAGTCAATTCGTGGCTTCCTAGGAAACTTTCCTTAAAGGGTAGAGCTGAGGCATGCGCCACTTACGTCTTTCCTCTCATCCTTTACCGACTGGCCGTACTTCCCCTGCCTGCAAAACACCTAAAAGCTCTTGTCGAACTCTTGTCCTCGCTCCTTTGGAACAGAGGAAGACACTGGGTGAGCAGACAGGTCTGTATTCAACGTCCGTGTGAGGGAGGCTTGGGAATGCCGGACTTGAAGTGTCATCGAGATGCTGAGAGGCTGGCCTTCCTGAGCCACTATATGCAGGAGGACCAACCGTGGCACCCCGTGGTTACTGCCGCCTTCCCCGACCTCGTTCTCGACCCTTCCATCGAGAGCCGTCGCAGGCCGCGGGGAGAATCTGCCTACATGAAAGAGTGCCGAGCCGCGCTAAAACGACTACCAAGGTCCAGTGACCTTGTGACTGCTACCCGTAGGGAACTCCACAGGGATCTAGTGAAGGGGGCCGCTGACGACCCGCTATGCGCGCGTTTGGGGTGGCAGCAGAGTGAGATCCACTCCGCGTGGAGCTGGGCGCCAGGTTCGAGTCATCTGAACAATTCGGAGTTCTCTCTGACCTGGCGATTGACCCGAAATGCACTTCCACTCAACAAGATACAATGCAGTTCTGGGTTTCTGGAGTCGCCTGATTGTCCCCGTTGTGGGACAACGGCTGTGGAAACTACGGATCACGCTTTCTTCGATTGCCGCGAACTCCGCCAGTACTGGTCGTATGTCAGTGGGGTGACGGCTCGCATCGATCCTGAGCATCCTCGCCCAATTACTGTATCCAATGTTGTGGACAACGTGAGGCCGCCGTGGGACCGGGAAAGACAAATGGTCTACGTTACGATTCTGGCCGTGGCGAGAATGGTGATTTGGACGTCGCGTCTGCAAGGTTGCCGGGGGGTGTTGTCTTTTTCTGATCAAGATCTGATCGCGTTCTTTAAACACCAACTACGGGTGAAGATCAGATGTGATAGAAGAAGGCTGCATCGCGCGGCATTTGACAGAAGATGGATACATGTGGCAAGTCTGTGTGTACGAAGAGGAGCCAAATTTGAATACGTGTTCCCCGCCTAGGTGTGGAACGCGCAGTTCTGTAAAGTTAAATTAAACAAGTAGTCTCTCAGCTAGCTGAGTGTGTGTTCCATCCCTCCCCGATTAGAAAGCCTCCAAGATCCCCATCCCCTCTTACCTGCAATTTTTGTTTTCACCCCTTCCTCTAAATTTTACCCATCTTGGAGAAAAAGAAATACAATCTAACCTCCATCCCTTACCCACAAAATTTTCTTTTCTCCATTCACCCCCATCTAGAGGGCATCCCCACCTAGAGACTGACCCGCAGAAGCGAGGTTCCTTTTACAAACCTAGTGGAACGGGCAGTCTATCAACTAGACGGGGTTGGGAGGGTCCTACTAATCACCTTTTGTTTTTTCTTCCCCCTCCCTCGACACAAATGAATTATTGTTACCATTTTATTGTTATCTTTTTTGTTTTTACACGTCAATAAAAAATGTTTTAAAAATTGGGAGTTACTAGGACGTCCCCCAATATGAAAGGGTGAATGCGGTATTATGGTGAAAGAAGATACTAGCTGGGAGAAACTTTTGACTTTGTTTAGTTCTGGAGTGACAAGGATGACCAACGACCCCCAAAATCCCCCCTTTTGAGTTGGCCATGTGCCTAAGTTTTTTGTTCATCGTTGATTTTTTTCTGTATTTTTTTTAACATGAATAAAAGATTTAATATCTCAAAGTGTAGTATCTGTTCCGGCAGATACTGCACTTAAGATGATTTGTACCAGTCAATGGAGGGGAAACCCTCTATACTGGGACAATTATTATTTTTGGTAACCAGAGTGCCCCCTTTTTGCCTACTTTTAGGGGAGCTGGTTTTTACCTCACATTAAAAACGGCCTTGTGCCTAATTTGCTCTGTGGGGGAGCAAATAAATACCATCTTGGCCTTCGGGACAAGATCAAAGTGTAGTATCTGTTCCGACAGATGCTGCACTTGAGATAATTTGTGCCAGTCAATGGAGGGGAAACCCTCTATACTGGGGCAATTATTATTTTTGGTAACCAGAGTGCCCCCTTTTTGCCTACTTTTAGGGGAGCTGGTTTTTACCTCACATTAAAAACGGCCTTGTGCCTAATTTGCTCAGTGGGGGAGCAAATAAATACCATCTTATAAGATGACTGGCCAATTTTTATAATTTCTGATTCAAATGAACAGCTACAGCAGAAGTTAGAATACGCCCCACTAAAGCATGATTATCACAGCTGATGAATTTCAAAAATGCAATCTGGACTTGAAAAGACTAAACATAAACAATATACAATAAATTTCTCTTTTAAACTTGGAAAAAATTGCCACAAAAACATGTGGAATGCTTCAGACTGCTTTTGGACCATCTTGCATGAATTGAGCATCAGTTTTTGAGTGGTATAAGAGATTCAAGGAAGGCGGGGAGTTAATGCGAAATGATAAGTAGTGTGGGAGGAGTAAGGAAGTCAGAACCTAAGAGGAAGGTTGAGGCTTTATACTACGCTGGGCACGCTCGTAAAAAAATACGAAAAAAATTCAAAGCACCTGTAAACCTTGAATTCAAAACGAAGCTTGCTTCTGTGAGAATTGAAATTCCCAGCCAACGGACACAGGTACACAAAATGGTACTCTTAAGCTAAACTCGATTATCGCCCTTTAACTCTAGTAACACATGACTTACCACACCAGAGGGCAACGCAGATGCCACTTCCTTTTTTATAGATTTCTTTCTCTTATTTTCGCTGGACTCTCGACAAGTAAAGATATGACAATTACGCGCGCCGGGTAGTATGTCCAGCCAACCAGCATTCCTGACCTATCTGCCAGCCTCTCATCAAATACTAAACGCAAATAATGTTACTCTCTTCTCAATGAACTCTTAGTCTTACTATCTTTATTATCTCCCCTGTATTTTGATGTAAATACATCTACATTTATTTGTTATCGTATATAGGTATGTTTCGTCTCTTCATTATGCAACCCATGTTTCTCAATCACTCTACTATTCATTAAGAAAAGAGGATGGGATCCCAATCACATAAACAGAGCATTCTGAAATCCACACTTCTTCCAGATAAGAAGATGTCGCCATTTTTTTTCTTTTCAAATCCGCTCGGAAAAAAACTGAATTTTTTAGATTAAATAAAGAGCAGTTAAAAACTACTTGAAAACCAAAAAAACAATTGAGGTATTGATATAAAATTAATTCATATTGGCTACGGCAGTATTTATTTCTTGTATATATATTAACCTTTCGTAGCTTCTCTGCTAAATTATCTATTTACTAGTTTTCGGTTTTACTGTTTTGTTTTATGGCATATCAACCCTTTTCGAATTATTTAATGTTTATTTTGCTTAACCAAGGAAAAAAAAAGAATCGCACGTGGCAACACAGTCCAGAAAAACACCATCGATTCGAATCCTAACACCTCCGACAATTCGACACGAGACGGCACAATCCTGAACAACATTCATGCCCGCACACCTCTGACGATTCCACACAACACAGAAGAGACGTTTCGAGTTTGCCTCAGCTCTATCACTATTTTTATGGAAAGTGCTCGACTGAATTCCTATCTAGGGTTCTCCTTGCTAATATATATATATATATATATATATATATATATATATATATATATATATATATATATATATATTGTGTACAGAAAGTTGTTAGTTGAGACAGATCATTGGTACCGTCGGTTTCAAGCCCGATAATAAGGCCCGTTTAAGGTATCCTTATCAAGCTCTCTTCAGCCAATATTCGTCTAAGTCCGATGATAAGGCCCATTTAAGGTATCCTTATCAAGCTCTCTTCAGCCAATATTCGTCTGACGAATATTGGCTGAAGAGAGCTTGATAAGGATACCTTAAACGGGCTTTATTATCGGGCTTGAAACCGACGGTACCAATGATCTGTCTCAACTAACAACTTTCTGTACACAAAATATAAGTACGCTCTTAAAATTTGGATTTTCCTTTTAATTGAGCACTCTGCTGGAATTCTTTTTCAAAAAAAAAACTAATAATATATATATATATATATATATATATATATATCTTTTTGTTTTTTTCGTTGTTGTTGTTGTTGTTGTTGTTTGTTGGCTTATCTGCTAAATATCCGGTAAATAAAGAAATAAAGAATTTGAAGTATGATAAAATAAGGATAAAACATCCGCCGATATGCTAAAGAAAACAAAGGTGGAAAGACCTAAAAACTCGCCGACGTTTCGCCCGTTTAGTGCAGGGCTTTTTCAAATATAAAAATGTAAAATTAATTAAGAGTATATATTGAGGGAGGCGGGAGGGACAGTATATTTGTTCATCTATGAATAAAATGAGATTATATATATTTATACGTGTATATACAATCTCTCTCTCTCTCTCTCTCTATATATATATATATATAAAAGTAAACATGTGTGTGTCTGTGTGTGTGTCTTTGTGTGTGTGTGTTTATATGTGTGTGTGTGTATACATTTTCCAACGCAATAACGCTGTCAATTTTCAGTCCACAGACGGGAAATTTGATATACAGGGTACTGAGATTTGGAAAAAATCTCTGTGATCGGTTTTGGCTAGAAACTTGGCTGTTAAGGGGCCAGAGTTCAACGATTTGACCTTTGAGAACTCTATGAAACTTCTCCGCCAATTTTGGATCTAAACACTTGGATTTTTAGATATAGGGTCTTTGGACACGGATCTAACTTAATAACTTTATTTGAGCCCAAAACAATAAATTTAAAAAAAAAAAAAATTGCGCGCCTTTTTTTTTTTTTTTTTTTTTTGCTCAACATACACCTCCAAACATCTGGGCAACACCGGGTTGAAATGCTAGTATATGCTAAAAAGAAAATTTGAAGTATAAAAACGTTTTTACAAAATTACTGATGTAAACATTGTATAACTTAAAAAGGGTCGATATGCCGTAAGAAAAAAAAAAAAAAAAAAAAAAAAAAAAACAACCACACACCCAACCAATGCGTTTCAGCATTTAACAGCAAAAAACGTTTTGTATAGCATTGATAAAAGAACCCTGTTTCATTCTTAATGACTCGAAATAATTGTTTCGAACGTAAGCGGCCTTTAATGAATCTATTACATTTTCTAAAACGTTATTTAAGCGAGAAAAAAATAGAAGTCGCTCATGCATATAAGTAAAAAAAAAAAAAGCACGACAATAAACAAACCTAACTTAAACAACCCACCTATTTAAATGTCAATAGCAGTGGATCGCAAAATGTTATTTCGTTTGAACGATTCCGACTTTTCGAGAAAAAGACTTTTTTATCTCTCTACATTTTAGATCGACACAAAACGAAACGAAATTCAGAATTTATTGATCCGAAATACGCTGGAATTTTGTTTCTTTTGTTTATTGACATTTTACTTGTTCTTTGTTATGTTTTTGTCGGATCAATGCTTCGCACACAGCACAAAGCTGCTTGACTGAGCTCCAATCTCTGTAAGATATTCACAGCAAAAAATAAATCCGTCTTTACGCCACAACTGATAACGAATGTCTTTTCTTTCTATGCGTGCTTAACATTAAACGGAATTTCAATGAAACGATTTTTTTTGTAGAACTTTCCATCTGTGAAGCACATTATACTGCAACTGCTTCCCTGCGGGCTACAATATGGTCGTCTTCCAAATCAGTGTCCACAGGTACTCTTCAAAAACTGCCTTCCTAGTAGTTTTTTTTAAATAATAAAATGTGTAATAAGATGCCTAGGAGTTAGCTACATCCGGTCGAGGCAAAGCGTATGTAAAAACTGCTAATCTCAACCATATTCTCACTGGAGGTGTACATTTCCTAAGAAGCTACACAACGAAGTATTAAAGACTGTTGCAGAACCTGCAAACATATGTTGGGTGACTCAAAATATCACAAGTCGAGCAATTCATTTCGTTTCAGAAGCAAATAGTTCAAAGTCTTTATCCAAAATTAAGAGGTTACTAATTGGGATTATATCTGCAGGGTACTATGTAGGGAGTTGAGCGGCGAGGTGTCTATTCACATTCTATTTAAACTTCTGCACATCAGTACAGAGAGGGAAGTAAGAAATTTAGAAGGGATTACAAAGTCTAGCAGTTCGTGGAAGTAATTATTAAAGGAGAAGGTTTTCCGGTTTGCAGGGACCTCTAAAGTAAAGGGGTGGGATTTTGCTGATAATCAGGTTAGTTGAAAGTAGTTATGTGAAGTTGACACAAGTGCTATTTATTCATCAGAGCACATATCATTAAAATACAGTGTCCAAAACGTCACTGACGGATTAAATAGACTCTTTATTTTTGACACCATCTGACTGATTTAAAATTGTTTTAAGGAAATGCAAAATGAAAACAATCTTTATTTATGAAAAATAATGTCTTTTAAATGTGGCCTATTTTCAGCTTCGAATATTTGTGCTCTTTTCAAAGCATTGTTCATGACAGATTGCAGAATCTCTGGATTGCGATTCAAATCCCTCATTTTGTTCCTGGTGTTTTCCTTCAATTCTTGCAGGGTTTGGGGGTTCGTTAACAAAGACTCTTTCACAATGTTTCTTATGCTATTTCTTACATGAGACCCAAATTTGTAATTTTGTTTGTTAACGAACCCATTTAAATAAAAATAGGCTTCATCTGACATAATCAACTTTTTCAAAAAATTGGGGTCATTTTGGACAAGTTATTGCATTTGAACTACATACTTCATGTTTCATGTGTTGAACGCGCTGTACTTTATAAGGAAAGAGTTTTTAACTCTGCAGAATTGTGTGTCGTTTACATCCCAAGTTGTGTATAACGTCGTCAAATCGATGTTTCAGGATGCTGCATCACGCTCTCTCGCACTATTTATCTATTTTCATTTGTGATGACGTTTCGAGGTATGCTAGCTCGCTGAAGGTCATCTACAGCACCTTGGTCTTCAAATCGGGGCAAAATGTTTCTCGTTGTGTTGTGCCTTATGCTATCTCTTACATAAAAATGTCGTCGATAAGCTCGTTGAATCAAAACAATTGACCCCTGATTTTGGTAAAACAATTTCACAGCTTGCGTACGTTGTTCAATGCTATAATTATGCATAATTAACATTTAATATATTATCTGGAAAATGTCTGAAATAGAAATAAAAATAAGTATTAATGATTTAATGACGTAGATTTTCAACCCTTCAGTGACTTTTTGGACAGGTTGTATTTATAAAACAGTCGCAGAGGCTGCGATATTGGGTCGATTGGATATGCACGAAATGAGAGGGCATTGACATAATATTAACCGTTTGTTTCTGAATGACGAAACGGATTTGTAAAAACATGCAGCGAAATATATGCTGGATGAGTTGTTTGGTATGAAAGATCAATATTGGGATCTTGAAATGTAACTATACTGTCATTCTTATATATATATATATATATATATATATATATATATATATATATATATATATATATATATATTGTCATCCATATACAGTACTGTTTCGTTGTATCACAACTCATCAGTAAGGCTAGGCAAACACCTTTCCCCAGCAATGGATTGAACAGTCGGCAGCCTCTCACAATTCAGCTACGAATCAGTGCCGTAAATATTTCTCATAGAGTGTGTATTAAATTCACACCCTCCCGTCGCACAGTGCTCGAACCATCAGCTTGTTTACAAACAAATTAATAGTGGGCTTCGCTTAATCGCTTTTAAATACGTGTCGGGTGAAAATATACTTACAAAGTGCTCAACCCAAAGAGGGGGACATATATATATATATATATATATATATATATATATATATATATATATATATATATATATATAAATATATATATATATATATATATGTGTGTGTGTGTGTGTGTGTGTGTGTGTGTGTGTGTGTGTGTGGTGCTAGTGTACTTACTGATCCGCGCTATTTTTTAAATCGTATTTCCAAGCTTAATTAAAGTTTTATGATATTTTTTTATTCAGTTGTAAAGTTAAAGTATAGAATAGGTACAAAACACCATCCCCTCCCCATATTAAGAACGGCTTTTTAAATAATAACGTTATTATTTCAGCACGGATCAATAAGTGCACTAGTACCACACACACACACACACACACACACACACACACATATATATATATATATATATATATATATATATATATATATAGCACGATCAAAGTTAAGCAACGTTAAGCCTGGCCAGATTGGAGCTTGATTGATAGTACGCAATCGCATGTTTTAAACTCTTTTTGAACTCTGTCGAAGAGGAAGAAACTTGTAGTAGATGCGTCAGCCTAGATGTGACAACGATACTCCATGCATGGGCAAATGGTGGTTTTGTAGAGGTGCAGGATATTATTATTATTATTATTATTATTATTATTATTATTATTATTATTATTATTGGCTCACAAGGAGCTTTCACACAGGTCATCAAAGATCTCTCCTTGAAAACAGCCTGTGGTGTTCCCTGGAAGCTGAGTGACAACAAGTCCCCCCCAGATTTCCAGTACTTTCCACTTCTTTCGATACCATTTCCAAATAAATTTGCATGATCGCAACAACTGCTTGCCATTGATTTCTCGTTGACAGCTGCCATTGGTCTCCACTGGAGTTTGAGTGTCAATAAGCCTCCCCAAGGTCCCGGTTCTCTTCGCACTTATCCAGCGGAGATCAGGTCAGTGCTCTCTCATCGGTCTTTCTTTCCCCCTTGACTCTACTTGGCTATTCGGTCTCACTTTTTTTTTTTAGGGTGGGGGTCAGTGATGTGGTAATGGAGGGATAGAGATGGGGTTAGAGAACTTATAGATATGCGGCTTCAATGTTCTTGGTTCCATGTGGCATTTCATGTTTTGCCTCTGAAGCAACTGTCTGGTCCGCGCTTGTTGCGCATGTGTGTTAGTTTCCGCATTAAAGGATTTTCCTTGATATTTCAGCTGTTTTCGTTATTGTTGTTCGTTGTATTTTTCCAGTCATTCCCTTGGTTTCAATTTCTGCCATTCTTTTTTTCGGAATTGCTCCTAGATCTCGCAAACGATAGTTTCGGCCGCATTAAGTAATACACTTTATTTTTATTGTTTGAAAAAAAAATCAAAGAATATTTAATCGGTTTCATGGGTGTTGAAAAAAAGCATCAACGGTTTTCCAATGCATATACATCTTTATTCCTTACTACCTCCGTTAATTGTTGAGCCATTCTGTTGAACAAATATGTCGGCAGAAGATCCAATCAGCGAAGAATCAATGCAGTCACGATCTCGAGTGTTGATTAATTCTCTAGAACGAAGATGGCGGCAGTAAATCCAGTCAAGTAAAGACGGAGACTGACGGCGAATAGACTTAAATCCAAATTCTATATTTTTATAATAAAATTAGAAGGTTTCTGATTGGTTGATTGTCCTAACCGTAGTTATAAATAAGATCGTCCAAATGTTGGTAGTCATACCCTCAATTATAATCAAAAACATTTTAATAACTTCTCTCCCAGAAATGTCTTCTTCTGCCTATATCTGCGTAAGGGAACAAGAAAAAGACTATAAAAAGGAGGGAGAAAGAGAGAGAGAGAGAGAGAGAGAGAGAGGGCGCGTTAGAGAAGACGATCACATTAGAGATCACAATCACGTTAGAGAGGTGTGTGACGGGAGAATGAGGAAAATAAATGTCACTGTTACAAAAAAATAAAAAGGAGTTGAGTTATTTCTTGTCTTGTTCCTTGCGACGTAGTCTGCTACAACGTGTTGGGTCTAACTGTGTGTAAAGGTGGGTACTACATTACATCTTTGTTGCAAGCATTAAATATTTCATACGTTTGTTTCGATGAGTGAATTCCCGATCATCTTTTTTCTGTTGACGGTGGCTAAGTGGTTAAAAACACGGACTGACAACCTCGCTGTGGCAGGTTCAAATCGAGTTGGTTCCACCGAAATAGTTTTATCAAACCCACAATTGACCTTCTGTCTAATATTCTGAAGAGAAATTAAATATTTTTTTTTTCTGTCAACCGTCTCCTCTCTTCGAATATAAACATTTTTTTTTTCATTTTTTTTTTCCGTGTTAAATGACGAAATAGGCTTTTGATTTTGGAAGAGCTTCTTTGCAAATAAATAAAATAAATGAAATAAATTAAAAAAAAAAAAGTGCGAATGTCTAATTGCATGAATATCTCGGGTTTGTATTACTGTACACATAGATTCGAAAAAGTTGTCAAAAAACAAATATATAACAAATAAATGTTATCGAAGGCAAGATAAGTTTCTTTTCTACCTAACTGGATATATTTTTTGTGTTTTTATTCAGTGTAACATGTTTATTCAGCTCGAAAAACATGCAGTGTTTACCGATGTATTAGAACATTTAAAATGGCGGCTGACTCTCTCTCGGAGAGGGTAAGTTTGGGAAAAGGTATTATAAATAATAAACTAGACAAAATACTGTTAGAAATTCGCTCAATATATGTTACCGTGACATAAGTTGACATATATTCGGTTGTTTTTTAATAGTATTTTGTCTAGTTTATTATTTATAACATCTTTTCCCAAACTTACCGTGTTATAGAGACAGTCGGGCGCCATTTTTAATTTTCCAATACATCGGTAAACACTGCATGTTTTTCGAGCTGAATAAACATGTTACATTGAATAAAAACACGAAAAACATATCCTGTTACGTAGAAAAGTAACTTATCTTGCCTTTGATAACATTTATTTGTTATATATTTGTTTTTTGACAACTTTTTTCGAATCTATGTGTACAGTAATACAAACCCAATATCTCATTATGATAAGAATTGCATTGTCTATGGCTAGCAGATATTTTTCTTCTTTTTTTTCCAACATTTTCTCCAATTTTGCTTTATGTATTGCTATATGCCCGCAATAGCATTATGATTTTTCGCCGTCCGTATCCATTTATCTCTCTCTCCCTCCCTCCCTCTCTCTCTCTTTATATATATAGCTAGAACCCAGAATCAAATAAAATCGAGCAATTTCATCTACAACGGAAAACGCCAGACCCAAAGCTGGTTTCGATGTACTGTATGCAATGAAGGTGTATGTGAACGGGTCAGGTCATGTCATATGCTACTGGTACCATGTAACCCAGTACTACCTGCCTCATGGTTGGGTCACCGGCGACTAAACTGGTTCCCCCACCAGACTTATTTGGTGAGGAGGGTGGTTAGTCTCCCTGAAGGATTAAAAACAAGACCTTCCAAAGGGCGAATGAACTCTTTTCCTGGGTCAACGGCCAACTAGCACAGTGTGTGTGTGTGTGTGTGTATTGGGGTGGAGAGGGCTCCCGTAAGCTGTGGTGAAGGCAACCTTTCTAGGAGAAGCAAATCTCTGATTTAAAAAACAATGCGGGAGACCAGTACCCGCATTAAGCTGGTCTGCAGTTTAATTTGTTGCTGACTATCTTGCTCTTGCTTGTTGCTGGATCTCAACATTTTGAACCGAGAGAGAGACTTAGCTGTCGTACAAAGCTAAGACTCTGTAACATCATCTTTGTATAGATGCTCCCTCAGGCATTTGGGCTCATGGATTTTAAATGTCTGAGGGAGTGGCACTCGTCTGACAAGACGTTGCAATCACCATGTGAACGGGTATTTATATATCTATCTATAATCTCCTCTTAATGTCTAATATTTGTAGAAAAAAGCGGTTCATCCTTCGTAGGGACGTGATGTCCCTCAACAAAGGTTGTTCCGAAATCGTGTCTGGGGAGTCGGCTAATTTCAGTTAATGTTTGTAGATGTGATATCTACCGCCTGCATACCAGCAGTAACTATCTTAGTTGTATAGGACGCGTTGCTTGTCACATCGTAGAATTTATAACTGGATAACAAATATAAGAATTTAAAAAATCGAGGCATAGCCAATAGATTGCGCCGTGACCCATATGGTTAGGTCGTCAGTATTGCACACTTCATGAGTGCGACAACCTGGGTTCGCGCCTATGTCGGAGCACGTCACTGATGAGATGCAGTACATTGAAACCCACTTTGGGTCTGGCATTGTCCGTTGTCGATGCAATTGCTCGATTCTATCTAATTCTGAGTTCTAGCTTTATCGTGAAAGGTGTATGTGAACGGGTATTTATCTATAATCTCCTCTTAATGTCTAATATATATATATATATATACTTACATTTGACTTTACATAAGCAGTAATTTGTTGCTACACAGTCACGAGCATGTTTCGGTCTTCTAGTATTTAGTAACTAAAGACTTTTTCAAACAACTACGCTTTATATTCAAAAGCGGAATTCTTAATTAAGAATTCCGCTTTTTAATTTAAGCATATATACAAGTGAAAGTGTGTGTGTGCGTGTGTGTGAGTGTGTACATTTCCCTACCAAACTACTTTGTCAACAACGTTTATATTCAAAAGCGGAATTCTTAATTGAGAATTCCGCTTTTGAATATAAGCGTTGTTGCCTGGAGAGGTCTCTAATTACGAAATACTAGAAAAAAACGAAACATGCTCATGACTGTGTAGTTACACATTACTGATTATGTAAAGACAAACTGGAAGTGTAACTTGCTCTTCCCCGGTATTGAGCACTCCTGTATTAACTTTGTTATATTTCACTGGTTACCTTACCTTTGAAAAAAATCAGCCTAAAATTATATATATATATATATATATATATATATATATAATGTACACACCATTTAGTGTCTATCTATATCTGAATATACTTCTCTCTCTCTTTATATATATATATATATATATATATATACAAGTGAGTGTGTGTGTGTGTGTGTGTGTGTGTGTGTCGGCGTGTGTACATTCCCCTACCAAACTACTCTGTCAATTTTCAGTCTACAGACTTGAGATTTGACATAAGGGATATTGAGATTTAGAAAAAATCTTTTTAATCGGTTTTGGTCAGAAATTTGACTGTCACGGGGTCAAGGTTCAACGATTTGACCTTTGAAAACTCTACCAAACTCCTTCGCCAATTTTGGGTTTACCCCACTTGAAATTTTAGATGTAGGTTACTTGGAGATGTATCAAACTTTTTAACATTATTTGAGCCCCAAACAATATATGTTAAGCGGTCAAAATTGGTGTCAAAGTTAAAAAAAAATTGAACTCTGCGTTCTCTACAAAATTACTCAGCTAATTTTTGGTCTAAACATTTGAAATTTTACATGACGTGTAATCAGACACGGGGCAAGCTTTTTAATCTGTTTTGGCCGAAAATTTAACTGCGAAGGAGTCAAAAGTCAAAAGATTTTACCGTTTCGGCCTCTAGCAAACTACTCAGCTAATTTTGGGTCTAAATATGTGAAATTTTACATAAAGGGTATTCAGACAGGCAGCAAGTTTTATTTTTTATCAGTTTTGGGACGAACATTTTTGGGCTGCCAAGAAGTCAAAGTTGAAAGAGTTGACCTTTGCAGACTATACCAAACTCCTCCGCCAATTTTGGGTGTAAACACTTGAAATTTTAGATGTACATTACCTGGAAATGAGTCAAACTGTTTATTATATATATATATATATATATATATATATATATATATATATATATACTTAGTAAAACTGGTAATTAGTAAAACCCTGAAGAGAGTGCTCAATACTATTGCAGAGCAAATATGTGTTTTATATTTTTATTACCGTTTTATGTTTGGTTACGTATGCTTCGGATGTTGGACCGTGTTTACGATCTAACAGCCTCGTCAGACCTTACAGAAAAGGTCTGTAAGGTCTGACGATGCTGTTAGATCGTAAACACGGTCCAACATCCGAAGCATATGTAACCAAACAGATAAAACAGTAATAAAAAAATAAAACATATATATATATATATATATATATATATATATATATATATATATATATGCACATAAAGTTATGAACAGTATATATATATATGGCCCTAGCAAAGCCGAGCTGAATTTTTGGTAATACAAATCATCTCCAAGATTCAGAAACATTGTACGAATAAGCTGAAAACTAGTGTGTATGACTGGACTGAACAAAATAAACTCCTTTTTTTCAGCGTGTCTCACGTGACCGGAAGCACGATAATTAATTCACAGAAAGTGGAGATTGACCGGAAATGGAACCATTTTTTTTTGTTGCACGATTAAACTGTTGAAATTGAAATAGTTGTATAGGGAATAAAACTCCTGACCCAACGAACAAAGTAGATTTAGAAGCGATAGAGGAAACCCTAAAAAGTGCCAAACTGAGATCGTTCCAAGATTCGACGCCAGCTTTATCAAGATAATCTTGTTACTCAAGAAATGTAGTGACGTCAATCAGAAGCTACAGTAGTGCTATACTCTATCACATAAATTAGACTGCCAATTTTCAGCTGTATCCACACGCATACACATATATATCTTCTATACTCCCATAAATCTGGTTTCTTTATTTTGTGTATGTATTGATATTCATATTAAAAACCGCTTTTTGTTTATTCATGTAAAAAAGAAAATACGACTGTTTTTATATGCGTCGTGGAATTGCATTCGCTAACAAATATCTAGCTAATTTGCATATTCATTTTAAACATTCATTTTAATTAATTCCCTATTAGTTTTTTTCTCGGTTTTCTTATGTGATTATCATCTTTAGTTAATTATTACGTTTAATTATATTCATACAGATATTCTAAATGATTTATACTTGCGTAAAAAGGTTATAGTAAACACAAACATCTTTATATATATATTTATGTATACGTATATACGTTTGTTTAAAAAAGATTGCCTGTCAAACTCCTCTGTCAGTTTTTTTTGTCCACAGACATGAAATATAATATATAGGACATTCAAACTCATGCGAAACTTTGTATTTGGGCGCAAAAGTGTGAAAATTGAAAAATAAAAAAAAAAGGAATTTGTCAGGTTAAGATCGAACGGCGGCATTACGAATATGTATGCGTAACGTAATAGCTATAAGTTGATGTATTAATTTATAGGCTTGCAGCAAACATGTCTTCATAGCTCATGCATTAACGTCAAAGGAAAAGTAAATCGTAAGCTAAACGTTTTGGTTTCGACTCTCGGCAGTGGCGCACGAGTCATTTTTTTTTCAGTTAGTACTGTATATTGGGTCCAATAAAATATAATAATAAATACGAAACCTACATTAATCAAAATATCATATTTAAGCGTATTTTATAACCGGGCAACGCCGGGCGGCCTGGTAGTATAGATATTCCACTGCTAACGCGATTCTCTACCTGTATAAGAGCCGTCCAAGGATAAAGCGCTGTTGCCACATTTGAACAAGAGCTGCTGGAAGCATCTTAGCCTGCCGACGGAGTTAAAGGTGGACTTCATAACCTGGTAGGGGATACCCTTTCTTTTCCCTTTATCCTTCTTCCCACAGAAAGGACGTTGCGAGCCTGTCTGCTTTATCATTATTTTCATGGCAAGTGCTCGTTTGAGCTTCAATCTATGATTCCCCTTGGTCCGACTTTCACAAAATAACACTCGTCTATCTGAAACCACTATCAATAATTTCCCCCACTCTTTATCTGTGTCTAAACCGTTACGTGAATTCCATGAACAAAGCTTCGTTCTTAGAACTAAACGCCTGTGGTACTCTGTTCCGTTTTCTGACTTTTCACTGATTACAATATGGTTGTCTTCAAGTCCAACGTAAACAAGTTCTTGATCCCCTCAAGTAATCAAATTTACCAAATTTCCACTACTAAGTGTTACTACGACACTTTCCCCATTGACTACTGTACACTCATTAACTCTTATTCTCGAGTGGCCTGCGGCCCTTGACAAGGGATCAATTTGTAATATATATATATATATTACCCATGGCAGGTACTCGTTTGAGCTCTAATCCCTCGTCCCCCTCGCCAATCTTTCACGAGAAACACCCGTCTAGCTGAAACTACTGTCAATAATTTTCCCCACTCTTTATCTGTGCCTAAATCCAAACGTAGATTCCATGAACAAAGCTTCTTTCTTAGAACTGCACGCCAGTGGAACTCTCTGCCGCTTGCCTGTTTCCCACCTGACTACAACTTGGACGTCTTCAAGTCCAACATAAACAAACTCCTGACAAACCGCCCCCTTAAGTAAAACACTATCAAAACCCCCAATACTAATGATTACTACAATACTATCTCATTGATTACTGTACACGTAATAACCCTTATCCCTGAGTTGCCTTCTGGCCTTGATAAGTGGTGACCCCCATGTAATATATATATATATATATATATATATATATATATATATATATATATATATATATATATATACTTTATTATATGTTTAAGGAAAAGAATCCCAACAAAGTGTTGTATTATGAGAAAAAAATGTTCAAAATAAGAACGAAATATTTATATTTTTATTTTCAGAAGTTTAGATAAGATAAGCCATCGGTACCGTCGGTTCTAAACCTGATAATATCGGAACAGTTTTAGCTCCCAATATCAAGCTCTGTTTAGCCGATCATCGACTGAAGAGAGCTTTATATTGGGAACAAACAGTCTCCTATTATCAGGTTTGAAACCGGCGTATATATATATATAAACAATATCAGCTTTATCCAAAAAATATTTATTGATTAAATATATTTCTTATTTCGTGGAATTGCTACGAGTTGTACTAGTATTACGTATTATTTTATCTTCTGCCAAATAAATTGAAATGAATCGATGTCTTTAGAAATAGCTCTTAGCTAGATACTCCACCAGAGTAGATGGATTCCTGTCCTCAAATACGTTAATACAAAAGATAATAAAAAATATGCTATATACTAGCATGGGTGTTGCCCGACGTTGCCCTGGTGTTTGGAAGTGTGTGTTGAGCAAAAGAAAAAGGGGGGGGTAGTAAGCAGGCAATCTCGAACCCGTATCGCGAAGGAAGAAAAAATAAAACGTAAAAAAACCTGACGTCTTTGCTGTTGCGTCCATCGCCAAACTAGAAGTGACGTAGGTTGAAATTAAGGCTAGACAATTGCAAATATCGGCGAAAAAAAGCGCCCCATCTTTGTAGAAAAGTGCCCAGTTGAGAGTGAAAGAGTTAATTCTTTTGGCCAATTATTCGATATTTGTCGTCCGAAGGGTCGAGCTTCAAAACGATACCACTCTCGTGAAAATCTGTCCCCTCTATCGAAAGTTTTAGGCATACATACATACATACATACATACATACATACATACATACATACATACATACATACATTTAAATACACAGATGAAATTTATATTATAGATGGTCAATTCGGGGAGAAGTGAAACTCTTCAATATTTTTACAAACTTTACAGATAAAATAAAAAATACGAATTTAATGTAACATGTTAGTCCCAGCAAAAAAGCTTTTTGATTTCTGAGAATTGTAAGCTATTTGTACGCGCTTAAGATTTCGTATCTAATACGATATAGTTTATGTAAAGACTTCGTATCTAATAAGATATATTTTCTGTTAAGATTTCGTATCTAATAAGATATAGTTCCTGTTTAGATTTCGTATCTAATAAGATATAGTTCCTGTTAAGATTTCGTATCTAATAAGATATAGTTCCTGTTTAGATTTCGTATCTAATAAGATATAGTTCCTGTTAAGATTTCGTATCTAATAAGATATAGTTCCTGTTAAGATTTCGTATCTAATAAGATATAGTTCCTGTTAAGATTTCGTATCTAATAAGATATAGTTCCTGTTTAGATTTCGTATCTAATAAGATATAGTTCCTGTTAAGATTTCGTATCTAATAAGATATAGTTCCTGTTAAGATTTCGTATCTAATAAGATATAGTTCCTGTTAAGATTTCGTATCTAATAAGATATAGTTCCTGTTAAGATTTCGTATCTAATAAGATATAGTTCCTGTTAAGATGTCGTATCTAATAAGATATAGTTCCTGTTAAGATTTCGTATCTAATAAGATATAGTTCATAAGATATAGTTCCTGTTAAGATTTTGTATCTAATAAGATATAGTTCATAAGATATAGTTCCTGTTAAGATTTCGTATCTAATAAGATATAGTTCATAAGATATAGTTCCTGTTAAGATTTCGTATCTAATAAGATATAGTTCATAAGATATAGTTCCTGTTAAGCGGTGGCAATATTTTTGTAGAAGTACAGGAATGCCAAAACTACAAAACTTTGCATATAAAATGATAGATGATTAGTTTAGCCTGAACCCTAACTTATAACAAGTGAAACATGCATGGTCCCCTGTGAGTTCACAGTGAACGAGGCCTAAAAAGTCACTAAGGTCAGCATCCTGCCCCTCCCATTTAGCCCCCAAAGTCCCCAGGGGCGTCAAATCCTGGTGAAAATGGATAAATAGTGCAGTTATAGGCCTTAACATATGTTAATTTTGAGTTCTGCACCATGCAAAAAAAAAAAAAAGAAATGACTAAGTCCATCACCGAAGACCCCAAGAAGATCGCTATTTAGACCCCAAAGTTCCTAAGGCCTTAACATATTTAAATTTGAGTTTAGCACCGTGAAAAACTGCTAAATAGATATACATAGAAAATTTTGGACAAATATGGTAAAATAGCCCCTGGGACACACCCAAGAGTTATCGTGAAGTATAGACAAACAATCGCTTGCATATTCCGGTCAAGGCAGATGTTGACGTCAGTTTTAATGTTTTTGTTTTGCAATTCTTGTAGCGAGATATTCGAAATACTCCTACATACTACTGCTGCTATTCTTGAATAGTCACCCGTCCGGTACTGACCAGACGCACCATTGCTTCACTTCGGTGATCTAACGTAGAATCGGTGTGTCAATGCGATTACGCCGTGTGTTCCGTACCAACATGCAGACATTTAAATGTAATGTAAACAAACATCGTTCCGCACAACTCCCCACTTAGGTTCTAACCGTTTAAATTTGGCTTCTAATCACGTTAAACGTTGATTTTTATTTTCCTTGTGCTTAATAGATGTGCTGTCCTGCGACGGTGTGAACTGAATCAATCACACACATCCTGATGATGAAGATGGCGATTCATCTGCATCCTTCCTAGGTATATAAGCTATCATCCTTCTCTTTTCGCCGATGCTAATTATGCAATGCGAAGTCGTCAAACGGAATAATCTGGAAGGAATTGATGAATTGGGGCAAAACCGAAGAATAACATAAAAACGGACAAAAATATAAGAATATTAACTTTAATTAATTCTCTTTTATGAATAATTTATCTAAGTTAGCGCTTTAGGCTTAATTGATCATTTATTATTTTATATGTAAAGTTTTGCAGTGTTAACTTTTTGGATATTTGTAACAGGATATATATCTAAATAGTTATGGAGCCTTAAATGCGTGCAAATACATTACCATATTAAATGATCAAACAATACAAAAAGAATCATACTCATGAGGCTTAAAGTATTATCTGATTTCATTATGTCTTTGGGAACAGTTCTACACACAAGCGAACACACAAACACAAACGGATTACCTTAAAGCAAACACGATTACCATATTAAACGCATACAAATATATTACAATATTAAACGCATACAAATATATTACCATATTAAACTCGTACAAATATATTACAATATTAAACGCGTATAAATATATTACCATATTAAACGCGTACAAATATATTGCTATATTAAACGCGTACAAATATATGACCATATTAAAAGCGTACAAATATATTACCATATTAAACGCATACAAATATATTACCATATTAAAAGCGTACAAATATATTACCATGTTAAACGCGTACAAATATCTTACCATATTAAACAGGTACAAATATATTACCATATTAAACATGTACAAATATATTACCATATTAAACGCGTACAAATATATTGCTATATTAAACGGGTACAAATATATTACCATATTAAATGATCAAACCATACAAAAAGAATTATCCTCTTTTTACATCTGAGGCTCTAAATATTATCTGATTTCATCATGTCTATGGCAACAGGGTTCTCCATACAATCGAACACACAAACACAAACGGATGACCTTAAGGCAAACACGATTATCGCCCCTTAACTCTGGTGATATCATTCTTTGCAATAAGGGGCGATACAGTTACATTCACTTCCGGTTTATATTATTCATTCTCTTTTCGCTGGACATCCGAATAATGCAGATGTGACGACAAAAAACGACATGCTTTTGGCAAACCAACCTTCGACTTCTAATATGCAACGCGCTTCAGAGAAAGGAACAACACTTGGCCGGTAATAGCAGGCCTATCGTCCAATGCCAGACTAATTAGAGATCTCAACTATACACGTAGAACTACCGTCAGTCACAAACACAAAACTCAGTAGTTATGAATAGAAAATGGATTCTCTAAAAAAAAGTAATTCATATAAAATCAGAAGTATTCAGAAAGCAAAAAATATAGGCCCTTTCCTGGCATATTTAAAAAAATTGAAACCGAAACAATTGTTTTTCTCAAAAATTCATAAATACACAGTCAATCAATTGTTTTTCTCAAAAATTCATAAATACACAGTCAATCAATTGTTTTTCTCAAAAATTCATAAATACACAGTCAATCAACCGAGAACCACATCAGTCTATATAAAAACATACCTGGTCCGTCCCTCATCTTGTTTGACGGATCCTCGGGAACAGTTGCAAAGAGGGTTCAATCCCGATGAATCAACACATTTCGGGTTGACTTTTCAGCAACTTTTATTCCCAATGTTTCCCCATTGGAAAGCTGCTGTTGATCCTAACGCATTCTGTTCCCCTCTACATCATCGTCCGACTCGAGCCGTTTCCTCACTCCCGAAAATCATCATATCTTTTTCCCCAGGACTTTACCTAAAATCCACGCCACATTAAAATGGTCAGACTCTAGAGGTCAACCTATTTTCAGATTATTGTTTATGTTCCACGTTCTTTTCTATGAAAACATCTTAACGTGAATAATTTTCTCTTTAAATATGTATATTGTCTAATTTTACAAATATTACAACGATCATAACAATCATCGACTAACAATACCTTCGGCGTTGTCATGCTATATCTAACAATGTAAACAAATACTCTTGTTTTTTTTTTTTTTTACACAGTGATCACCTCTTATCAAGGCCCGGAAGCCACTCAGGGATAAGGGTTATTTGTTTCCAATTATCCTCCGATGGCCTCCTCAGTATTGATAAGTTATTACTAGGGCCGTGACAACATAATATTCTTTTCATTCTTTTGACTTTCAAGTATATATGCGAAACATAAAGACACAGTCAATCAATCGAGAACCACATCAGTCTATATAAAAACACATAAAAGATTAACGGATATATACTCAAGAGTCAAAACAATAAAAAGAATACGCTGTTGTCACAGCCCTATTTATTACCCTTTAGTAAAAAGGAGTCCTGTAAATGCTCCTTATAGTTGATAGTCATGTTGTAGGATAACTGTTTACTGCACTTCGGGTGTTAATCACGTGATCATAATGTTAAGCTCCAAACTACCGGCTAAGCTCTGACATCTGTCCCATCTAGGGCGTGATCGATTGATTTAGCGCCATAGCAAATCCCCTGTTTCTGTAATTAATCCCAGCAAACGCTGATTAAAAATACACCTTGAGATAATGAATGTTTAAGCATCACCTCTTGACGATGGGGTGGGTGGAACTCGTGATGATATGTCGCTTTTAAAGTGTGCGTGTGGAGTTCTATGATACTCGCACAAAAAAAAAAAACGTTTCTAGTCGGGTAGCAAAAGGAGAAGGGGAGGATAACACCGGTCACTTATTCTCTTTTCGAAAAAGAGAATCTGTCTACTGGAAAGAGACCGAAGTTAACCATGCTGGGGAAATATATACACACACACACACACAACACACACACACACACACAACACACACACACATACATACCCATATATATTAATGAAACTTTGTAGATCATCCGGGCATTCTTACTTACTTGAATCTTGTCTGGAACCATCGAGTGATCCATGTTTCTTGGGAGAGAAAGGGCAGTTCATCATGCTGGGAAAATGTACACAAACACAGACACAGACAGGCACACACACACACACACACACATATATATATATTATGTATATATATATATATATATAAATATATATATATATATATATATATATATTGCATTTTGGATCAACTCTAGAGGAGTTTCATTCAAGCTGAAAGATTCTGCGCGGTTTGTTTTAATATTAATTTTTTTACATATCCAATATTTTTTTTTTATTTGGCAATTTATAACTGCAATAAATTGCGGTTTCATTTAATGCCTTAACTAGCAAATTCTAGCATTGCTACAAATATAATTTGCTGATTTCTTTCTGTCCTCTGATGAGAAGAACAATAAGAATTGCATTCTTTGAAACTCCGCGGAATAAGGACTTTGTAAATTGCTTTTTGGAGTATTCAGTCGACCAATAAATTTTGATTGTAAAGTTAATTTTACAGTTTTAATTTTCTTCCCCTTTATATATATATATATATATATATATATATATATATATATATATAGGGTGACAGAGGTAGGACATTCAATTGTTTTTCTGAGTATTTTACAGCCAGCGGAGAAAAAAGGCCAAAGACCCTAGTGTTTTGATGGGATGTTTTGAATATTATAAACTAGTTATGATCAAAGTTTCATTTCATTTTGACAGAACACTAAGAAACGGGGCCTAATTAGAGTTGGGGCTCGTTATTTTTGAGTCACCCTGTATATATATATATATATATATATATATATATATATATGCATGTGTGTGTATATATATATATATATATATATATATATATATATATATATATATATAACGCTGTGGATTATCGGGCATTCTTACTTGCTTGAATCTTATCTTCAACGATATGGTGATTACATATGTCTACCGGAGGAGAGAGAGAGGAAAATTAACCATGCTAGTTGGCCAGTTGTGTACTAATCCTAAGAGCGATAGAAAGTGACACGATATTCATCGAGCGAAATCGGAGATGCAACGCTGTACAATTATTGGTCTCTACCGATCCAAGTTATGAGACATTATGTAGAATTTTTTATTTCTACGGTGCATATTATAGCCTGGTCTACAACCAGAGATGTGAGACAGTTATTGCTTAGTAGGCATTCGGTCGGCCTTTGTCAATTGCAGTTACTTTCTGTTATCATTATTATTATTGGTGTTCGTATTTGGATTATTTTTCCTTAAGATTTTATTATTGTCAGTACAGCTGTAGCTAAGTTTTTGTTGAAGATTTTATGTAGTTAACTACCTGGTAGGAAGTGTTTATCTATAAAGATGTATGAAACTATTCTTAAGTTTTGTTTTTACCTTTAGAGTGAAGGAGGAGGGGTGGACCAGATTATCTTTCTACTTGGATTATTCGATTTAGTCGTATTTATACATGGTCTGTTTTATTTAATGTCAGCATTTGTATCTGCTATGTTTTAGCGCATTGTTTTATATATATATATATATATATATATATATATATATATAGTAAGTTATAAAATGTATATGGCAATTAAGCTACACTGAATATTCCGCGTTTCATCCACTCTAGGATTCTTCAGGCTTAAGCGCGAATTCTGAAGAATCCTAGAGTGGATGAAACGCGGAATATTCAGTGTAGCTTAATTGCCATATACATTTTATAACTTACTATATATATATATATATATATATATATATATATAAAACAATGCGCTAAAACATAGCAGATACAAATGCTGACATTAAATAACGTGGAATATTCAGTGTAGCTTAATCGCCATATACATTTTATAACTTACTAACTAGCTCTACCTACGTATTGAGCACTTTTGAAGTAAATACTTAAAGTTTACGCATAAATCTATACTTTCGTATATTCATTTTATGTGTGTAAATCTAGTAGTTATATATATATATATATATATATATATATATATATATATATATATATATATATATATATATATCGTTATCAAGACAGTTCCCGGTATTATACGTCTAATTAAATTACAACGTTGTACGCAAACTGTTAGGATGCAAATCTTTGACCTTCAAATGGGGCAGATAAGCACAGGTTCCTGCAATCGCCATTAAATCCGGCCAACAACCACGAGACGTTAAATGTCTTAGTACAATCGATGTTTCAAATACACGCGTCGCAACAATAAATCCAAACAAATTAGAATAGCCTGAAACAAAGAAAATAGACAAGAAACTGAACTAAATAGATCTATAATACAATTATATGAACGTGGCGCAGTTCATATATATATATATATATATATATATATATATATATATATATAATATATACATATATTCTTAGTTTGTACGTCTATCCGTTCCGCATTTTCTAGGAAACTATTGGAGAAATCGGGACATTTTTTATAATAATGTGTAGCAAACTAAGTAGTATGGTATCGGTTCGATGCTCACTTAACCACAATACCACATTTAATCTGAAAGATTTCTCGGAAACTACTGGGCCGATCCACCTGAAATTTTGTATAAATCTTTGTTGTGATAAGGGCCAGCGATATATAATACAATGCCATAGACGTGGCTTACTTTCAATAATATATATATATATATATATATATATATATATATATATATATATATATATATATATTCCTGAGTTCGGATGTGTCTAACTGATGAGCCCAAATAAGGGCGAAACTCGAGTCTTGGACTTCCGGTTCTTTGACTGTCATGACTCTTGTGGGCTGCGACGTTGTTTGGCTGTGGAATTTATATATATATATATATATATATATATATATATATATATATATATATATATATATATATATATATAAACCGTGCCACGTTCGTATAATTGTATTATAGATCGAAGTAGTTCAGTTTCTTTTCTATTTATTAGCTTGCTACTTGAATACGCTATGCGACGTTTCCAAGGAATAACGAAAGACACTTCCAGCAGGATGGAGCAGTTCCTCACTATAATCATCACCTAAGAGCAAATCTTGATAGTCACCTGCGAAACAGATTGTTAGAAGGGAGAGGATGTATCGAGTACTGTCCACGCTCATCTTATTTGACCCCCCCTCCCTGGATTTTTCTCTTATTTTGGGGCGGGTAGTTAGGTGGGGCATTCTAAATACAAGGTTCACACCACAAAACGAGCTTCAATGAATGAGTTGAAAGCAATCATTGAAAGAAGATGTGTCAACATACCAATTGAACTGATTAGCAACATATATTAGTCGCGCTGTCTGTCTATGTATCGTTCCCCCTTTTCTTAGAAATCACTGCCCTGATCTGGTTGAAATTTCCTATTTTCATTAGTTCTGATAATATGGAGCGAACTATTATAGTATCCGTTCAATGCACAATAAGGGATTAAGAGAAATTAGTTACCTCAATACTACATTTACTCTATTTTATCCCCTTTATTTTTATATACAATTTGCCCATTTTTATGGGATAAATATGTATATAAACACATGTCAGTGGATAATTATATTTTAAAAATAATACATATGCTGCTCCCCATTTGGAAGTACCAAACCGGTCAAAGGGAAAATTATTCCCAACTCGCATTTAGGTAAAAATGCGCTTCCATATAAATAATTGAATTTATTCAATAAGTATCGTTAACAAAAACAAATAACATATCTCTCTTTCTCTCTCTCTCTCTCTCTCTCCATATATATATATATATATATATATATATATATATATATATATATATATATATACAGAAGAGGACCATATAAAAACGATAAACAACCACAGAATTCACGCATAAGCCTGACGAATCCTTGAGTGGATGAAACGCCGAAAATTCAGTGTAGCTTAATCGCCATATAATTTATAAATTACTAACTAGCTCTACCTACGTATTGAGCACTTTTGAAGTAAATACTTAAAGTTTACGCATAAATCTATACTTTCGTATATTAATCTCATGTGAGTAAATTAAGTAGGTATATATATATATATATATATATATATATATATATATATATATATATATAATTTATTCATCCCAATACGATTGCTCTTGCTCCCGTCTCTTTTTTAGATTTTATTATTAAGGAAAACAAATTACAAAAAAAAAAAAAGAAAATAAATCCCTCGATTCCAATTCTGATGAGTGAGGGCGAAACATGTCAATTGACTCGTTTTGATTTTTTTTTATTGTTTATTCCGTAGTTTTATTTTTTAGTCGCTATCCATTTTCCTTTTCTCCTCGGTCTTTTTTTTTTTTTTTTAAATATAAAATGAATTCCGAAGGAATACGTCTTCCCTTCATGATTGCCTTAATATATATATATATATATATATATATATATATATATATATATATTTATATATGTATATATATATATATAAATGTTGTAAATTCAGTGTTAGAAGCATCGATTAAAGTTTAAAATGAATACGTACGTATATACGTTTTAAAGCCAAATTATGACATAATTTTATGTGGATAAAACATATTTATTGTTTAAAATTAATATATTTCGAAGCAATACTTCATCTTCAGCAATTTTGTACATTTTCTTTCTTTTTTTTCTTTTTTCTTGCCATAGAGTTGAATTTGATGAGAAAGTTATTAAAAGAAAGTCCGCACTGTTGTTCTTAGCGGTGTTGTTTTGAAATGTTGGAATGGCGTTGGCTACGCGTTCTTCAGTTAAGGTTGTAGATTCCGTGTTAGAAGCGTCGGTTAAAATTTTAAATAAATTCGTATGCATTATATATGTTTGAAAGCCAAATCATGACGCAACAGCAACGTTTTTTCTTTAAAACTAATCTGTTTTAAAGCAACAATTCATCTTCAAAAAATAAAAAAAGAAAGAAAATGTAAAAATTCTGAAGATGAAGTGTTGCTTCGAAATATATTAATTTTAAGCAATAAAGATAATTATCAGTAGAAAAAAATGACTAAGCAAGAAATCTGGAGAAAAGAAGGGAATTTCGAAAGATAGACGTGAAACAGGTGCGTGAAGACAGATGCCGTGAGAACGTTTTCACACTCTTCCAGGAAAGATGTTAACAATTTAAATCCTATGATGACAGAATTAACGTCATTAGTTTCATAAACAATATTATTAATTGTTGGTTGTTTTGATTTTTTTTATAGATTTAAGTATTTTTATGCTTTTAATTGTTTTTTGAGATGTATTATCTATTTTATAATTTAATTTAACCATTAATTTCACATTTATGTTAAGGCAATGGGCTATAACTAATTAAATTGTAAACCTTTTAATGTTGTATTCAACAGAAAAAAATGAGTCGTATTATTTTTGTCTTTGAGTCTATAACGTGTTGGGTCTACAAGTTAACACGTGTGTAACGTTACATTATTACTGGTTTTAAAGGCAATATTTTTTAATTGTAAGTTATTCGAGCTTTCATAGCTTGGAGTATTTTTGATGCTTCAATTGTTTGGGAATGTCTTACATCGGGCACTTATATTTTGTAGATGTTAGTAACAGATTGTTAGAATTTGCAATATGCATGCTGATACAGCATGATAGGGTAGTTATCGTAAAACGAATGTAGGCATTATTGGTTCACAAGGAGCTTTCACACAGGTCTTCAGAGATTTTTTCCTGAAAACAGCCTGCGGTGTTCCCTGGAAGCTGAGTCACAACAAGTCTCCCCAGGTTTCTAGTACTCTCCACCTCTTTCGATAACATTTGCAAATAAATTTGCATTATCGCAACAGCTGCTTGCCATTATTATTATTATTATTATTATTGTTGTTATTGTTATTATTGTTATTGTTATTATTATAACTATTATTATTATTACTATTATTATTGTTATTCTTCTTCTAATTATTATTGTTATTATTATTGTTATTATTATCATTATAATTACTATTATTATTACTGTTATTATTATTGTAATTATTATTACTGTTATTATTATTGTTATTATTGCTATTATTATTGTTATTATTATTACTATTATAATTATTATTATTATTGTTATTATTATTATTATTGTTATTATTATTGATATAATTATTATTATTGATATTAATTTTATTATTATAATAATAATAATAATAATTATTATTATTGTTATTATTATTTTTATTATTATTGTTATTATTATTATCGTTATTATTATTATTGTTATTATTATTATTGTTATTATTGATATTATTATTATTGATATTATTATTATTATTATTATTATTTTTATTATTATTGATATTATTATTATTATAATTATTATTATTAATATTATTATTATTGTGGTTGTTATTATTTTTATTGTTATTATTATTATTATTATTATTTTGGTTGTTGTTATTAGTATTATTGTTATTATTGTTATTATTATAATTATTATTATTTTTATTGTTGTCGTTATTGTTATTATTATTATTATTATTGATATTATTATTATTGATATTATTATTATTATTGTTATTATTATTGATATTATTAATGATTTATAATTATTGATATTATTATTATTATTATTATTATTATTATTATTATTATTATTATTATTATTATTATTATTATTATTATTATTACCGGAGTTGTGTTCTTCCACAGAGCATTTAATAATAATATTACTTCTTTTTAAGGATAAGAGGAGGAGTATTTTTTTGTTAACTATAACATGATTAGTTTTTAATCTTTCTTTCTCTTCTCTTCTTGCCCTGTCTCCCATCTCTCTCACTCTCCATTTATCCCCCTCTTCATCTCTTTCCCAATCTCTCTCTATATTTCTCTCCCAGCCTTTCTTTATCATAATTCACTTCTCTTTCCGTCTCTCTGTATATATTCAGCATTTCACACCGGTCTCCCCCCAATTTCCTATCTCTCCAGTCTTTATATTTTTCTCTCTCAGTCTCTCTTTCCGTCTTTCTACGCCTTTGCTCTTTATATCTCTCCCACTCTCTATTCCATCTCTATTTCTCTCTCCCCTCCCTTTCTCTATCCCTTTCTCAGCCCACCACTCTCTCTTTAATTTTCTTTCTTCAATGCGTTATCTATTTTTCTACCTCTCCATCTATTTATCTTCATCTCCTCATCTTTTTCCATCTCTTTCTTGATCTCTATTCGCTCATATCTTTCCCTTCCCATCGATTCCTCTTCCATCTTTCTTAATATCTCCATTCCTCGCCGTCTCCCTTTCTCCATCTACTTATTTCTATTCGCATCCTTCCTTTTGCCATTCTCGACCCTCTCCATCGTCCCATCTAGTTAATTCTTCTTTCTTCATCAGGTTCAGCTTCCCAACAGACGGATGACAATTTTGCCAATCCAAGGTTTAACGTCAACAATTCTTCGACCAGACATGTCGCATCGCCTGCGAAAGTCGATATGTCGGTTTAAAGAACGCCAGTTGTCATTATTCCAACGACGACAAAAAAAAAAACGTAATGATCCGAGGAGACCAGCAGCCGGGAAAAATGATTGATTTTTGGTCTGTCGGAAAACCTGATCGATAAGGGGTTTTAATCTTGTGTAGAAATAAAATCGAAAGCTACTCAGACTACTGTTGGGACGATTAAAGCAGAAAAATTGGTACTTTTTGGAGATAAAATACGGAGTATCTCTACTGCGTTTATCATTATGTGGTTAGTCCGGCAAACGCCAAGTGAGCTGAAGGATTTTTTTTTTATGATCGTTATTGATTTTGTAAAGAAGAAATCAGAAGGTATTTTTAAAGTGAAAATACTTATACTAGAAATGAAAGGGAATGCTAGTTTTCATAACTGACACAAACAGGAATGTTAGCTAGATGGTCATGAGTGATACGTGTTGATGACGTCATTAGAAGGGAGATGTTTTTATATACGTATGGGCAGTTGTAGGAATTGCATTGTCATATTAGATGGTGTACAGCATTTTGTTATGTAATCGAATATGGAATTCATATGACATAAGGACAGTATTCAAGAGAGATTTTACTCTTTGGAAACAGTCTGTGATAGTCAAGCCCCCTACAGAAAGTCATGACTCAGAATTTGGTATATAGGGTATTCAGATATGTGAACAACACCGGGTAGAAAGCATTTATCCAGTTATCTATCTATATGTCTGTCTATCTATTTTCGCCTCTATCTATCTATTTATTTATCTACCTGTCTGTTTATCAATCTATCTATCTATCCATCTAATTGTTTATCTATCTAGCGAAGTAAATAACGGAGTTGAATCGTGGAAAATGATAAGTTGAGTGAGCATTGCAGGTGAAGCGAGGCTCAAAAGGTAACATTGTGGCAGGTATCAAACTGCGTGACCGATCAAGTTTCATACCGGAAGGTATGCAAAAGGAGACCGGATCTGACGTGCCAAGGGTTCCGGTCTGAAGAAGTCGAGTTAATTTTAGTGAGTCGCAAGATGGGTTAAAACAAGTCTCCCCATGAGGGTGTGATTGTTTCGAAATAGATGCAGAGAAAACACAAGCTAAAGACCGTGTCTAATCCGGTTATGCTGTAACGAAATGCCTGGGATCAAAGAATATATAAAAACAACCATTCGTCTTGTGTTCCTGTCTTGAAAGCATTATAACTAAACAAACAAGTATACGTGACGGACATCAGCCGATGGTCATGAGTGATACGTGTTAATGACGTCATTAGAGGAGAGAAGTTTTTGTATACGTAGGGTTTTAGTCAGCTAGTTTTTAGAACTTGAAGAACACAGACAGAGAGTCGAGCCAACCGGTCATAATGGCTCAGAGCACACGGGCGAGCGAGGGGTCCAACGTCTATTAAATGTAAAAAAAAACGTGCGACAAGTGTGCAGCTTTCTAATGAAAAATATCCGTAATAAAGTTGCTGAAAAGACTACCCGAGATTTTTTTTATTCATTAGGATAAATCTTCTTTGCAGCTTTCCGTCAAACAAGAGAAAAAATGGACAAGGTATGTTTCCTGTTTGTTGTTATTCCACCAGTTTTGTTGTAAATGCTATACTACGTTGAACTCTATCTGTGAATATATCGACACGTACAAACACGAGAACACTAGACGATCATAGAAACACTCATAAATGAATACACGTTATATACATTCAATATATACGTTTGTATATACAAAGACATAACAGTTTGACGTGATATCAACAATTTTCGTGCCAATTGAATAGAAAAAAAACGGTGGGTTATGCTTCAAGTTGTTTATTTCTTGGAATATTTATTGCTGTTGATAAAGTGATTGGAGATTGTACAACTCTTACCTCACAATTTCATCCATTGCCTTTGGAGGCAGAATGGAAGCGATAATATATATATATATATATATATATATATATATATATATATATATATATATATTCAGTAATGTGATTGATATTGTAATGTTCTTATTGTGGTAGACATTAAGCCACGGACAATAATTTTTACATATAGTATTTAAAAAAAAAAATTCCTCATCAGCAAAAGTATTGGGAAGGAGTTTTAATATATGCAAAAGACACCATTAATAAACTTAGCATTAAAAGTAAGGCAGATGTATCTTTTAATTCTTCGCCTTTTGAAATCAATAATTAACGACAAAGCATTCATATGGATGTTAATTGTAGTCTTTCAACTTATGATTTTCATTGTTTTCCGAAACGATCGTGCAAATTATTGACTTTGTTGTTGTTCCATCTTATGAAACGGATTTTTAATTTAATTCTAATTTGAATTCTAAATTATCAATCACATTACTGAATATTAAATTAGCTCTAGGATATTTACCTATCGAGCTTATTATATATCTAAATTACAACGAACACTTTTCTTTTCCTGTATTTTAATTAAATTAGTAATTTTACTATTACATTAAAATACACTCTGCTCTTAAGACTATTGTTCTAATCTCCTTTAAATTTATATATATATATATATATATATATATATATATATATATATATATATATATATATTCGTATGAGAGAGATTATATAATTATTTCCACAGCCAAACAACGTTGCAGCTCATAAGAGCTATGACTGCCTACAAACCGGAATTGAACAAATCAGGTTGATTTTAAATTATTAATAAATAGTAAGCTTCTCTTTTTTTAATAAAAATTAATAAAATTTGATGGAATTTGATGGGAAAAGATAAAGAGAATAATTAAAATTAATGGAAATTAATAGGAAAATGTAAAGGGATGATAAAAATTAGTTGAAATTAGTGAGAAAATATAAAAGACCAATTTAAATGAATAAAAATTAATAGGAATAGATAAAAAGGCCAATGAAAATTAATGGAAATTAATAGGAAAAGATAAAGAGACCAATTAAAATTAATGGAAATTAATGGAGAAAGACAAAGAGACCAATTATTTTATTTATTTAGAATGATCAGCAGTAAAACAGCACTGGAGTGAATGTGGTATTGTGGTGACTTGGACAATTTTAAGTATTTAAGGCTAAAATTTACCAACAACACCCATTATCCACACACTTTTGTTTCGCCTTGTGCCTAATTTGTTCAACTTGTAATTTTTAATATTTTATGCAAATTTGAAACTGTAGTATCTGTTCTCAGCATTTCAACGACCTCGGTGCATAAAAATACGTTTATATGTTTCTATTATGCATATTTATGCTGATGTTGATTGTGCAAACCTTGCTTCATTAGAAAGACTCCACGCCGCGAAGGCACTTTTGCGGGAGATATCCATTGTCTCTCGGAAATGAAAGGCGGCTTTTATTTCAGCGTGTGCGTGTTTCTGATTTAATACAAACTTTGACAGAAACAGCCGGATATCCCGTTTATTTGAAAAAACAAAAAAAAAAAAAAAAAAAAGAATCTCGGAATTTTTCTACAAGAGAGATGAAGAAAGTTCACGTCGTTTTACGAGACCGGGATAAAGTAACAATTATTCTTTAGCTGCTATTTTGGTGCGTAACCAGACCGGAAGTTTGCCAAGTTTCCGATTCGATTCCACCATTTTTCGGTCTTTTCAATCACGGCGAGAGATGTTATTCGGTCGTTTGAACTGGTTAGAATGCATCCATTCGAATATCGCGATAAAAATTGAAAAACCAGAAAATAATTTTATTATATTTGTTTTTGTTTTTTTATTATAATAGTATATATATATATATATATATATATATATATATATATATATATATATATATATATATATATATATATATATATACTTTAAAGTACAGGATAGCAAATCAAAACCCGATACTATGACCACAAAAGTACATTCAACAATAAAAAAACACCGTATAAAAACAACACTAGCGAATAAATACTGGGAACTCAAAGAAAGCGGACATTCGCCGGTAGTCGAATGGAAAATAATAAGACAAGCTACCAATTGTAGGCATTTAGACGACCCATGTAAATTATGCCTTCATGAAAAATTTGCTATCCTGTACTTTAAAGAACACCAAAATCTATTAAACTGTAGAAGAGAAATAGCAAATAATTGTGTTCACAAAATAAAACTTACTCTAGGATAGCGATACAAAATAGCTTTAAAACTAACAAAAACAATAGAAAATAAACAAATAAATAAATTAAATAAACATGAATATACATAAACGATCACACATATATGTATATATATATATGTATATATATGTGCATATATGTATGTACACAGATGTATATTTATATATAAAAAAAGGAAAGTCTGCTTTAAACCACTAACCTAGTTCTGAAACAGATCCTTTGTTCGATAAAATGCATGCCCATTGGCTGATAGGAAGGGGCGCGGTGGATACTAGAAAGCAGATTGGCTAACTAAAATCCTCAACAGAAGACGACCATATAAAAACGAGAAACAGCCACAGAATTCACGCATAAGCCTGACGAATCCTAGAGTGGATGAAACGCCGAATATTCAGTGTAGCTTAATCGCCATATATATTTTATAAATTACTAACTAGCTGTACCTACGTATTGAGCACTTTTGAAGTAAATACTTAAAGTTTACGCATAAATCTATACTTTCGTATATTAATTTTATGTGAGTAAATGAAGTAGTTATATATATATATATATATATATATATATATATATATATAAGTGAAAGTGTCTGTGTATATTTGTGTCTGTGCGTCTGTGTATATTTCCCTACGCAATAACTTTTTCAATATTTAGTCTACAGACTCGAAATTTGATATACAGGGTACTGAGATTTGGGAAAATCGATGTGATTGGATTTTGGCCAGAAATTTGCCGATTAAGGGGTAAAAGTTCAACGATTTGACTTTTGGGAACACTACCAAACTCCTCTGACAATTTTGGGTCTACACACTTGAAATTTTAGATATAGGTACCTTGGACATGATCTAACTTAATAACTTTATTTGAGCCCAAAACAATAAATTTGAAGGGTTCATAATAGGGGTCGAAGTTTAAAAAAATTGACAGCTTTTTTCTTTTTTTTATTTTGCTCAATATACACCCCCAAATACTCGGGAAACGCCGGACACTCATGCTAGTATATATATATATATATATATCCAAAAAGTAACAGCAAAATATAAAACAAAATTAAAGAAAACCCTTCAGTTACTTTTTGGACACTCAGTGTTTACATATATATATATATATATATATATATATATATATGATTGCAACGTCTTGTCAGACGAGTGCCACTCCCTCAGACATTTAAAATCCATGAGCCCAAATGTCTGAGGGAGTATCTATACAAATATGATGTTACAGAGTCCTAGCTTTGTACGACAGCAAAGTCTCTCTCTCGGTTCCAAATGTTGAAATCCAGCAACAAGCAAGAGCAAGATAGCCAGCAACAAATTAAACTGGAGACCAGCTTAATGCGGGTACTGGTCTTCCGCTTTATGGTCTTTTAAATCAGAGATTTGCTTCTCCTAGAAAGGTTGCCTTCACCACGGCTTACGGGAGCCCTCTCTACCCCAATACACATATACACACACAAATATACACGGTGGTAGTTGGCCGTTGACCCAGAATAAGAGTTCATTCGCCCTTTGGAAGGTCTTGTTTTTAATCCTTCAGGGAGACTAGCCGCCCTCCTCACCAAACAAGTCTGGTGGGGGAACCAGTTTAGTCACCGGTGACCCGACCATAAGACAGGTAGTACTGGGTTACATGGTACCAGTAGCACATGACATGACCTGACATACACATACATATATATACACACACAAACATATATATGCATATATACATACATACATATATATATATACATACATAATATATCTATACATACATATATATCCATATATATACATACATATATATATATATACATACATATATATAACATACATACATACATACATACATACACCAGTTTAGTCGCCGGTGACCCGACCATGAGGCAGGTAGTACTGGGTTACATGGTACCAGTAGCACATGACATGACCTGACATACACATACATATATATATGCACACATACATATATATACATATATACATACATATATATATACATACATACATATATACATACATACATACATATATATATATACATACATATATATATACATATAAATATATACATACTTATATATATATAACATACATACATACATACATACATATATACACCAGTTTAGTCGCCGGTGACCCGACCATGAGGCAGGTAGTACTGGGTTACATGGTACCAGTAGCGTATGACATGACCTGACATAATATATATATATATATATATATATATATATATATATATATATATATTGATAAAAATTACTTAGGTAAAATATTTTCTCATATGTTTCCTCATCAGGGAAATGGTATTCATATTGTTCACTGTTAAAGTGTTTTTATTACATAAAACTGATGAATGGCTGTTCATGTGAAAATTTTCAAACGACATAATGTTTGAATTTGTCCGAATAGTCTTGAAACAATAGTAACTAACGATGAAATACACTATTTGTTAAAACAATATATGAATGCGCAATTATGAAATATGATAATTTTGTAGTTTACATTTTGACTTAAAAACTTAAATTGGTATATGAACGATTGCCGAATTTTCAATTATATAAACCCAATAAAATTCGGAATACTATAAATAAGATTATATATATATATATATATATATATATATATATATATATATATATATATATATATATATATATGTATATCAACTCCTTTTTTGAAGTCTTGGTTTTGTTAATACAGTATATTAATGCTCAATTATGAAATATGATATTTTTGTAGCTTACTTTTTAAGTCATCTCTCATGGCTTAAAACTTATTGGTATATGAAAATTTATTTAATTATACAAACCCAGTAAAACTCAGTATATTACAAGCAAGTCTATATATATATATATATATATATATATATATATATATATATATATATATATATATATAAAGCTAAACGTCTGGGTGTGTGTCTGGTCACGAATAGACACCTATATGGTTGATTATTATAGAAAACTGATCACATATAATGAAAGAAGATGTATCGAGACACAGGAATGGGTTTGTTTGATCAGGCATAATGATGATTCATTAAAATTGTGGGGTCTGCGTACGCGCCTGGTCCACAAAGTATGGAAATAAAAAATTAAAAAATAAAAAAAAAAGTTTACAAGTGTTTTTGATATAGATGTATATAATAATACTTTGATAAGTATGTTTTAAATTAAATAGGGATAGTATAATAAAATTGTGGGGTCTGCGTTCGCGCCTGGCCTTCATAGAATGGAAATGGGCACAAACTTTAATAAATACTTTTCATATCTACCTGCGTAAGTATACTTTGATAATTATGTTTCAGTTTGAAGAAATATGGTAAAGTAAAATTATGGGGTGTTCGTTCGCACCTGACCCCCATAGAGTCGAAATATGTCACAAATTTTAACATGGTTTTTTACTATAGATCCACAGAATATTGTGATAAGTGTTTCATTGTGAACAGGTATGGTATAATAAATTATGAGGGTTATCTATTTTATTTTTACATTCATCTTATTTTACTAGGTGTTGACACCCTCAAATTCGAAGCTATCTCTTTACAACCCTTCCTTTTCATAACTGATCATACTTTCATAAATCAGAATCCATTTTCTGTAGGCTGTTTTTGAACCCAGTCAACGACGGGTACTTTTGTTAGTATATATATACTTTCAACGCTCGTGACTTTCGGTTTCGCGATGGACATATCAGCTTAGATGTTAGTTTTTTTAAACACCTTCTTTTCCTCCTTCGCGTTACGGGTTTGAGCCTGCCTTTCTACTACAACATTTTTTTTTACACACATCTTTCCATCCGAGCTGTTTTGTTTTCCCCTCCCCCCGCTACTACTACTTTTAAAAAATTCATCCCCCCGCGGGTTTCCTTTACCTCTACACCTCCGGGCAACGCCGGGTTCCCCCGCTAATATATATATATATATATATATATTACATGTTTACATCCGGCTGCTACCAACAGCCATTTGTTTCAATCAAACAACAGATATCATCAGGCAGCGACTTGACTATTCAAATGTTCAATGAATAATGATAATTATTAATAATAATTATTCATTGAACTTTTGAATAGTCAAGTCGCTGCCTGGTGATATCTGTTGTTTGATTGAAACAAATGGCTGTTTGTAGCAGCGGGATGTAAACATGTTTATATAACAATAAACAAGTATATATATATATATATATATATATATATATATATATATATTTAGAGAGAGAGAGAGAGAGAGAGAGAGAGAGAGACTCTCGAATGGCTGGAATGATTTGTTTTAATTTTCACATAAATGTAATTTATTAGTCTGGGGATGTTCTTCGATATAGTTTGTATCAGAAAAGACTCCGATATGTATTGAAAAGCGATATACAAAATTTCCGATTCAAAAAGGAGTAGTCCAATTTTGACCAAATTTATACAGTCTAGCATCGCAAGTGCATTTCATAAGTCTTATCACCGCACAAACAGAAAGACCGGCGTATTAAGTAAACAGTGTGTTATTTGATAAAACAGAGGCGCATCTGTTTAGAGCGCAATTGAGCCATGACACCCAATATTCACATTTTAAATTTTAATATTTAATTTTAATTCAAGCTATTTTGAATTTTTATTCAAGCCATTTTATGTTTACGGGTTTTTCGGTTAAATATTCACAGACAGAGAGACAGACAGACAGACAGACAGACAGACAGACGCACACACACACACACACACACACACCCGCGCGCGCACACACTGACATACATCTACTGTTTCATTTATATAGATAAACTTCCAGGGTGCCTCTTTTAGGGAGTTAGTTTCCCCAACGTTAAAAACGACCTTCTGTCACATTTTGCTGTTGTGGAGAAGCAAATAAATAACTGTCGATAGACGTATGTGTTATCTTCTAAAGAGATGCATAAAATATAATACACACTTCACATATGATTCATCCATGTGCAGGTGTCGAAGATATTAAATTTATGCGTGTTTCTGAAACCAAGAATAGATGGGTGATTTGGAAGAACAAATCTCTCCGTGCGAACGCCAACCGAACGAAATGGATTGCGTGACGAACTTCGCTTTCGTGACGAACGCACCGAAAAGAACAACAATGTTATCCTTTAGATTCGAACACTTGAACATCAAATATCAATCAAAATTGCCTGTTTTGCATATATCTCGATAACTTAATCGATAAACACGCGAAACAGTCAGGTTCGACCAGTGCGTTTTATTTTTATTTAAATTTTTCAAGTTTGGTTCTCATAAAAAAAAAAAATGTTTGATTTCATTTAAACAACATTTTTTTTGCTTTGAAGACGCGACTTTTTGTTTTAGTGGACGCAACTTTCGGTTTGTCGGGGATGGAATTGCCTACAACACGTCCTTATTCGAAGAAGCAGCGACAGCGAATGTTGTTTTCAAAAATCTACTCTCAGTCGGACAAAAGTTTAAATCAACATTTTCTATTTTCTAATTATGATAGTACAAGAAATATTCAGTCCCGAAAATCTTGCACGTACTATAAAAACCACAACTCATAACTTTCTTTCTTTTTCTCGCAGAGACAAAACACGAACTTCCACCACATTATTGCAAAGCACTTCGCGCCGTAAAGGTCTCAACAATCGGTTGCTCAATTCGTACGTTGCCTAAATAAAAGAATGCTGTCTACATACAACTAAATTATACATATATATATATATATATATATATATATATATATATATATATATATATATATATATAAACTCGATCAAAAAAATGAAAAAAATCGTGTCCATTTGCTAATCTGAGATATTATGATCTAGAAAGTATACGAAAACTTCCCACGAAATCTAACCGACGCGAGAAGCCTTTCGTGGACATACACAAACGCGCGCGCCGGTTTTGGCTTTTATATATTAGATTATATTGGACCCAATATATAGTAATGATTTAAAAAAAAAAATTAAAAAAAGACTCGTGCGTCACTACCGAGATTCGAAACCAAAACAATTAGCTTGCGATTTACTTTTTCTTTTGACGTTAATACCAAACCTATGAATACATGTTTGCTGCAAGGCTAAAAATTGAAACATGAACAAATAGATATTACGTTATGCATGCATATTTGTACTGCCGTCGGTCGACCTTCACCAGGCAAATTCGACTTTTTTAATTTTCACGTTTTTGCATCAATTTACCCCAGCTAAAACCCAAATATAAAGTTTCGCATGGGTTCGAATACTCTATATATTAAGTTTTATGTCTTTAGACCATAAACTGACAGAGGAGTTTGGTAGGCAAATGCTACCCTGTAAAGTAAATAAAGGGTTCCGTTAGAAATCTCGCCCAAATTCCTGATTCCGATAGAAACATTAGCGAATCCGACAAGTCACGCCTGAAGAAGTTCGGAATTACATCGACCAAAACGTTGTGGAAAAACATTCATAATGAGAACGGTTGTCCGTAGAATCCAAGTAATACGCGTAATACATACATCGTCTGATAGTAGATACGTATACATACAAACGTACACACACACACACACACACACACACACACACACACACACACACATATATATGTCTGTGTGTGTGTGTGTGTAGCTATCTCTACTATTATACAAAATGTGTGTGAGAGAGTTTATTTTTTACTTTTCCACCACTTATCAAGGCTCAAAAGCCCCTCAAGGATAAGGTTAATGAATATAAGGTGGTAGTGTAGTAATCGTTAATGGTGTAAATTGGGTACCATTTTTGGATTTTTTAAAGGGACGGCTCAACAAGAATTTGTTTACATTAGATTTGAAGGCTACCACGTTGTATTCAACCGGGAAACAGGACAGTGGAACAGTTTTCCAAACGCGGTCAGTTCGGGGAAAGAAGCTTTGTTCATTGAATTTGCGTTTAGATTTAGACACAGACGAGTGGAAGAAATCGTTTATAGTGGTTGTAGATAGTCAAGTGTTTGTTTAGAATGGAAAAGCCATAGATTGGAGTTCAGTCGAGCACTTGTCAGAAAATAGCGATAGAGCAGAGACAGTCGCGTAACCTATCTCCTGTGGGAAAGGTTGCAAGGAAGATAAAAGGGCATCACCTACTAGGTTTTGATGCCGGTTTTGAACACTATCAAGACTGGATATGGCGGCCCGAGCGGCTCCTCCCCAGATATTTTTGGGCGCCCGTGGCTCTTACACAGATAGATGATTGCATCGGTAGTGAGATACCTACTGGAGTGGTCAAGTGATAGCACCATTTTTTCAGTCATCTTGGCAACATATTTGATGTATGTGTTCCATCTTAGATCGGGAGTGAAGGTCGATTGGGGTGTGATGGGGGGTTAAATGGTTTGGTTGTTTTTGTTTTTACGGCATATCAACCCTTTTCAGGTTATTTAATGCCGAATCCAGTGATTTTTGAAGAAAAAGTTCTTCTGCATTGTACCGCCTTCTACAATTCTATCTGTTTTTTTTTCAAGTCAGTTTCTATTCAACCCATAGTTGGGACACTAACAGGTACTAACACCTCGGGTTAGCAATTAAGGGGTGGCCCCACACTCCCCAAAGGCCACAAGCTGCGGCTTCAACATCGGATATAGTTTAAGGTAATATCCAGGACCGATGGGGGTTAGAGGGATTATGATGAAAGAAGAGAATTAAAATTAACCAACCATATTTTCCCCATTGCAGAAGAGAGAGAATCAAAAAGATCTTGGTCATTGCTGGCCTTTGAAGTGTTGCTATAGATTGTGTTGTCGTCTGCATATATGTCTAATAATGACCATAGTTTGTTTTCTATAGACTCCAAAACGCCTCGGCCGAATTTTATTAGATTTCACACAAATGTATCTGGCAGTGTTCTTAGATAGGTTTTGTATCGGAATGTCTTCAGTAAGTATCGATAATCGATAATCGATAGTCGAAAGAGCATTATGAAAGAAGGAACAGGCGATTTTGACCAAATTTAATATCTTACGCAGCCTAGCATCACAGGGACATTAGAGAAGTTTTATTACCACACAAGCTAAAAGACCTGACATATAAAATCAACAGTAGGTTCTTTGATATGACAGGGGTGCGTTCGAAATGAATGTTTCTGTTCAGAGCACAATTGATGCATGGTACTTGACTTATGTAGTTTAAACTTCAATTCAGGCAATTATCACCGTACAAGCAGTAAGGCCAGTTATATAAAATTAACAGTAATCCCTTTGATATGACAGGGGTACGTTTAAAAATGAATGTTTCTGTTTAGAGCACAATTGAAGCATGGTACTTGACTTTTGCATTTTAAATTTTAATTCTATCCATTATATATAAAAATAATTTTATAAAATAAACAGTAAGTTCTCTACAGTGCAATGTTGACTACAATATATTGTTGACTAAGTCACTGCAAGGAAGCATGTGGAGTTTTCTCCCTGGGCACCGCGGTGGGTCCCCTACTAGAGCAGGCAATCAATCGATTTGATTGAAAAATGGGAGATTGTACACCTTTCTAGGAGAAGCAAATCTCTGATTTAAAAAAACCATAAAGCGGGAGACCAGTACCCGCATTAAGCTGGTCTGCAGTTTAATTTGTTGCTGGCTATCTTGCTCTTGCTTGTTGCTGGATCTCAACATTTTGAACCGAGAGAGAGACTTAGCTGTCGTACAAAGCTAAGACTCTGTAACATCATATTTGTATAGATACTCCCTCAGGCATTTGGGCTCATGGATTTTAAATGTCTGAGGGAGTGGCACTCGTCTGACAAGAGACGTTGCAATCATATATATATATATATATATATATATATATATTAAACTATTACTATGATAATTTTTTTAATACCTATTGACATTCATGTTTCATCCTTTCAGGAATCTATCAATGCAGGGAGTTATGATTACAGCTGGTTGGGAGATTCGTACCTGGCCACAAAACCATCTGACTGTATTAGCAAGGAACAGGTCTGGCTACGTAATCTACACGGTGCCCACAAAGTCTGGCTACATAATGTAGTCAGATTTTGTGGACACCCTATATATATATATATATATATATATATATATATATATATATATATATACGATGATGATTGCAACGTCTTGTCAGACGAGTGCCACTCCCTCAGACATTTAAAATCCATGAGCCCAAATGCCTGAGGGAGTATCTATACAAATATGATGCTACAGAGTCTTAGCGTTGTACGACAGCAAAGTCTCTCTCTCGGTTCAAAATGTTGAGATCCAGCAACAAGCAAGAGCAAGATAGTCAGCAACAAATTAAACTGCAGACCAGCTTAATGCGGGTACTGGTCTCCCGCTTTATGGTTTTTTAAATCAGAAATTTGCTTCTCCTAGAAAGGTTGCCTTCACCACGACTTACGGGAGCCCTCTCTACCCCAATACACATATATACACACACACACACACACAAATATACACGGTTCTAGTTGGCCGCTGACCCAGAAAAAGAGTTCATTCGCCCTTTGGAAAGTCTTGTTTTTAATCCTTCAGGGAGACTAGCCGTCCTCCTCACCAAACAAGTCTGGTGGGGGAACCAGTTTAGTCGCCGGTGACCCGACCATGAGGCAGGTAGTACTGGGTTACATGGTACCAGTAGCACATGACATGACCTGACATATACATACATACATACATACATACATACATATATATATATATATATATATATATATATATATATATATATATATATATATATATATATATATATATATATCAACAAAAAAAATTAACTAAAGATAAATGAGTTACCAATATGGTGAATGTTAAATTTTTTCGACAAATAATTGAATTCTATACTGAAATCGTTTTCATGGCATACAAAATAATGCTGGTTCCGTGGGAAAATGGCGGAATCGTTTTTTTTTTATTATTTGTTTTTTAATTTAATTTAATTCTTTGTGACTTTAGCAGCTGCAATTTGACTGAACTTTTTTCACATCGAATGATTTTTTTATTCGAATAGCTGAAATAATAAAAATTGCTTTATTTTTTATTCCAAATTGTTTATCAATCGATTTTAACTCGACATAAAAGTGTTTTTATTTTCTATTGATAAATATACGACTCGTTCAAGCTGCGTTTTCTATTATTTATAACACACACACACACACACACACACACACACACACACACACACACATATATATATATATATATATATATATATATATATCCATATATCTATAAAAGTAAAAATTTATACGGATATTGATCGTAAAGTCTTATTTTTGGTTGAATGAGTCAATATCAGAAACTCAAAGAGAATTTTGACGAAACTTCAACACAAGAAATTCCTTTATTCACAATGCAATAAAAGCTATGGTGGCTCGATTTCATGAGCAAGCGTCTGTATGTGACCTCCCTAAATCTGGTAGACCCCGTACGGCGAGAAGTGATAAGAATCGTCAGAGATTAGCAGAAAGTGTAGCCGAGATCCATCCACATCAGTAAGAAGGAGACCAAGTCAAATTGGGGTCTCTCGATCAATGTGGTTCCGGCAGGACGGTGCAATGGCGTATACGGCACGAGACACATTAAATCTGCTCCAGTACATATTCGGCAACCGAATAATTTCTCGTGGCTTTGAGATAAATTGACCAACCCGCTCGCTAAATCTCACATGTGCAGATTTCTTCCCTTTGGGGTTACCTCAAAGAGCGGGTATATGTAAACAAACCAGTTACAATAAATGCCCTTAAAAACAATATAGAGGAGGAAATTAGGGGCATAAGCCCTGAAACATTAAGTGATGTGCTGGACAATGCCCTGCAGAGAACACAAGAGTATGGAAATGAAAATGGTGGACATTTGAGTAACATCATTTTTCATAACTAAAATTAAACCTTGTGAAAAACATACTCGGGATTAAGTTGTGTAAATAAAATTACAATAAGAAGACTATGATATTTTACTATATCTTAAAACATCAGGGAGAGGCTCATCTGCCTACATATAAAAATTGGGTACTCCTGCAGTATTTTACCCACCGATTTCACGATCTTAGCCGAGCGTTGACGAACGCTTTCGGCGTTAACGCCGACGAAAGCCGAGAATTCGGAGCTACGGTGCAAGAACGCTAAAAGTATGTGAATAGCAACAACATTACAAAGAAAAGATATTACACACACACACACACACACAACAAAATGGATAAAATTAATACAAAAAATTTGGATAAAATAAATCACAAACACTTACCGTAAGTTTTTTTAAAGTAAAATAAATTTATTTTGTTGAATATTTTTTTTTTTTTGGTTCATTTTGTTTTCCGATAGCTTTTTTTTTGGGGGGGGGGTAAGCAACAGTAATAAACACTTCAATGTTTTTTTTTTTGTGTGTGTGTTTTTAACAAAACGTTATTAAACAGTAACAACAATTTTTTTTTTTTTTTTCAGTAATGTTTGTGGGGGGGGGGGACAACAATTACTGTTTATCTTTAGTTCCGACTGGAAGATTTTCTACTGACTGTAGAGAGGCAAAGTAGGGAGAAAAGGGTTTTCAGAGGATGTGGAAAGAAGCTCCTTCCCAAACCGGGTAGCCTTCCGCGATTTGATTTATTATGGAGACAAAAGGGTTGTGTCCAAATTTTTGTCTCCACATAAATTCGCATAAATATGTTTCCAACAGCTCCCGGTTTTTTTTTTATCGCTAAATTAAATAGCTGAAATGAAAGGCTGTGTATTTTTACTTTGAACAATAAAATAACTGAAATCAAACGCTATGTGTGTAATTTTAATGAAAATTATTCGTCTGCTGCGCGTTCGTTTGAAGCGCCCTGATTGGCTGATAGAGTATCGTACCGCTCGCCATGTTCCGGCGTTTTCCGACGGATGTCGATCAACGCTCGGCTAAGATCGTGAAATCGGTGGGTAAAATACTGCAGGAGTACCAAAAATTGCTAAGCATAACTTAAATGTTGAGGAAGTTAATCAAATGTAAAATCTGTCAGCTGCTTTTGGGACACCACGTATGTGTGTGTGTGTGTGTGTGTGTGTGTGTGTGTGTGTGTGTGTGTGTGTGTGTGTTGAAAGCACCTGCTATGTATGTGTTGGGTAATTGTTAATACAATTTGAGATCAAACTTTTGATGTTTTTTTTTTGTTTTTTTTTTTTTGCCCATTTCATCTTTTATTTTGGCAGCAATTATTTGAAGTGTGGAACATTTGTTAATCTTTATATTTAATTCTGGCTAAAGTCAACTACAACCTCTGCCAATCAAACACGATCCCAAATAGTAGTGTTTTACGTCCCAAGTTTAAATATACCCTGTTTAAGGTGAAAAAGAGTAAGAATAAAATACATACTAAAAAACAAAAAACAACCTGAATTTATTTAAGACTAGCAGACAACCCAACGTTGCCCGTTCGTAAAATACGCATAAATTCGATACCTCCGTTCAGTATCGTCTTTTCTTGGGCATAAAATACGCTTTAAGGATAAAAAAGTGTCTGTAGGTTGGTTGTTGGTTGTTTTTATTTTACGGCATATCAACGCTTTTCGGGTTATTTAATGCTGAATCCAAAGATTTTGAAGAAAATTATTTTAATAGAATATATTTGTTGTTTTCAAGTCGGTTTCTATTTAACCCATAGTTGGGACCCTAACAGGTACTACCACTCCGGGTCAGAGTGAACCTGGGAGCAATGGTAATTAAAGGGTGGCTCCACACTCCCCAAAGCCCACAAGCTGGGGCCTCACCACTGGATATAGTTTAAGGTCATATCCAGGACCCCCATTGAGGGACTTTTACCCTCTGCAGGGGGGCAGTCGGCGTATTCTAATGCCCCACCGACAGGGCCAGAATCGGGAATCGGAAAAAATCAGAACATTTATGGGTATCGGAATGGGTTTCGGAATCGGAAAAATCTGTGCATATTTTCCGATGCCAAAACGATTCTTTTAATCCAGTGGCAAGGAGAAGTCTCGGATGACTGGAAACACTGCCGAGATAAGCGGAGAGCACATACAACACCTAGAAATCCCAAATGGTCACCCATTTACTACTGACCAGACTCAACGTTGCTTAACTGCGGTGATCCCGTGGGAACCAGTGTGCCAACGTGATTATGCCGTACACGCATAAATATTATATTTTTTCATTTATACATGAGACATGTACATGTGACTATTAAGTTCGTTTCTTGTAAGAATAAAAACAAAAAAAAACTCGAGCTGAGATCGAAACCAAATATAAAGACGGTGAGTCAAGTACGATAACCATCAGGCCAGTTTGCCACTATCTTAAAAAAGTGTTTTCAAACCTACTTTTTCTTAACATAAGGAATATGTCATGTTAACAGTTCATGTATGCGCAAACGTCATACAGTTGACGAACAGATAAAAATCCGATGCCCCTCCCAAACGTGGAATTTTTCAATTTTAACCGCTTATCAGCGATTTTTTCAGGATGGAAACCGATTAAAAAGTTTTATATATGTCTGAACACCCTATATACCAAATTCCAAATCAGTAGATCGAAAATTCGTTGAGTATATAGGTTGAGAAGTGTCCACACACACACATATCCTCAATTTAATAGGCATGTAAATACAGATATTTTATTACTTATTTATATATATATATATATATATATATATATGTGTGTGTGTGTGTGTGTGTATATATATATGTATTGTCTATTGCTAGCGGGAGGGGGGCAGTTTTGCCAGTGCGTAAAATACGCTTAAATATGATATTTTAATTTATCCAGATTTCGTATATATTATAATCGAGTCGTGATTTCAAAAGTAAAAAAAAAAGTGTTTAGGTGGCATCTGCTAGAATCGAAACCAAAACTAGCATTCAAAGCTGGTGACGTTACCACTGTACCAATGTGACACGGATATGAACTGATTAAAAATTAAGAATTTAAAGAAGAGACGTTGCGAGCCTGTCTCTGCTTTATCGTTATTTTCATGGCAAGTGTTGGTCTTAGCTCCAATCTATGCCCCCCTCGCCAAACTTTCACGAAAAACATTCGTCTAGCCAAAACCACTATCAACAATTTCCCACACTCTTTATCTGTGCCTAAAACTAAACATAGATTCCATGAACTGGGCTTCTTTCCTTGAACTGTTCGCCTGTGGAACTCTATTCCGTTTGCCTGCTTTCCAGCTGACTATAATATGGTCGTCTTTAAGTCCAATGTAAACAAGTTCTTGATGAGCCGTTCCCCTTAAGTAATCCAATTTACTAAATTTCCACTACTAACAATTATTACGGCATTGATCCACTGACCACTGTACACTTATTAACCCTTATCCTCGAGTGGCCTCCCGACCTTGATAGAATAAAAAATAAAAAGTAAACTAAGATGAATGTACAAAATGTATAACGATTTTTTTTTCAATTTTTACGCCTTTTTGACCCCTTAAAAACTTTTTTAAGCGGCTAAAGACCTATAAAAGAAGGGTCCGTAACAAATCCAATCATTTGAGACCCCTAGCCCTGCTTTGCGACTTTTAGTTTCAGAGCAGGTAGAGCTTGAAAATATGGAAACAGATACACAGACGGACAGACAGACAAACATATAGCCTATTATATATTAGATTTATAATTAACGGTTCCCATATCGTGTTACATTCTGTACTAAGTCTATTTAGTAATTGATTGTCGCCCAACATATGCGTTGCTTTTTTCAGTTATATTACTATCTACCGTTCTTCAGTGTCTATAATTATAACTTCGTTCTGTAATGGTAGGTGGTTTCCTATTTCTCTCCATATCGCGGCAGCCACACCCGACCTTTCAGGAGGAAATTGATACGAATAAAATTTTAGCTATTAATAGTTACACAAATTTTATTAGTTTCGAATGCGGACTGATTTATCAATACATGGTTATATGATTTAGATTTTATGGGATAGTTTGAGCAAGCCATGTAAAAATAATTTCTTTTTTCTTTTTTAAATTTAAATCATTTAGAAACAGAATCTTAAATAATGCAAGGGAGATAACTCTCATCATCATACTTTAAAAAAAAAAACAGTGCTCATAGTAATGTAGATATATAATAAGTTCAATAGTTATATTTATTCTAGAGCTATATTAATACTGAGTTTAAAGATTGATAGTTGTAAATTATGAATCAGTTTCAAAAGGAAAAACAATTGATTTTGTTTGTTTTCCTTTTGGAACTGATTCATAATTTACAATTGTCAATCTTTACACTCTCTCTCTCTGTTTCTCTCTCTCTCTCTCTCTCTCTCTCTCTCTCTCTATATATATATATATATATATATATATATATATATATATATATATATATATATAAAATAAAAATTACAATTAAATTTACCAAAATGATCCAAGATGATAAAATTAAAGTATATTATAAATATTACAGAATTAATATTTATAAAATTATCTCAGCCAGATGTAAAAGCTCGATAAAACCAAATAGGAGACAGAGCTTATAATACGAGCAAACAGTTAATAAAACATGTTAAAAAACACTTTAAAATGAGTTAAAAACATATTTAATCTGAAAAGGAAACACTAGATAAATGTTTCCTTTTCAGATAAAATATGTTTTTAACTCATTTCAAAGTGTTTTTTAACATGTTTTATTAAATGTTTGCTCATATATATATATATATATATATATATATATATATATATATATGAAATCTATATATCTATAAAAGTGAAAAGGTGTGTGTGTGTGTGTGTGAGGATACTTCTCAACCTATATATTAATAAATTGATCTACAGACTTGAAATTTGGTATATAGGGTATTCAGACATATGGAAAACTTTTTAATCGGTTTCCATCTGGAAAAAAATACTGCTAAGAGGTGAAACTTAAAAAGTTGGTACATGGGGGTCACCAGATTTTTATCTGTTTGTCAACTGTTTCATGAATGCGCATGCGTGAATCGTTCCCATGAAAGATGACTTATGTTAAGAATAAATAGGGTTGAAAACACCATTTAAAGAACGTGTCGAGCTGGCTTTGTAGTTATAGTACTTGGCTCATTGTCTTTAGGTGTTAGTTTCGATCTCAGATCGAGGATTTTTTACTTACAAGAAGTGAATTGTTTAGAAAAAAACCCCCATAATACTCACATACGCAAGTATCAGTTTCTTTTCGTTTATTTCTTTTACTTCATTTTATTTCTTTTTAAAGAAACTTAACGTTATGTTTAATAACTACGGGTTTTCTGTTTATAATAAATTAGAAATCTGCATTAATTAAAATATTGCATTTAATGCATCCAAAACAAAGCTTCTATCTTTATATCATCAACGCTCTGATCTCCATCTGGCATCAATTGAAATGGATGGCTCTCGTCTTGGGGAGGCTCCATGTTCTGACAAGCTTCTGGGTTTGACCTTTACTCCTGATCTGAAATGGAACACGTACATCAAATCTGTTGCCAGGGACGCTGGGAAAATGGTGGGGTCCTTCTACCGCTCCAGAAGATATCTCACTACTGATGCAATTCTCTATCTATATAAAAGCCAAGTACGTCCAAAGATGGAGTACTGCTGCCACATCTGAGCAGGAGCTGCTAAAAGCAGCCTATCCTGCCTTGACAGAGTACAAAATAGACTTCGTGGTTTAGTGGGGGATGTCCTTTTCTCTTCCCTGCAACCTCTCTCCCACAGAAGAAACGTTGCGAGCCTGTCTTTGTTTTATCGCTATTTCTATGGCAAGTGCTCGTCTGAGCTCCAATCCCTCGTTCCCCCTCGCCAATCTTTTACGAGAAACACCCGTCTGGCTGAAACTACTGTCAATAATTTTCCCCACTCTTTATCTGTGCCTAAACCCAAACGTAGATTCCATGAGCAAAGCTTCTTTCTTAGAACTGCACGCCAGTGGAACTCTCTTCCGCTTGCCTGATTCCCACCTGACTACAACTTGGACGTCTTCAAGTCCAACATAAACAAACTCCTGACAAACCGCCCCCTTAAGTAAGACACTCTAACTAAACACCCAATACTAATGATTACTACAATACTATCTCATTGATTACTGTACACGCAATAACCCTTATCCCTAAGTGGCCTTCGGGCCTTGATAAGTAGTGACCCCCATGTAAAAAAAATATATATACATATATAATATTTATGTGGATTTTACGACCGGGCAACGCCGGATACCCTCTAGTTTTTACTAAAATGAGAAGCGAGTTGCACTGAGGAAAACGTCAAGTTTGTCTTATCTTATTTTTTTGGCTGCCTTTGAGACTTTTATTATTTGGATTCTTCCGACTTCGGTATTCAACTTGTGTGATTTTCAACACTGTTTGGTCGATACAACCTCCGACCTTCTTCATGTGTACCTTGTCGAACTAGGGGATTTGGAACCCTTTATTTAGCATGCTCTTGATAGGAGTCCTAAATAATTCGCTATTGCATTTTTCGGTCGCCTTATCTAAAAACTCAGAAATATAATTACTTTTAGACTTATGCAAACATGCATAACCACATCCATGCATGCTAAATGACGGACAATATAAACCAGACGATTATTTAGGCGATTTATTAGTGTAAACGTCTGATTCTCGACGATATAAGCCTACGGTAAAACGAGGATTACTTGCACACTGGAAAGATTAGGACAACTATTATATATCCGCCTT
>NC_136515.1:6573559-6586059 GCF_053919585.1 Euprymna scolopes | reverse complement strand
TATATATATATATATATATATATATATACTCGGGTGTTTTTATTCAAAAGTAATGGACTTATGAATTCAACGAGGTTTTTAGATAGTGCTCAATAAAAAGAGCTGATAATACTTGTTTATTGTTATATAAACATGCTCACATCCCGCTGCTACAAATAGCCACTTGTTTCAATTAAACAACAGATATCATCAGGCAGCGACTTGACTATTCAAAAGTTCAATGAATTTGAATAGTCAAGTCGCTGCCTGATGATATCTGTTGTTTGATTGAAACAAGTGGCTATTTGTAGCAGCGGGATGTGAGCATGTTTATATAACGATAAACAAATATATATATATATATATATATATTAGTTTTATTTTGTGCAAGAGAACACATGGCATATCTGCGTGCGCATGCGTGTGTGTGTGTATGTACGCGCCCGTGTATGCACTAAGTTTGACGGTCTTTGATGCGTCTTTGTCTTATAGTGACTCCGCTCTCTATTTACGACCAGCATTTACATGATTTAGCGACGAAAATCAATGTCATGGCCGAATTAAAATCGCATGAATGATAAATGACACATCTTTTGCTGGGTATTAACTCCCGCAGCTTCCTAAATGAAAAAAACAAAAACTAATTGATCGATTTACGTAATTTTTGGAATATGACGTCTTCGTGCGGTGACTGGTACGTACATCATAAAAAGTTTTTAAAGATTTTTCTTGATAAAATTTTTTTTTATAAACCCAAATGTAGACAAGAACCTTTATGAATACAACATTGGGTTCTTCTCGGTTATAATAGCGAAATGTGAATATCGGAAAATTAAGTTTTTTATTAAAAAAAAAAAAAAATTAAAAAATCAATGGTATTAATTTATTTTGTTGCAAACTATTATCCTCATCTTTCTTAGATATCGTTTCACGATGTTTTGGCCAACTATTCCTCTGGCCTTCGTCAGGTGGTAACCGTGACAGGATAGGAACTCCGAATCTCCTAACTGCATTCTCAGCAATTGCTGCCATCCAAAGTTGTCGTCATGTCACCACGTTTTTTGGCCAAGTAAACCTCTGATCAGCTTTGGGCAGTAATTGTCTGTATTTTTGAGATGAGGTGTTTTCATTGATTGAGATTGTCGGACTGACTTCCTCATCTTGGTTTATTGTCACAACGTTTCGGCCGGGATGAAGTAAAAATAATAAACAGAGATACCCACTGGAAAGTGAAAAAGAAACAGCTCACATGCTCGGACATAACAACCTACTGAGCAAACCAAGCATAGAGCTGAATGCAATTTGGACACCTCTGATAGAGAGAGAAAACCTTGAATAACAACATAGGTTTAACATTAACAAAAAACCAACTAAGAATTGTCCTAGTGACATATGGCCGAGTGGTCCTAGACGTTGTATCAAAGATTACAGTTACCCAAAGGTGCTGAGTTCAATCCTGAACGAAGGCAGTGAAAAAACGACATTGAAAAACAGAGAATCAGCAACTATGTCCCAAAGCCTAATAATAATAAAGGGTTGGGTTTGAGACTCCTAACAAACGGTTCACCTGACGAAGGCAAAACGGCTGAAACGTTGTGACAATAACAATCAAGATGAGGAAGTCAGTCCGACAATCTCAATCAATGAAAACACCTCATCTCAAAAATACAGACAATTACGACACATCTGTTGCTGGGTATTAACTCCCGCAGCTTCCTACGTAGAGCCTGTTGCACGTATTCTTCGGCACCATCGCGGATCAGGAAAGCATTAATTATCAAAGCACGACAGCTCGGAAGTTGCGCTTGTTCCGATCATAAAATAATCGCCGACATAGTTGTTGGAGTAAATGCAACATTTGACAACATACACCTATCATGTTAATCAAGTCTCTAATTAGGGTAAAGCAAGGAGAAGGTAATACTTAGGAAGATGAAATCATACAAACAGAAAAGACATTACACTACTCCGCCCCGCCCCCCAAAAAACAAAAAAGGAAATGTTTGGGTGAATGGTTTCATTTCCACAAAGTAAATGCTACACTGCTCCACATAAAACGAAGTGGTGCTGCCTAGGACGATTGTATCATGACAACATGAGTTTAACGTATCATATACTATTTTTGATGGAACAGATATATATAAGCAAGGGCTGAAGGGAATACGATGTTATCGACCGTAACTGATCCTTCGCATATCAGATTGGAAACCGACGGTACTGATCTTTTTCTAACCTTCTGCATATACTTCGTTTTATTCGTCTTTTATTCTTCTATAATTTTACCTGTTCATATTTGGCTTTTAATTCAAATATTCTAGTATTCAAATCAATTTAAAAAAATAACTTCAAATTGAGGAGCCAAAAAGAAAATCCGCACAATTGAAAAATGTTATTTAAATGTAATTTTAGTAAATCAACGCAACACAAATACAACAGGAACACAATGAACTCATTATTATTTAGTAGCATATCCCTTCTGCAATTTGACAGACTGCAATCGTTTTGGAATTCCTTGAATTAGACTGCAGCAATACTCCGGGGGAAGGGCATCCCACTTTTCTTTAATTTTTGTCCAAAGTTCTTCCAAATTTGAAATTTTATCATTGCGTAGCTGTTTCCTGTTGTAATGCCATAGGTTTTCGATAGGATTGAGGTCTGAAGATTGTGCAGGCCAATCCAAACACGGAATATCATGCTCTTCCAGAAACCCCTTGACATTGCCAGCTGTGTGAATAGGAATATTTTCCTGCATGACAATGGGATTATCATCCAAATTCCGACCAAAGTAGGGTAGAAAATGCTCAGTCAACATATTAATGTACTTGGTTAAATTAATTCGACCTTGCAAACGAATTATAGGTCCTGGACCATTGGAACTAATAATGCTCCTCACCAAAACTGGACCTCCACCACCTTGCAGCGTTGAAACTGAGCCCCTAGGATTAAATTCTTCGTTTTTCTTCCGACGGACATACTGCCTACCATCACTGCCTAGCCTATTGAACTTGCTTTCGTCGCTAAAAAGTACTTTTGACAAATATGAAGAGTCATGATCGTCATTGCATCTGACGAAATCCAGACGGCGCTTTCTGTTCTTTACAGAAATCATTGGCTTGCGTCTTGCAAAATATCCTCGCAAATTAAATTTCCTTAAATCTGTTCTTGATTGTAGAAAGAGAGCACCTTTTAACTGGATTCGGGGAGCCGTTTCAAATCTGTTTTTTAGGCTGCGGATCTTGATAGTATTATTTTCCCTGTTAGAAGTAACTCTAGTACGGCCAAATTTAGAGGCATCACGAACACTACTGGTGTTTTGGTGCTTTTGCACAGTCTTTCGTACCGTTTCTGTACACTTCAATCTGCGGCTGATTTCTCGATTGGATATACCAGAAAGGTGAAGATTAATGAGCTCCTGAAAGAGAAAGTCGTGGCATACGAATTACCTGTTACGTTGTATAACCTGGAACAACAACAATTACGTTTAGAGATACTTTGTTGCCTGTTAATGGATATTTTAAACTGATTCAGGGCCGATAATTTAAGCTGGTTTTAAGCGAATTTGTTGCTGCGGATTTTCTTTTTGCCTCCTCAATTTGAAGTTATTTTTTAAAAATTGACGTGAACAATAGAATATTTCAATTAAAAGTTAAATATGAACAGGTAAAATTATAGAGGACTTTTAAGTCGAATCAAATAAGGTATAGATTGTTTACATTAAATTTAGCTTAAATTTGTAGTTTTTTTTTTAAATTACAAGTGAGGACTATCTTTTTGCCGGCACTGTATTTCTATGGAAAACTACTTTATTTCTCTATAATATATACCAATCCTTATTCAAGAAACTCAATGTAATTACAGAGCAATATAGTGAATGAATGACAATAGTTTATATTTCAAAATTCATGACGTTGACCATTTTATAATTTATTCCTTTCATTCAGTTGACATTTACAATTCTTGACAGTATCTGTTTCGTAGCACAAAATCAATCACATAATAAAGGCATAATAGATTCACTGATTGATCTAATAATTAAGTGATTGATTTTGCGCTACGAAACCTACTGTCAAGAATTGTATAAGTCAATTGAATTAAAAGAGTAAATTATAAGATGGTCAACATCATGAATTTTAGAATGTAACTTTTTGTCATTTATTCACTATATTGCTCTGTAATTACATTGAGCTTCTTAAATAAGGATTGATATATATTATAAGAAAATATATTTCTACAGAAATATATATATATATAAATACACACATATATATATACATATATGTAGGTATATATATATATATATATATATATATATGAACAAATGATTAATAAAATATGTTAAAAGACATCTTAAAAAAGAGTTAAAAACATATTTAATTTTAAAAAAAGGAAGCACAAGATAAGTGGATAGTCCTTAATCCGCGGAGTTTCGAAGAAATACTCTCCTTCTCATCAGAGGGCAGGAATTAGCAAAATGCAAGATCGGATTTTGCATATAAAAGTATTTAATGAAACTACAAGTAAGTCAAATATCTTACTTGGTTAAAAAAAAGGGTGAGGTAAGGGGAACAGGAGGCAAAAGAAAAATAATAAAAAGATTTCACGTGAATGGATAGTCCGGTGAAGGGTAAAAATCCAAAAATGGTAAAATCCAAAACGGTCGAATTTAAAATTTCAATCCACTGGGTAAATTCTAAATGGTCCAAAATCATCCAAAAGGCAGAGTTCCTTGGAAAAAAGCGCAAATGGAATGAATTCCAAATCATTAAAAGAAAAGTACTAGAGATAATATTTGAAACACGTCTGTCAAGGCTGGATGAATCAAAAAAAAAAAAATTATATATATATATATATATATATATATATATATATATATATATATATATTCATTAAACATATATTCATTAAAACTTTAAAATTGACTTCTTGATTAAAGAAATAATAAGTAATAAATAAACTAATAAAAATAAAACTGACTTTCATTTCTGTGGAGTAATTATTTCCTATCCAATAGGAAGATCGACAACTTTATAAAAACAAGTCTTTAGCATGAGCAATAAAGAAAAAGAGACGAGAAAAAAAGTATCTTATACTTAAAAACTAAACCACAGAATCCCGGCCAGAAATGCTCATGTTTATCCCTATAGCGAAGAACCGGCGTTCCAATTAGACATGAATAGCTAAGATACCCGTCTACGTCGGGCCTCTGTTTTGTTCTAGCATAGACATTTCAGATTTCTTCCAGACTTTTGTCTGGTTGCATAACACGGTCTAAAAAGCAACGAGACGGAGATTTCGTGAATATCTTCTTTTTTTTTTTTTACTTGGGAGGCACCACTTATCAAGGCCCGAAGTCCATTCGAGGATAAGGGTCAAGGAATGTAAGGTGATAGCGTAGAAATCGTTAATTGTGTAAATTGAGTAGAATCTGACTATTTATGAGGACAGCTCAACAAGAATTTGTTTACATTGGATTTGAAGGCTACTATGATATATTCAACTGGAAAATTTGACACCGGAAGAATGTTCCACAGGCGGTCAGTCTTGGGAAATAAGCTTTGTTCGTTGAATCTGCGTTTAGATTTAGGCACAGAAAGAGAGAGAGAGAGAGAGAGAGAGATGGAGAGAGAGGAGGAATCATTGATAGCATTTTTAGCTAATCGAGTTTTTTTTGTGAAAGTTTGTTAAAAGGAGGGGCCACAGATTGGAGTTCTGTCGAGCACCTGCCCTGAAAATAATGATAAAACAGAAACAGACTCGCTACGTCTCTACGGCGGAAGCATGTTCTCGTTCCCTCAGTCATGATCGGGTTGAAGTGTAAAGTTATTTTTAATTGTATTCGGAATATTGACCGCACTGAGGATTTAACCGTCAACCTCTAAGAAGAATGCCACTAACTGTAACTGAATTTCACTAAGCACTTTATCTGTTATGTCACAAACAATTTTAGTATGGATTATTGGAAGCTTTAATTACTCAAAATGTAAATAGGTAGCTTGAATAAACCCAATTAATTACGTATTTGGCTAAAAAGGTGTTTTTGAAAGCTTGTCAATGCAGGAATTATTCAGTCGTGGTAAACAGATAAGCAAATAAATGATAAATGATTCAATAGTTCTCAATAAATATTTATTTATTTACTTTGACTCTAGATGGTATATTCCTAAAATATTTTCGGGGGCAACCCCCATTCTTAGGAGGTAAAAAAATGTATATCCACTTTTTATGAATAAATAAATAATGTTGGTACACTTAATCGGAATCGGAATCGGAAAAATCGGAACATTTGAGGGTATCGGAATCGGAACATTTGTACCGATTTTCCGATACCAAAACGATTCATTTAATTATTTTTTTTCATTTGATTTTGTTTTGTTTAAAGCTAAATCTTCCATTGCTGGTAATAATGATAAAATAATAAATATTTATTGATTTTAAACCACCAATGAAGCTAAAATCGATAGAGCATCTCCGAAAAGTATATGTTTACGTTTATGAAAATATTTGCAAATTTAAGATGCGTGTGTTTTACGGTAATCGGAGAAAAATACAATTAAATAGTTAGATATTTAGAGATTTATAAAGAATAGAAATCGGAATCGGTAATTGTATTGGAATCGAGAATTTGGTTTGGAATAAGTAATTGTATCGCCCCATCACTACTACTACTACTACTACTACTACTACTACTACTACTACTACGAATAATAATTATAATTAATGATTCAATAGTTATAATGCATTTCCTCTCCAGTGTTGATTCACTGGAGAGCACACATGACTATGAAGACGGCCATTGTTAGACATACATATATATATACACACACGCATACATACATATATACACATACATGCACATATACACATACATATCTATAAAAATACATAGATATATACATATATACATTTGTACACACATAATACACAATACAAACATACACATACATACAAATATACACATATATGCATACATACGTGCATACATACACATATATGTACACATATATAAACATACACATATACATTTACTACCCCTTTAGAATGGGAGTTGCTCACAAACATATTTGAAGAATATACCATCTACAGTTGAGAAGATAATATCCATAATCAAATAAATAAAATAAATGAATATTTACAGAAAACTATTGAATCATTTATTATTATTATTATTATTATTATTATTATTATTATTATTTATTTATTTATATGTTTACAACAAGTGAATAATTCCTGCATTGACAAGCCCTCAAGCACACATTTTATCCGATAAACAATACTACGACGTATTTCTGATGTAGTTTGACTTTTTTAATACTTGACAAATATTGCAGGGTAGCAGGAGAATACTGCTGTCAAAGGAAAAGTAAGACGCCTCCTTCCCTCCGTTAGTTTATGGGAGACCCTTGGGTATGGCCGAGAACCCACTTAGCCCACCGATCAGGGTAATTTGAGGTCATAGAAAGCAGGTGACTGGTGCAATACAGAAGCCAACAGACATAATTCTGTTCATGGTTTCCTATTTCGTTGGGTACCATGGTCAGGACAATCGCCCTGTATGGACCTTGCTCGGACAGAAAGAAACTGCAACCTACTATTTGTACAACTGAAAAGAAAACTATGCCAATGCATCAAACTCTTTATTCAAGAATCAGAATATCTCGCTCGGTAACGATTATCGTGAGAGACAGGAAGTACCTGATCGTCATCAAGCTATTATATTTTTTTTACATGGAGGTCACCACTTATCAAGGCCCGAACGCCACTCAGGGATAAGGGTTATTGCGTGTACAGTGATCAATGAGATAGTATTGTAGTAATCATTAGTGTTGGGGGGTTTGATAGAGTGTCTTACTTAAGGGGGGGTTGTCAGGAGTTTGTTTATGTTGGATTTGAAGACGTCCAAGTTGTAGTCAGGTGGGAAACAGGCAAGTGGCAGCCAATTCCACTGGCGTGCAGTTCTTAGAAAGAAGTGGGCTGGTGTTCATCTCCATATCGTGTGATTGTGTGTGTGCCGTGTTACCAATGTCTATGGTGGGCTTCTTCACTGTCAACCACACACACGCGCACACGCACACACACACACACACACATATATATATATGTATATATATGTATAAATATATATAACGATTTAAATATAATGGGAGGAAATTTCTCGAGAGTTTTTTCGGCTATCACCTCGTCAGAAGAAAAACGATAGCATAAAAAACAATATTACTGGCGAAATTAAAGAGCACTACGGGAGAATGTGAATGTGCCAAAATAAGAAAAAAAAATCGTGATATAAATTTTGTACCTCTAAACATTTATATATATAGAGATGATGCACTTTTTATAACTAATTCTACTAATAAAAATTATGAAAAAGCAATTAAAGCTCTACATAAATTATTTAAAAATTATGGACTTAGTATAAAAATCGACCCTTATAAAAAAAATTGTTAATTTCTTAGACATAACCTTAAATCTTGAGAATTCTACCTTTGAACCCTATTATAAACCTAACCAATCACTACTATATGTCCACAATCAATTAAACCACCCTAAATCAATATTAAAATCAATAGTTCCCAATATCGCTTTAAGAATTTCTAGACTGTCTTCTACTAAATCCATATTTACCAAAAATGAAAAATATTATAATGAGGCCCTTAAAAACTCTGGATATAATTCACAAATTAAATTCATAAATGAAAATGATAGAAACATAAACTGCATTGACAATAAACCTATTAAGAGCGTAATAATATATAATATGGCAATGTCTTCCCGTATACGAGTTAAGAAAAATAACCAAGAAACAAAAAAAGATAAAACCAAACCACAAATATTAGATAATAATACAAATAAACAGCAAACCAAAACCCGTAAACGTAAGAATAGACACAAGGAGATCCTATGGTTCAACCCCCCATATTCCGAAAATCTAGAAACAAACATAGCCAGAGAATTTTTTAAAATATTAGATAAGAACTTTAAAGCCCCCCATAGATATAATAAAATTTTCAATAAGAACACAATTAAAGTCTCTTACTCTACTATGCCTAACCTTCATCAGAAAATAATTAGCTCTAATAATAAGAAAATTAATAAACTACAAAATACAACTATACAAAATACATCGGACTGTAACTGTAGAAGAAAAAATAAATGTCCCCTACAAGGCTCATGTAAAATTAAAAATGTTATCTATAGCTGCACAGTATCAAAAACTCCAAATCTACATGAACCTATTAACAGCCATAACTCAACTACCAGATTAAATAATAACACCAACTTAAACCAATCTACCGATCAATTACTAATCAACCCACCATATAATAATCCAAAAACAGACCCAACGGAAAATAATCACAACAAGCAAGAGGTAATATATTTTGGTTCCACATCTGGCCTAATAAAACATAAAATTTCAACGCACGAACATTCTTTTAAAAATAACTCTCTGTCAAACCAAACTACTCTATCCAACTATATTTGGCAACTAAAAAACAGCAATATTTCTTTCAACTTAAAATGGCAAATAATTGAGACTTGCAAATCATATAAATCAGGAGATAAATTTTGTGCACTATGTACAAAAGAGACCCTAAAAATTTTAAAATATGAAGATATAAAAAGTACAACCAAACTATTAAATTCAAGACAGGAGCTTATGACATGTAGTCATAAACGTTGGTTTAAATTTAATAAATATAAACCACCTTAAATCATTAAAAATTACTTATTAGTAAAAATATATTACAATTATTATTTATTTATTTATTTTTTTTTTAATAAATTAAGTTAGACTAATTACCTCCCTTACACCCGTCAAATAAATAATAAAGTAAAGAAAACATGACAATTATCTCCCCTTAAAACATGTAATAATAATATTCTCTATATATAAACCGTAGCGTCTTTAAATCAAAAATACGCTAACGGAAACAATTTATTGCACGAGCGTCCCCCCCTTTTTAAAATTCATCATTCAATAAGATAAAAAGCTATAGCAAACATCTAAATGACTATTTTAACCACAGTTCCTGATTTCAAAAAAAGAAAAATGAAAAGGTAAATATCTCTATATATTTTTAAAGCAAATTTATTATGTAAATTCAAAAATATATATTTTTCTCTACTTATTTCTATCTCTAACCCATATTAATTTTCTTATAAATTTTAAATCCAGACCTTTTATTTCAATTTTTCAGATTCATCTGCCTTACTTTTAATGCTAGGTTTATTTATGGTGTCTTTTAAATTCAATAAAAACCCTCCAAAATTTGCTGATGAGGAGACCTTGCTTACCAAAAAACTATATATAATTATTCTACATAACCTGATGTATACCACAATAAAAAGCATTGTTTTCCGAAACGATCGAACAGATAATTGATTTTGTCGTTGTTCCTTCTTATGAAACGGATTTTTAATTTAATTAAAATTTGATTTTTAAATTTTAAATTATAAATCACATTACTTAATATATATATATATATATATATATATATATATATATGTATTTATATATATATATATATATATATGTATATATATATATATATATATATATATATATATATATATATATATATATATATAAGGCTGAACGTCTGTGTGTATGTGTCTGGTCACGAATAGGCTCCTATATGGTTAACTATTATAGAAAACTGATCACATATAATTATAGAAGATGTATCGAGACACAGGAATGGGTATGTTTGATCTGGCATAATGATGATTCATTAAAATTGTGGGGTCTGCGTACGCGCCTGGTCCACAAAGTATGGAAATAAAACAATTTAAAAATTAAAAAAAACGTTTACAAGTGTTTTTTTTTTTATAGATGTACATAATAATACTTTGATAAGTATGTTTTAACTTAAATAGGGATGGTATAATAAAATTGTGGGGTCTGCGTTCGCGCCTGGCCTCCATAGAATGGAAATAGGTACAGACTATAATAAAGACTTTGCATATCTATCTGCGTAAGTATACTTTGATAATTGTGTTTCAGTTTGAAGAAATATGGTATAATAAAATTATAGGGTGTTCGTTCGCACCTGACCTCCATTGAATGGAAATATGTCACAAAGTTTAACAAGGTTTTTTCATATAGATCCACAGAATATTGTGATAAGTGTTTTAGTGTGAACAGGTATGGTATAATAAATTATGGGGTTTATCTATTTTATTTTTACTTTCATCATATTTGATTTGGTTTTGATACCCCCAAATTCGAAGCTATCTCTTTATAACCCTTCCTTTTCATAACCTATCATACTTTCATAAATCAGAGTCCATTTTCTGTAGGCATTTTTTGAACCCAGTCAACGACGGGTAGTTTTACTAGTATATATATATATATATATATATATATATATATATATATATATATATATATATATATATATATGAATAACTGTCTAATTCATGGTCCGTGATAATTTTGTCTCGGTGTTCTTATGCGGGTGTGTGTGTCAGGCATTTACATAAACACATACATGTATTTCGATATACTTTCTTTCTGCGTCGTTTGTCCTATGTCTTTTGGTCCACCTGAGAATTTCATCTGTTATTGGATGGAAGCTAAAACCTGTGGAGGAAGGCATTTCGAACGATCCAAGACGATGATCGATTTTATATAGTTTTTACTTCACTTCCCAGGTGTCGTTCGCAGAAGGAATCGAAAGTGAATATCTCTGCTTGTCTCCATTTTAAGACACGCCACCTTCTTCCCATTGGGTGGGTGGGTGGACAACCGTTTACACATCCGATCTGCTTGACGTTCGAATTCCAATTCTAACTCTATGTACAGCTAACTAGAACACGTGACAGACAGACACGTTCTTCCGGTCAGCTATTAGACTTTTTTTTTTACATGGGCATCACCACTTATCAAGGCTAAGAGGCCATCGAGGATAAGGGTTAAAGACTGTACAGTAAAAACTGGACAATATAGTAACGGAAATTCGGTAAATTTGTTAACTTCCGGTACAACTTGTCCAGTTTACCCTCGACATAGTTTTGACGACTCTATCAAAACATAGCTTCACATCTCATCTTTTCTTCGCCGGTTAGATAGATCAATAAACAGATACAAAGATAGATAGATCGATAGATCGATAGATAGATATATAGATAGATCGATAGATAGATATATAGATAGATCGATGGATAGATAGTTAGATAGATATATAGATAGATAGATAGATAGATAGATCGATAGATAGATAGATAGATCAATAGATAGATAGATAGATAGATCGATAGGTAGATAGATAGATCGATCGATAGATAGATAGATAGTTAGATATATAGATCGATAGATAGATAGATAGATATATAGATCGATAGATAGATAGTTAGATAGATAGATAGATAGATAGATAGATAGATCGATAGATAGATAAATAACGGGTAATTTCTCTTCTGTTCCTCAACTATATCACACTAAGCCGACCTCAATTGATGACTCAACGGGTTCCTTTTTTCTTGTTATTTTTTACGAGTGCACCTTTGTGTTTGATAAATGCATT
>NC_136515.1:6561059-6566059 GCF_053919585.1 Euprymna scolopes | reverse complement strand
CTTGATATTTGCAATTTGGAAAAATATCATATATATATATATATATATATATATATATATATATATATATATATATATATATATATATATATCGTGTAGCACTTTCTGTCGGTCAATTTAACTCTTATGCGAATATCATTATATAATGATTAGATCACTCTGACAGACGTTAAAAAACATTTAAAAATAAATGTTTAAATTTCAACAGTATTTCACGCGGGTAACGGTAGCCGAATGGATTAGATTCTTGCTAATGAAGCCAGAGATGTCTTCCTTTGCCCAATTCGAATATATCGACTGGAGTTAATCGCGACACCTTGCACTGATAATTTCCGAAAGATGAAACAGTAGTGTCTGTAGGTATTTGATAACTATTATAGTAAATAATTATATATGTATATACATATTTGTATTATATAAAATATATCATTCGGACGCAATAGTGTTTGAATATATAGTTCAGTGGCAGGTTTAACATTTTGAACTATTTAAAGCTTCACCGCTCACTCATTTTTCGACCAAATTTCAAATTATTATTACAGTTTATAGATCACTTTGTTAGCTATATTGTAAACCCATTTTTAAATTTTCGTTCAGTAAAACAAAAATAATTATGGTGAATTTGCTGTGTTTGTAAAAAAAAAATACGTAAGGAGGTGAGCGACTTTTTTATGACTAGTTTCCATTGTAACCACGTCGCTTCAGCGACTACTCTTGCTACCTATTTACTGCTGTCGCGAGAAGAGAAGTAACAATTGAAAGAGAGAGAATGAAAGAATTAAAAGCAGGTAAGTGGAGGATTTTATTGAAAGCAGACCAGTGCCGTACATTATTATTACATATGTGTATGTTATGTTTATGGGGACAAAAAAAATAAGAGTGCAATTAAACAAAGAACAAGTGAATTTATTGGAAGCTTGGAAAACCATGCATCACAATAACAAAGTGCGAGCATGGAAAGGAATATGGTTAAGCTTAAACATGGAAAAGTAAAGGACTAGTTGTTAAAACTGGAAAAGAAACGGACAAGATATTATGGTAAATAATATTATAAATTTATAATTTAATATATTGCAGCATTAAGAATTGATTATATAATGGTATAAATTGAATTTTTCTATTTTATACGCAGCGAACTTAAAATTAAATTAAATATATGTTTATCATATAAATATGCGGCTTATTTCAAAGATGAAACTTTGTAAATTTATAATTCAAATACAGTTTCGGACATAAAGCCTCCCGACTCGTGCTTATATGCCAAGTCTTGAGGTCAAATTTTTACAAAATCTACGGATTAAATATGTCTGTATTTCGGTAATAACTCTTTGAATTCTATCCTCTTTGTGGTTTATTGTGTCTGGTTTATTAACGTTGCTATGTGACTTTACAGAGTGGAACAATAAAATTGTCTCCTTAGAAAAGACGACATGATTCCATTTCTGATTGGTGAAACCCCGTTTTTTTTGTTTTTTTTTTTTGTTTCAAACATTCACTTTCGAAGTTAATTTGTGTACCGTTAAGGACCTTTGCTATTTTGCGTGTTCTCAGCATTATAAGTTTATTCAATTTCTTGTCCCCCTCCTCTCCACCAGACCTTAACCCGCTGAACGACTTCGTTTGATCATACGTTGAACCAACATGACCTCCCAGAACACCAAAGCCAGCAAGATCGCCGCCATGTGCCGAGTATTCGCCGAGTATTCGCTGAGTATTCGCCGAGCTCCCGCCGAAGCTTGTGGAAAAGACATGCTTCCAGTTTCGGATCCGTATCGAGGCGGTGATTGAAGCTGAACGCCGCTACATTGAATAAATGTCAGCTCTACTAGATAATCAAGTTACCTGAATTGATTTATTTCAATAAATGAAGATTAAGATGCAGTGTTTTTTTTTTAAGGCGATAAATTTATCGTTCCATCCTGTAGACATCCCCAAAGAAATAATCTAATAGGGTAAAGTCGGATAGTTAACCACTTATCAAGGCCCATAGGACACTCGAGGATGAGAGTTTAAAAGTGCACAGTAGTCAAATTCGTGAATTATTCCACTGCCCGTTTATGGCACAGTGGTCAGAGACGTTGAATCTCTACGGTTCCAGGTGAGAATTGTCTGAAGGCTTACTTGGCCCAAAACGTGGTGTGACGACAACTATGGATGGCAGTAATTGCTGAGAATGCAGTTAGGAATTCGGTGTTTCTATCCCGTCGCGGTCACCACCTGATGAAGGCCAGAGGAATAGTTGGCCGAAACGTCGGGAAACAACAACTAAGAAAGACGAGGATAATAGTCCGCAATAAATAAATTAATAAATAATACTCATCCCAATAACGAATTCCAATTTAAAAAAATATATATAAAATCGTTTGCAATTTGCAAACGCTACTAGTGTGTTAATACGTTCACGGTAAATTACGAAACAATGTCAATATATTTGTATTATTTTTGATTATTCGGACAGTTATTCTCACCTTGAGCGTTATTAGCACGACGTTTCCGTCGCTGTACCTGCGACCTTCTACGGACCCACCCTCAAACACACGGTTCGAATTCTTGCAATGCAGAGCTAACCCCTCCTTTCCTTAGTAAAGAAAAAGGAACGCGTATCCGACACCCGAAGAAGATCGCAGGTTACGGCGACCGACACGTTCTGCTAATAACACCCAAGATGAACATAATTGTTAGATTAATCAAAATAATACAAATATTCACATATCAAAAGTTCTGAATTGCAACATCAATATATCTTTTACAAAAAAACACCCGTCTAGCTGAATCCACTGTCAAAAACTTTCCCCACTCTTTATCTATGCCTAAATTAAAACGTAGATTCCATGAACAAAGCTTCTTTCTTAGAACTGCACGCCTGTGGAACTCTGTCCGTCTGCCTGCTTCCCTCCTGACTACAACTTGAATGTCTTCAAGTCCAACGTAAACAAATTCCTGATGAACCGCCCCCTTAAGTAGACACTCTAAAATATCCACACTAACGTACTGTACTTACAATAACCATTATCCATGAGTGGCTTCCGGGCCTTGATAAGTGGTGACCACCTTGTAAAAAAAGATCTCTAAAAATGCGAATGTGTGTGTATCTGTGAGAAAACTTCTAAACCTATACACTCAATACATTTGTGATCTATAGACTTGAAATTTAGTATATAGGGTATTCAGATACGCGAAAAACTTTAAAATCCGTTTTCATCTGTAAAAAGGTCACTTAAGTGGTATAAATTAAACTAATATTGGTACCTGGGGGTCATCGGATTTTTATTTGTTTGTTTACTGTTTCACAAGGTTTGTAAACGCGTTTTATAGAACGTGTCAAGCTAGCATAATAGTTATCGTACTTGACTCACAATCGTTAATTTTTGTTTCGACCTCAGCTGGAGTTTTTTTTTTTGTACTTACAAAAAGGGAACTGTTTAGAAAAAAAACACAATACTCGCATGCACATGTCTAAGTCTTTTTCTGTTTTTTTAAAGGAATTTAACGTTACGTTTAATACCGAGCAACGCCGAGTACATGTTCTATGTAAGTGACGTTGTTTGTGTGTGTGAAAGACGGTCTCCAACAAACCGATCCGTCAAATCTTAGTCTATAGACTTGAAACTTGATATATGGGTGATTTTGACCCGTTAAACCAAGTCGATTTGGTTTTTAGCCGGCAAAAATAGCTGCTAAGGTATCAAAATTGATCAAATTGCTTATATATATATATATATATATATACTAGATGTCACATCAATATTTTGTTGAATTGCATATTTCTAACTCTTCTGATGAGAAGAATTCAGCTTTGAAATGTCTTCTGATGAGAAGAATTAAGCTTTGAAATGTCTGGCATAAAGACATTTTTTAACCCTTTACACACTGCATTGTATTCCTTTCTTTCAAATTGATCAATAAATCTTTATGCATCCGTATAGATTTTTCTATTTTAGATAACATTTTGTTCTCTCTCTCTCTCTCTCTCTATATATATATATATACGTCTTCCTTCTTTTTTCTTTCTTCTTTTTCCCTTACGCGCAGCCGATTGTCAGTTTATTCCCTCTTCTTTCTTAGTAAACGCGTGTCAAGTCATTTACGGGTAAGAACATGCATATTTAGGTGTGTGTGTGTGTGTGTGTGTGTGTATGTATGTGCGTGTGCGTGTGCGTGTGTGTGGTTGTGTGTGTGTGTGTGTGTGTGTGTGTGTGTGTGTGTGTGTGTGTCTGTTGTTACGTCGGGTTACCGGACAGTTCGTTAAGTGTCATGATGTTCTTGTTGTTTTTAAAAAAAAATCCCTCCCCTACTAACTTAATTCCCACCCTCTCTATAACATGTATTACGTGGATTGATACTACCACCCCCTCTGGTTTTTGACGGTCGGGGCCCGATTCTTTTTCTTTCTTTATTTCACTATCAAAAATGTAATTGTCTAGTTTAGATGCTTGAAAATACCATAAGGTTGAAATAAATTATTGCATCGAAAATTATGTAATTTCCGTGTTATATTCTTATATATATGATGATTGCAACGTCTTTTCAGACGAGTGCCACTCCCTCAGACATCTAAAATCCATGAGCCCAAATACCTGAGGGAGTATCTATACAAAGATGATGTTACAGAGTCTTAGCTTTGTACGACAGCTAAGTCTCTCTCTCGGTTCAAAATGTTGAGATCCAGCAACAAGCAAGAGCAAGATAGCCAGCAACAAATTAAACTACAGACAAGCTTAATGCGGGTACTGGTCTTCCGCTTTATGTTTTTTTTTAAATCAGAGATTTGCTTCTCCTAGAAAGGTCGCCTTCACCACGGCTTACGGGAGCCCTCTCCACCCCAATACACATATATATACACACAAATATACACGCTGCTAGTTGACCGTTGACCCAGAAAAAGGGTTCATTCGCCCTTTGGAAGGTCTTGTTTTTAATCCTTCAGGGAGACTAGCCGCCCTCCTCACCAAACAAGTCTGGTGGGGGAACCAGTTTAGTCGCCTGTGACCCGACCATGA
>NC_136515.1:6556059-6558559 GCF_053919585.1 Euprymna scolopes | reverse complement strand
GACCCAAAATTGTCGAAGGAGTTTGGTAGAGTTCTCAAAGGTCCAATTGTTGAACTTTGACCCCTTAATCGCAAAATTTCTGGCCAAAAACCGATCATATCGATTTTCCCAAATCCCATTATTTGTACATAAAATTTCGAGTCTGTAGACTAAAAATTGACAGAGTTATTGCGTAGGGAAATGTACACAGACACACAGAGAGACAGACACTTTCACTTTATATATATATATATATATATATATATATATATATATATATATATATATATATATATATATATATGCGTTTTATATCTTATTACCGTATTTTTCTGTTAAGTTACATTATTGTTTCGGCTACACGGCCGTGTTTTGCCGTCATGTAGCTTCCTCAGACTTTTACAGAAATGTTCGCTTATGGTGCAATGAAAGAGTGAATGGTGTCAGAGAGGGGTGCGAGGAAAGCGGAAAAAGAAGAAGGGAACAAGGGGGAAAGGCCTGACATTTCATCGCGGTAAGTTTGGGAAAACATGTTATAAATAATAAACTAGACAAAATACTATTAAAAAACAACCGAATATATGTCAAGGTAACATATATTGAGCGAATTTCTAACAGTATTTTGTCCAGTTTATTATTTATAATACCTTTTCCCGAACTTACCCTCTCCGAGAGAGAGTCGGCCGCCATTTTGAATTTTCCAATACATCGGTAAACACTGCATGTCTTTCGAGCTGAATAAACATGTTACACTGAATAAAAACACAAAAGATATATCCAGTTAGGTAGAAAAGTAACTTATCTTGCCTTTGATAACATTTATTTGTTATATATTTGTTTTTTGACAACTTTTTCCAATCTATGTGTACAGTAATACAAACCCGTCTTTTTTTTTTACATAAATCGGGAAAAATAACAACTCTATAGCTAAATATTAAGAGATTTATAAAGAATCGGAATCCGAATCGGTAATTTTACCGGAATAGGAAATTTACAACGGAATCGGTAATTGAATCGAAATAGGGGAAAATATTGGAATCGTCCCATCACTAATGAACAAACAATAGTACCAATGTTCTGAAAGGGATCATCACTTGTTTACTATGAAACACTGTTTCGAGGATTTAAAAACAAAACAGTATATTAAATCATGGCTCTCCAGCAGTTTTGATCAAATATCACCTCCCCAAAACACATAACAAAAATATTTTTGGTACTGGATCTAGTTTTTTTTTCCTCCAGATAAATTAGGCTAACCAGTTCATGTCATTTAAAAAAAGTATATATATATATATATATATATATATATATATATATATATATATATATATATTAGTGTATTTAGGCAGCATTCCTTCATTCAGGCAAACATTATTAAAACAACAGAGATACCTTGCTTAATGATTCTTTTTTTCATTTTTTCGATCTTTCGTAAGATTTTTTTAACTTTAAGATGGAAGGTATTTACAAATGTTCCCTGGTTCACACGAGCGCTTTCGATTCTTTCTTGAATCATCATCAGGTGGAGATAAAATATTAAAAATAGAAGTGAAATATATAGTTACGAATGATAAAAATAGTCAATGAAAGTCGATTAAGATATACATTTACGAGTGATAAAAAACTCGGTTAAAAATTAGGATGATAAAAGGCAATGTTAGTAAAACCAGTCGTATACTGGTTATGCTAAACATTTCAGCACATTATTGCTACTTTCAAAATTAATGCTATTTATAGATGGGTGCTGGGTTTTTATATATAGTGCTTCAAGTATTTTTAATTTTTTACAATTACTTTCTCGTTGCAAAATCCTTGTGTTGTCCACGAGACCTTTCTAAGATTAGAGGGGGGACATCTATGTTGATTTGTTAAATGCTGGTATATTGAGCTAGTACTGTTCAAATGCATCGTTAATCGACGGGACAATGTTGCTTTTGTATGTCCAATATATGCGTTTTTATTTTCGGAGTTACACTCTCCTAAGGGGCATTGAAATTTGTACACAATATTTGTTTGCTCCAACATTTTTGTCGCCGGCGAGGAGTTATTTTTAACGATGAGGTTCTGGGTTCGATACTTCTTATAGTATATAATAAATCTAATCTTAGAATTGTTCTCTAGAGGTGCTGTATATCTATGTATGATGCTTTTAATCATTTTTCTTCCACTCTAAAATTTGGTGTCATTTGGTTTTTATAAAATATGTCTATAGGGTTAGTGTTAGAAGATTGACTAGTATTGCTGTTAAGGTTTTTAGGGGACTGTAACAATAGTTTAATTTGTTGATCAACAATATAATTCGGAAAGTAATGTAAATACCTTCCATCTTGAAGGTAAAAAATCTTACGAAAGATCGAAAAAATGAAAAAAAGAACCATTAAGCAAGGTATCTCTGTTGTTTTTAATAACGTTTGCCTGAATATATATATGTGTGTGTGTGTGTGTGTGTGTGTGTTTCGTTGATCAATTTTAAATTCTGAAAAAAAAAACAACATATAGAGACATATATTCGATTTAAGAA
>NC_136515.1:6546059-6551059 GCF_053919585.1 Euprymna scolopes | reverse complement strand
CCCTATAAATAATCAAATTTTCTCACTTTTAGCCACTAACGATCACTGCGCTATTGTCGCGCTCATTAACCCCGATCCTTGGGTGACTTTCTGTAACGTAGGCGTTACATGTCCACACTCAGAACCAACAAGTTGTATGCAGACAGACGCAAGGAAAAAAAAAGGAGGCAAGGACAGAATTCGATTCACTCTTTTTTTTGGGGGGGAGGGGGTGAAACAGCAGACATTTATTTACAGGTACTTTCCAGAATACCGCCCTGTCTCTTGTTTAAAAGTCTTCTCGTACTCCACTGTGCTTTAAAAAAACTTTGCTGTATCGAACACGTGGTACTCTGTCTTTGTCCGGATATTTTTAGGACGCTTCTTTGTTTTTTCTGTCATATGTAACACGTCTATCTCTGGGTCTCTAATATCAAGAGTCCGATTTTTTCTTTTGATAATTTTTTCTTTTTTCTTCCTCGCTGCGACATCACCTTACACACGGTCTGGTCATTGGCATACGTTGGCTGTTGTTAACACGAAATCGATACACACGAATCAAGCCAAAACAGTCGATGCCATAGATAAGATGAATTTCCCCTTTTGACTCAGGTTGGTCTCTGGTCCCGTTAAGTTCTAGTATGTACACTCACCCAGGCTTTGACTTCTCCTTTTGAGAGAGGGGTTTATTTTTATTGCTAATCGGCCAGGTTTTTTTTTTTTTTTTTTTTTGCATGCTATAATGCCCATTCTCTAAAATGCTGGCTCTTTAAATCCTATTTTTCAGCCTTTTTGTCACTTCAGCCCACAGGGTAGGGAGATCACTATCGGATCAGAATTCACGTTAAATGTCACGTACAGGGTGGAACGATAAAATTGTCGCCCTAAACAAAACAGCACTACAGCTTTATTTTAAAACTTTTATTGAAAAAAAAAATCAATTCAGGTAACTTGATTATGTAATAGAGCTGATATCTACTCAATGTAACCGGCTTCAGCCTCAATCACCACCTCGATACGGGTTCGGAACTGGGAGCATGCCTTTTCCACAAGCGCTGTCGGGAGCTTGGTTAATACTCAGCGGGTGGCGGGGATCAGGCTGGCTTTGATGTTGTGGAAGGTCATGTTGGTGATATTCTCGATGTATGATCACACGAAGTAGTTTAGCGGGTTCAGGTACGACCACCGAGATATAGAAGGCCTGTTAACTGAAAAATGCCTGCGAGCAATGTAGGTAAAGATTTGTCGAACTATCACTGTCGGATACTATATGAGGGCATTTAAAAAAAAGAGATTTAAAACATGTTAAAAAAGAAAATACAAGGAACCCAATTCGATTTATAATGAAACTGAACTTTATTCAATATAAAATGTAAATATTATGTAAACTTACGTAATTTTTAAACAATATACAATTTAATAATGATAAAACTGAATTATGAATTTAAGGGAACAAACAATTAAAGAAACATTAAACACAAACATTTCTTGGCCTTCGGAACAAGATCACAGTGTAGTATATGTCTTGATACTACAATTCACCTTTTCTGTCCTTGGTCGGTGGAGGAGAAATCTTTCATGACTGAGATTATTTTTGTTCCTATCCAGAGTGCCCCTTATTAGGAAGCTGGATTTTCCCAACAAGATTATATGTTGAAATATTTAAATAACTGTTACTTTAAATACAGAAATTATATTTTAAGTTTTGGTTTTCTGTTCTTCTAAGTCCATTTTTTCCATGTTTTTCGTCAGTTACATGGTTAGGAATCCTATACTCCGCTATAGTCTTCATCTTCATATCAGTGCAAAATATATGAATACGGAAATGAGTTCACATAACTACTAAAAGACAATCATACCATAATGTGAACATTAGTTAAAAACTAAGAAAATATAGTAAACATCTACGATATTGTATTACAAAATAATATTAGAAACACACTCAATATATCTCAGCCTATGTCACGGTAACATATATTGAGTTTCTAACAGTATTTTGTACAGTTTTTTAGTTTTAAATTATTTTCCCAAACTTAACGTATTTAACAGTGAGCTCACCGGCATTTGTTTTTTTAAAAATATATCGATAAACACTATGATTTTCGAACCGAATAAACATTTTATATTAAATAAAAACACTAAAAACTTATCCAGTAAGATAGAAAAGTGATTTATCTTGCCTTTGATAACATTTGCTTGTTATATATTTGTTTTCGACAACTTTTTCGAATTTATGTGTATAGTAAAACAACTCTCCCATTTTTTACATTAAATTGTTAGGTGAGAGTACAGAATAGTTAGAACGCCTCGCCCACCCCGTTAAAAATAGCTTTCTAAATAACATTTCAGCACGGTACAAACAACATCTATTTATAAGATAAAACAAGAAAATATTTATTTTTATTTAATGCACTCTTTATTTTTAGCTTATATCAAAACTAATCAAAACTGATAGTTAATGGATTTTTAATTAATTTGTGTTATTCATATATCTCGGGAGAGAATAAAAAAATTCCTATTTCATTTCTCGTTTCAGTCATGTAAATTATTTACAGTTAAAATGTTATAAAAAAAACAAAAACTTAAAGTTTTAAATATATTTCAAAGAAATAAATTACGCCCGGTGGTAAAGTATTCAAATTCATCGATCGTAAAAAAAAAAACAAAAATAACTGTCGTGAAAAATGCTAACTTTAAAATATTTGGAACTACTCGGTGAAAAGTTTTATTTATGATTAAAAGAACGGACCGAAAAATAAATTATTTGTTTTGCAGTAAAAAAAAAAAAAATAAAATGAAATATTCGACTTTCTTCGATAAAAAATAAAAGTTCAAAAACGAATTAACTTACTATATTTTATTAGATTAAAATTATCCCAATATGCAATTATAATAATTATCCAAATGGAGAATTGTTCTTTCTCTTTAGAAGAACATACATGGCCGTTCGGTAACACAGCCATATTTTTATGCCTGTAAGCGTGACCACGGGGTTGAACACCGGAAACTTTCTATACCTACAAGTTGATAAGGAAAGGGCGTCACGCTGTCATGTTCACTGGCCTACTCTCTCGGTAGCCGTGGTTCAGGTCAGGGGAACATGGGGCCCAGTGAAGGAAGGGTACATTTTTGCCGTTGCTTCTATCGTCAAACCGGAAATGGCGAAGGCTAGTCAATCGAAAAGCGGGGGTGATTTTCAAAAATATCGGCGAAAAAAGCGACACCTGCTTGTAGAAAAGTGCCCAGTCGAGACTGACGGAATTAATGTTTTTTTTTTGTTTTTTTTTTACACAGTGATCACCACTTATCAAGGCCCGGAAGCTACTCAGGGATAAGGGTTATTGCAAGTACATTACGTTAGTGTGGAGATTTGATGAAGTGTTTACTTAAGGGGGCGGTTCATTAGGAATTTGTTTATATTGGACTTTAACACATCCAAGTTATAGTCCGTAGGGAAGCAGGCAGACGGAACAGAGTTCCACAGGCGTCCATCCTAAGAAAGAAGCTTTGTTCATGGAATCCGCGTTTTGATTTAGGCACAGATATAGAGTAGGGGAAATTTTTCATGGTGGATTCAGCTAGACGGGTGTTTTTCGTGAAAGATTGGCGAGGGGGGACCAGAGATTGGATTTCAGACGAGCACCTGACATGGAACTAATGATAAAACAAGGATAGGCTCGCAACGTCTCTTCTGTGGGAGAGAGGTTGTAGGGTAGAGAAAAGAGCATCCCCCACTAAGCCACGAAGTCTATTTTGTACTCTGTCAAGGTAGGATAGGCTGTTTTTAGCAGCTCCTTCCCAGATATGGCAACAGTATTCCATCCTTGGACGTACTTGGCTTTTATATAGATAGAGAATTGCATCAGTAGTGAGATATCTTCTGGAGCGGTAGAAGGATCCCACCATCTTTCCAGCGACCTTGGCAACAGACTTAATGTACGTGTTCTATTTCAGATCAGGAGTAAAGGTCAAACCCAGAAGCTTGTCAAAACACGGGGCCTCACCCAGACGAGAGCCATCCATCCCAATTGATGCCAGATGGGGATCAGAGCGTTGATGATGTAAGGATAGGAGTTTGGTTTTGGATGCATTAAAGGTAACCAGCCACATCTTCCCCCACTGAACCACGCGTTCGAGATCAGAGGAGAGAGAACTTTGTCATTTTCAGCCTTTGATGTGTTGCCGTAGATGATGGTGGCGTGTTTTTAGCCAATTTTTCGGTAATTGTCGTTCGAAGGGTCAAACTTCAAAACGATACCGATCTCGTGAAAATCCGTCGCGTCTGCCGAAAGATTACGGCGGACATACATACATACATACATACATACATACATACATACATACATACATACATACATACATACATACATTTAAACAGACAGGTGAAATTCATATAATAGATATATTTTTAGTTTCATCTTTATTTGTTATATATTTAAGCCTTATCGATTATTTTATGTGTTCGGTTTCTTATCGATTTATTTTTAGCTTCCTTTTATTATCAATTGTTTCAGTCTCCTTATCGATTCGATTTATCTTTCTTATCGATTAATTTTCTCGGACTGTTATGAATTAGATTTATAAGACCATAAAATCACACCTTTATCGCGCTTCGGTGCCCGTGGCGCAGTGGATAAAGGCGCTGCGTTCTACTGTTCTAGGTGAGCATTGTCTGAAGATAGAAGTTTACAATTACCCAAAGCAGACAGGAGGATTAGTTAGCTAAAACCTGGTGAGACACCAACAGCTATCCATTTTTTTACCTTGAGCTCCAGGAGGGGTAGGGGCCATCTACAACATTGTAAATGCTTTTGTAGCGAGATCTTTTTCTGGGGTGAGGGTGCTGGCCCCAAGCCCAATCTTTCCAGAAGGTACATTGATTTAGTTTCTTGTTAGTAATTAAAGACTGATAATAGCTAACAAGAAACTAAATAAATAAGCAATCTCTTTCTCTCTCTCTCTCTCTCTCTCTCTCTCTCTCTATATATATATATATATATATATATATATATATATATATA
>NC_136515.1:6518559-6541059 GCF_053919585.1 Euprymna scolopes | reverse complement strand
CACCGCGAAGGAGGCAAAGAACGGGAAAAACATGACGTCTTTGCTGTTATGACCACCGCCAAACCGGAAAGGACGTAGGTTTTAATAAAGGCTAGACAATCCAAAAGAGAGGAATACTTTCGAAAATATCGGTGAAAAAAGCGACCCCTCCCTATAGAAAAGTGCCCAGTTGAGGGTGAAGAAATGAATGTTTTAAGCCAATTGTTCGATATTTGTCGTCTGAAGGGTCGAGCTTTAAAACGATACTGATCTTGTGAAAATCCATTGCCCCTGTCGAAGGTCTTAGGCAGACATGCAAACATACATACATACATTTATATATTGGTAGCTCAAATTTTCGACCCAAACCGATGAAAAAGCTTGCCTTATCTCTGAATATCCTTTTTGAAAAATTTCAAATGTTTAGACCAGAAATTGTCTGAGTTAATTGGAAGAGACTGCAGAGGTCATTTTTTTAATTTTGAGCTCAAATCAAGTTATTAAGTTAGATCCATGTCCAAGGAACCTATATCTAAAATTTCAATTGTGTATACCCCAAATTGTCGAAGAAGTTTGGTAGTGTTCTCAAAGGTAAAATCATTGCACTTTGACCCCTTAACAGCCAAATTTCTGGCCGAAAATGGATTACAAAGATTTTCCCAAATATATATAATGTATATAAAATTTCGAGTCTGTAGACTGAAAATTGACAGAGTTATTGTGTCGATAAATGTACACAGACACACACACAGAGTGACAGACAGACATTTTCACTTTTTATATATATATATATATATATATATATATATATAAATTTATAAAATATATATGGCGATTAAGCTACACTGAATATTCTGCGTTTCATCCAACTATAGGATTCGTCAGGCTTATGCGCGAATTCTGTGGTTGCTTCTTGTTTTTATATATGTTGAGGATTTCTAGTTAGCCAATCATCTTTCTAGTATCCACCGCGCCCCTTCCTATCAGCCAATGGGCATGCATTTTATCAAACAAAGGATCTGTTTTAGAACTAGGTGAGTGGTTTTAGGTAGACGTTCTCCTTTTTTTACATATAAATATACCTATGTGTACACACATACATGCACATATATATACATACATATATAAAAACAAGATGCAACCACAGAATTTGCGCATAAGCCCGACGAATCCTATAGTTCGATGAAACGCCGAATATTCAGTGTAGCTTAATCGCCATATATATTTTATAAATTACTAACTAGCTCTACCTACGTATTGAGCACTTTTGAAGTAAATACTTAAAGTTTACGCATAAATCTATACTTTCGCATATTAAATTTATGTGAATAAATGTAGTTATATATATATATATATATATATATATATAGATAGATAGATATATATATAATGGAGAGCTATATATGAAATAAAATGGAGATGAAAGGACTTAAATACTCAACGTTTCGCCCGATTTATGCAGGCTTTTTCACGAGGGATTGTTATTGACGAGAGAGTCGGAAGATTTGGGGTTATATATAATGATGGGGAAAGCAGCGTGTTTTCCTTATGTAAATTAGATGTTTATATACATATATTCATTTTATGAGAGAAAATAAATTAGAGTAAACTAGCGTAGTGGATTACGTCTAAAAGTTAAAATATCGTAGAAATTTAAAAGATTGCGTCTGGAAATATAACCGTGATAGATTAAGTAAATAAAATGAAACGAGATTACGAAGGGACTTTTTAAAAGTTAGAGATAATTGAATTGGGATAAAATAGCGCAGTAATTTAAAAGATGACATCTAAAAAATAAGAATAGGAGATGATAAAATGACGTCTAAAAATAGACAGTGATAAAATAAAATACAGTAAATAAGTAAAATAAAAATAAAAAAATGAAGTGAAATTACGAATGAATTTTCTTTTAATATATATATTTCGAGTTTAACCTGTGTCTAAATTGTTCTCTTTAATAAGTATTTTCGACAGATAGGGAGCAATGTGGAAAAAACCTTTTCTTTGTTTAATTATATTGCTGGAATGGGAGATTATAGCTGACTCAATTAAACGTCGTGTGGATCTGTTATGTATGCCACCCATAAGATAGCACGAGCCATCACAAAACTTCTAACGCAATTATTGGGCACAATTAGCAATTCCCATATAAGAAACTCTGGCGACCTTCTTAATAAAATAAAACACCTAGATATGAAAAATAAAACCATGAATAGTCTCGATATAGAATACTTATACATCAATATCCTCACCAAGAAATGCCTCCACCTTCTTTCAAAACACTTGAACAAAATAAAAATTAAATTACCTCTGCCAATAGATAATATAATTAAAATTATAAGTATTTTCATTGGCATGACGTATTTCACATTCGATGGACTCTACTACAAACAAAGATTTGGACTGCCCATGGGTAACCCCCTTAGTGGAGTTTTGGTATGTCTATTTCTGAAATTCATAGAAACCGGACCCATGAAATATAAATTGCCCAAGGGTACTTTCTGCTATAGATATATAGAAGATATTTTAATTTTTCTCCCCATGTCTTCTAAAATAGAGAATATCACTGATAAATTAAACAAGATCGAACCCACTATTAACTATACGTATGAAAGAGAAAATAACAACTCCATTTCTGGACATCAATATCATAAATAACAATGATCATCTAATTTTTAAAGTCCATCGGAAAGTAACGAATAACACGATTACATACATTTTTATTCTCATCACGATGATAAAGTAAAAAGAGGTATTCTAATAGGATTTTTTCTTAAGGCCCTGAGAATATGCAGTAAAGAATACATCAAGGAAGTATTTGAGTATATCGAACGTATATTCATGAACTTACAATACCCTCAACATTTTTTGACAAATACAAAAAGGAAAGCACTAAAAATTTACCATAACCGAAACCGAAACAATTTCCTAAATAGCCAGACACACGACAGACAATTAACATAACCAACTAATAAAAACAACGACACAATCTATAAGAACCTAAATAAGACAGGCATTCAAATAAAAAAACTAAACCCGGTAACAATTAGGGATCTAACACGTAAAATTATGACTAATACCAACACTAATACCAAAGCCGGAATATATTCCATACCCTGCCTTGATTGTGGAAGAATATACGTAGGAGAAACTCAGTGAAATTTAAATAAAAGAATGTATGAACACAAAAGAGACGTAAAAAAAACAACAATACACTCAACGCCATATTTTGTCACATTATGGAGAACGACCACCATTTTAATTTTAACAAAACAACTTTCCTTAAACACATACATAACAGATCCACACGCTGTTTAATTGAGACAAATATAATATCCCATTCCAGCAATATAATTAAACAAAGAAAAGGGGTTTTCCACATTGCTCCCTATCTGTCGAAAATACTTATTAAAGAGAACAATTTAGACACAGGTTAAACTCGATATATATATATATAATATATACATATATATATATATATATATATAATCCATTCGTAATTTCACTTCCTTATATTATTTGTATTTTACTTATTTACTGTATTTTACTTTATCACTGTCTATTTTTAGACGCCTTTTTATCATCTCCTATTCTTATTTTTAGACGCCATCTTTTAAATTACTACGCTATTTTATCCCAATTCAATTATCTCTAATTTTTAAAAACTCCCTTCGTAATCTCATTTCATTTTATTTACTTTATCTATCACGGTTCCAGACGCAATCTTTTAAATCACTGCGGTATTTTAACTTTTAGACGTAATCCACAACGCTAGTTTACTCGAATATATTTTTTCACATAAAATGTGTATTTTATTCTGTGTAGCTTAATCGCCACACACACACACACACACATATATATATATATATATATATATATATATATATATATATATATATATATATATAGCTGAGGATCCCCGTTTTCTCTTTAAAAAATTTAGTTAAGTTTTTTTCTTTTTTTTTTCATCGTTATATAGTTGAATCTTCCTTTATGATTGTAAACTTTACACAAGTCGACTTATGCAAGTTTATTTCTATTTAGCAATTTTATTTAAGGTTTTTGTCTTTTTTTATTCCATAGTTATATATTATTTAATTATCTATTGTGGTTGTAAACTTTTTAGAAGTCGGGTTATGTAGGTGCTAAGTCTGCGATAGGTTTAATTTAGGGTCCCCTCACCGGGAATTTAAACTGCATTCTTTATTTTTATATATATATATATATATATTTTACTCAACGCTGTTTTTGAATATATATATATATATATATATATATATATATATATATATATATATATATATATATAATTGCAACGTCTTGTCAGACGAGTGCCACTCCCTCAGACACTTAAAGTCCATGAGTCCAAAAATGACTTCCATCGCCACAGGACCATTTTTATAGACAAATGCCTGAGGGAGTATCTATACATAGATGATGTTACAGAGTCTTAGCTTTGTATTACAGCTAAGTCTTTCTCTCGGTTCAAGATGTTAAGATCCAGCAACAAGCAAGAGCAAGATAGCCAGCAACAAGTTAAACTGCATATCAGCTTAATGCGGGTACTGGTCTCCCGCTTTATGGTTTTTTAAATCAGAGATTTGCTTCTCCTAGAAAGGTTGCCTTCACCACGGCTTACGGGAGTCTTCTCCACCCCAGCACACACATACATACACACAAACACACATGGTGCTAGTTGGCCGTTGACCCCCAAAAAGGGTTCATTCATATATATATATGCTAATGGCAGTCTGTATATCACTTCTGTATATGCTCAACCTAAGATAGGGAGCATTATAGTCATCCACATACAGTACTGTTTCGCTGTTTCGCAGTTCATCAGTGCGACTAGACAAGCAACTACCTCAAGCCAGGATCGAGACTTTATCGCCCAAACGACAGTCAACGCTTCTCACCATTGCACTATTCGGTCGCTGATATGCGGGTGGTGAATTAACAATGTTTTGACATTGTCCAAATGCCTAAGATCAATTTTTTTACACAAAAAGCACCGTTTAATGGCAGTTTGTATATCACTTCCCAATATGCTCAACCCAAGATATGGAACATTGTAGTTATTCACATACAGTACGGTTTCGTTGTATCACAGTTCATGTATATATAGAGAGAGAACGAGAGAGAAAGAGAGAGAGAGAGAGAGAGAGAGAGAGAGAGAGGGGTATAATATATTCTCTTATCTTTAACGTTTATTCACAGTGCTGGAAACTCAAATCCCCAAAGACAGAAGTTGAAAACAAACAAATCAAAAGTAAATATAGGAAAAAAATCTATCGATTCTCTCATTATGGTAAAGACGGTGAATTGATACAAGCGTGTTTATGGTTATTCATAAATACACTCACCACGTTTAGGAATCAATTTATATTTCTTTTTTTTATTATCATTTTACTAATACTGTCTATTTACATACTAAGTACGCATAACCGTCCGTTGGCCGCGTGTAATGTCGGTCCAACCGACACAGAAAACTAAAACCCGCACCGAAGATTAGATTTCGGGAGAAGCTGTTTCATTCACGTTGACTGTCCTATACCAAGGTTTATAGTCTGCATAAATTGCTTTGTTTTTGTTGTTGTTGTTGTTGCATGTTGGTTCACAGGCCTAGGTGTCAGTAAGCGTTTAATAGAAGTTACGATGCCAGAACAACTACCACTTCAGTTCAACGTCTTGGAACGCTCTTAGATATTTAATGTCCATTCTGCTGGACTTATTTAAGAACTATCAAGGCTCCTCGGCGTTGCTCGCAACTGTCTATAATATAAAGGGCAAAAATCTGTTTAAATGTATGTATGTATGTATGTATGTATGTAAGTCTCGCAAAAACTTTCGACAGAGGCGACGGATTGTCAATAGAGTGAGCTCATTATGAAGTTAGACACTTCAGACAACAAACATCGAAAAATTAGCTAACAATATTTATTCCTTAACCCTCAACTAGCTACCTCTCTACAGAGAAAGGTAACAAAAAAAAAATCGTTCCTTCAGGACAATTAAGCCATACACGCATGTGCAAAAAACGTTCTTTCTAGAATTATTTTAAATTAAAAAAAAAAACGACCCAATTTTGCTGACGTGGTCATAGACCAATGAGTACGGTAGCAGCGTCGTTATGTTAAGATTGCACTTCAAGCCGAGATGTCATATACATGCATTTTTGGATTTTTAAAGGTTTAATATTGAAATAGGGTTATCTATGCCATTTTTCGTCCGTTTTTATTTTTTCTTTTCTATCACGTTCACTGTTTTTTTTTTGTTTTTTTTTTTGCTTTTGTTTTTCCGATTTTTTAAAAAAAAGGTTTAACATCCTTCGCTTATCCTTTATTTTGCATCACATTCACTGTCAAGAGGTGGTGAAAAGTATCCATTAAAGTGCTCGATCGTGGACGTGAGAGCTGAAGATACAATATTTATTACGACGCTATATATACATATTTCAAGGTCGTACCATTGGTTTCATTTGTTTCCGTTTTCAATGTCGCTGATGAATTTGCGCTGACTTTTTCCAACCTCTTATGGTTGATTAGGCGTAATGAAACTAATGGTACGACTTTGAAATATGCATATATAGAGTCGTAATAAATATTATATATATATATATATATATATATATATATATATATATACATATGTGATTCACCCTCCCGTCGATTTGGCCGTAGAGCTCCGTCACAACTACTAAGTGGTTCAGAAATCCACACAGACGATTTTGTTATACTGATGAAGGCTTTGTGCAAAATCAACCACACTTTTTTGGTACAACTGCTAATCTTTGTTGGTGCAATGGTTGCCACTAGACAGAACGTGGTTTATATCATAGTTTTCCTTCTCCAAACGAAGACATGCATACACACACACACACACACACATATATATATATATATATATATATGTGTGTGTGTGTGCGTGTAAGCGTTTGTATTTCTATCTATTTTTAAAATTGAAGTAGTATTCAAATACATAGGACGATAACACAACGTTCTTTTAGATAGCTCAATAGTGCAATACTAGAGCTATAAATATTTGTTATAAGGCACTGCTTTACTAGGAATAGAGACTGACTGTATTGTTCATTTCAAAAACTATATATATATATATATATATATAGGGAGAGAGAGAGAGAGAGAGAGAGAGAGAGAGAAAGAGAATAAATGACAAAAAACTAGAAACAATCAATCCATCAAAAGGAAATAAAATCGTTTTGATGGATTGATTGTTGCTATTTCTTCAGATGAGTTAAGGGCATAATAGATTCACTGATTGATATAATAATTAAGTGATCGATTCTGCGCTACGAAACAGATACTGTCAAGCATTGTAAAAGTCAACTGAACTAAAGGAATAAATTATAAGATGGTCAACATCATGAATTTTTGAATATAGTTTTTTGTCATTTATTCTCTATATATCTCTGTAATTACATTGAGCTTCTTAAAAAAGGATTGGTATATATTATAAGAAAATAAAATATATTTCCACAGAAATATATATATATATATATATATATATATATCATGGGAGTCACCTCAAATCAAGGCTTGGAGGCAACTCAAGGATAAGGGCTATTGAGTGAGTCAATGGAAAAATATCGTAGTAATCGTTAGTAATAGAAATTTGGTAAATTGGATTACTTAAGGGAACGGCTCATCAAGAACTTGTTTATGTTAGACTTGAAGACTACCAAATTGTAGTCAGCCGGAAAACAAGCAAACAGAAGAGAGTTCACAGGCGTGCAGTTATATGAATGAAGCTCTGTTCATGGAATCTATATTTAGCTTTAGGCACAGATATAGAGTAAGGGAAATTATTGACAGTGGTTTCAGCTAGACGAGTGTTTTTCGTGATAGTTTCGCGAGGGGAACCATAGATTGAAGCTCAGACGAGCACTTGCCATGAAAATAACGAGAAAGCAGAGACAGATTCTTTTCTGTGGAAAGAGGTTGCAGAGAAGAGAAAAGGCATCCCCAACTAGGTTACGACGTATATTTTGAATAAGTCTTTCTAGCAGCACCTGCCCAGATGTGGCAACAGTACTTCATCTTTGGACATACCTGACTTTTATATAGCTGGGGAATTGCATCAGCAGTGAGATATCTAATGGAGTGTTATAAGGATCTCACCATTTTTCCAGCAACCTTGGGAACAGATTTGATTACGTGTTCCATTTAAGACCAGGAGTAAAGGTCAAGCCTAGAAACTTGTCAAAACATGGGGCCTCCCAACGACGAGAGCTTTTCATTTCAATTAATGCCAGAGCGTTGATGATGTAAAGATAGAAGCTTGGTTTTGGATGCATTTAAATAAAGCAACCACCTCTTTCACCATTGTACAACGTGCTCAAGATCAGAGGAGAGAGAATCAGAAAGAACTTGGTCATTTACGATCTTAGATGTGTTGACATAGATAATAGTGTCGTCAGCATAAATGCCACATATATATGCATATATATATATATATATATATATATATATATATATATATATATATATATATGTAGTAGAGATTTAGAAGGCTGTCACAATGCGAGGAATGAAATATAGTCGTTGTTGGTAAGAGAAGACGAGAACAATTGGCGATTTACAAGTCAATACATATATTTTTTATACATATATTTATTCAATACATGTATGTATAAAAAAATAAATCTCTACTACATACCTATCCCACACAATGCTTCAAGCAAACTACATATTAATCCTATATATATATATATATATGTAAGTATATATACATGTAAGTATATATATATGTATACATGTATGTATATATATACATGTATGTATAAATATATATGCATATATATACATACGTATATATATATATATATATGTATAAATACATATGCATATATATAAATATGTATATATATACATACGTATATATATATATATATATATATATATATATATATATATATATATATATATATATATATATATATATTGGAAGAGAGAAGGAGAGAAACAATACTGAGAGAAACAGAAAAGAAGGAACAAGAGAAAAGAGAGGGGATAGAGAGGTGGTGCGACTTACTATTTTTGCTTAATGTGCACCAAATCTTACAGATGTTGCCCGAATATGTCGACACATTAACGCCTTATCTTTTTGTCACATTTTGCGAGAACCTCTCTCTCTATATAAAGAAACGACATGAGATTAAAGAGTTTCCCTTCGGTTTTATTAAAGCTTGAAAATAAAGAGAAACAGATAGAAAGACGAAAGAAGAAGAAAAAAAAATAGAATGACAACAAAACGAAAATGAACGCCAGATTACGTAATTGGCTTATGACGTCAGCAGCGAGAAGATAAACTTGCCAAGTTTTTGTTTCCTAAATCTCTTTGTGTTACGGCGGTTCGTATAAGGTTTCTTTCTAAATCTCATAAAGTTTTCATCACGAACTTCCCCCCTCTCCCTCTCTATCTCTATATATATATATAATTATATATATATATATATATATATATATATATATATATATATAATTATATATATATATATATATATATATATATATACAGGTAAGCAAGCTAACTAGACAAATGTAAATGTAATCTGCAGTCTAATATAGATCTAATTTTTACATCTATCACCACCAAATAAAAAAAGCTCAATACGACAGTAGAGCTTAATACCGTAAGCATAAATAAAAGCTGTCAATCGGAAATGTACATGTAAAAAATTCATTTTTCGATATTGAAAAAAAAAAAAATATATATATATATATGTGTGTGTGTGTGTGTGTGTGCGTACGCGTAATGGCGCTTCTGATTATATATGTATATATGCATATTTGTATATAACTATATCTAGATACGTATGTATATATACATATATATAGTATATTTACACCTAGGTATATATATATATATATATATATATATATATATATATGTATATATATATATTTAAATGAGGGAGTAGTCACCAACAATGTGTATTTTTTAACATTATTTTATTGTTCCGTGTCTTGGTTTTTCATTGAGAATTATGTTTGGATCATTGTAATAATGTTTTTAAGTTTACGTACGTTTCAGACGGTCTGATGCGTCCTCGTCAGAAATTATTTTCAAATGTGTAAAAATGGCGATTTTCGTAGTTAGTTTGAAGTTTTTCCAAGGGGTGGAGGCTTGTAAGTGTTTATTATACATTGGTATGCTGAATTTTTATTGCTTTTTTATTGCTTTTTTATTTGGTTTGTCCAGGGAGATTTTGACCTCGCTGTAGTCAGTCGCTATCTCTGTCTGCTAATGTGTTTTTCTTTTCCTTTAGTGTGGGGTAGGGTGTGTGTATGTGTGTGCGCGTGTGTGTGTGTGCGTGTGTGTTTATGTGTGTGTGTGTGCGCGTGTGTGTGCGTGTGTGTGTTTGCTTTTATTGGTTTGGGAATTTGTATATTGTTTTATAGTATTTTGGGGTTATTTGCTTTCTTAGGAAAGCGGCTGTTGTCCGAGGTCGTTACTAATGTGTATGTGTGTGTGTGTGCGGGGGGGGGGGGTTAGGGGTGCTTTCATTCTATTTTGATATTTATTTTTTGGATTCTGAGATTTTAGTATTGTGATTTTTCGTTTTAGTCTTATATTATGTTTGTTTAGAAAGAGGGGTGTATTTAGAATAGGGGATTTTTTAATGTATATATATATATATATATATATATATATATATATATATATATATATATATATATATATTAAGAGGTATATGTGGGAAAACAAGTATAAAGAGTGCTCAATACGTTAGTTTAGGTGATTTTTTTTAAAACTTGAATCATCTAATGATATAGACAAAAAGTAACATCCTCATCCCGTCAATTCAAACAACTTGTAATGAATTAAGTTTGAAATAATAAAACAATATATATATATATATATATATATATGTTATTTTATGCATATATATATATATATATATATACATATTTATGAACGTACATATGTTCACTATTTTGGTCATTGCATGTGTATTCATACATCTGTATATGTAAGATTAAGTACATATTTATAAGTATATGCTTATATACATGTATATATATGCGTATAAAATGCACGATATATTATTTAATGACATGTGGATAAAAGATGTATGAATTAAACAAAAGGAAAAGCGAGAGATTTACTGGTTTCGTTTGGAGCGACGAGTGTCCTCTTTTATCTTTTTATTTCATATATATATATATATATATATATATATATATATATAACTACTTAATTTACTCACATAAAATCAATATACGAAAGTATAGATTTGTGCGTAAACTTTAAGTATTTACTTCAAAAGTGCTCAATACGTAGGTAGAGCTAGTTAGTAATTTATAAAATATATATGGCGATTAACCTACACTGAATATTCGGCGTTTCATCCACTCTAGGACTCCTCAGGCTTATGCGCGAATTCTGTGGTTGTTTATCGTTTTTATATGCTCCTCTCCTATTGAGATTTTTTGTTAAGAACAACCATACTATAAATAAAAATACTAATAACGAACAAGATAAATGCAACTGTAGACACCGCACACTTTGCCCAGTTCAAAATAAATGTCTAACCAAAAGCGTAGTTTATCAGGCAACAATATTTGCGAAAGAAAACCCGATTAACAAGAAATATTACGTAGGCATGATTTCCTTAGATTTCAAAACCCGATATTATTTTTTTTTATTTTTTTTTTTTTATTACATTTTCACCCCAAACAAGGCACATTGCCACTTTGGTGTAGGGGGCTACTATCAGGGGAAACATCTATTGGGGCACTATGTAGGGATTAGGGCAGCGAGATGCTGGTTCACGTTGCACTTGAACTTATGCATGTCAGTACAGTTGGGGAAGCAGTGACCTGGAATGGAATTCCAAAGTCTAGCAGTTCTGGGGAAGAAACTACTGGAGTAGAACGATCTTTTACATCTAGGGATCTCTACAATGTGGGGGTGGGATTTTGCAGCTTGTCGGGTCTGTCGAAGGTGTTCACGTCGTGGGGGCACAAGTGCTTGCAGTTCTTCAGAGCATTCACCATTATAATACTTGTAGAACAGGCAGAGGGATGCAACGTTTCGACGATGGGACAGAGGCTGAAGTTTTGATGCCAGTTTAGGGCCTATCAGATTTGCGACTCTCTTTTGAACCCTGTCAAGGAGAGAGAGACTAGTAGCCGATGCACCGGCCCAAATATGACAGCAATACTCCATACATGGGCGAATAGTACTGGAATCTTTAACTTCCAGCCCCTGACTCTCACATGCTAACTGCTTAGTCATCACTAAACATCTATACAATTCTACCCTCTAGACCTCTTATGACCACAAAAGTACATTCAACAATAAAAAAAACACCGTATAAAAACAACACTAGCGAATAAATACTGGGAACTCAAAGAAAGCGGACATTCGCCGGTAGTCGAATGGAAAATAATAAGACAAGCTACCACGTGTAGGCATCTAGACGGCCCATGTAGATTATGCCTTCATGAAAAATTTGCTATCCTATACTTTAAAGAACCCCAACATCTATTAAACTGTAGAAGAGAAATAGCAAATAACTGTGTTCACAAAATAAAATTTACTCAACGATAGCGATACAAAATAGTTTTAAAACTAACAAAAACAATAGAAAATAAACAAATAAATAAATTAAATAAGCATGAATATGCATAAATGATCACACATATGTATATATATATATGCATATATATGTGCATGTATGTGTGTACACATATATATATATTTAAATATAAACTAACAATAAAAAAACACTAACCTAGTTTTAAAACAGATCCTTTTTCCGATAAAATGCATGCCCAGTGGCTGATAGGAAGGGGTGCGGTGGATACTAGAAAGCTGATTGGCTAACTAAAATCTCAATAGGAGAGGAGCATAGCAAGACGATAAACAACCACATAATTCGCGCATAAGCTTGAGGAGTCCTAGAGTGGATGAAACGCCGAATATTACGTATAGCTTAATCGCCATATATATTTTATAAATTACTATATATATATATATATATATATATATATATATATATATATATATATATATGATTAGTTTTTTTTTTTAAAGAATTCCAGCAGAGTGGTCAATTAAAAGGAAAATCCAAATTGTATTTATATTTTGTGTACAGAAAATTGTTAGTTGAGACAGATCATTGGTACCCTCGGTTTCAAGCCCGATAATAAGGCCCGTTTAAGGTATCCTTATCAAGCTCTCTTCAGCCAATATTCGTCTATCTTATAACCGGTTATAAGATAGACGAATATTTTCTGAAGAAAGCTTGATAAGGATACCTTAAACGGGCCTTATTATCGGGCTTGAAACCGACGGTATCAATGATCTGTCTCAACTAACAATTTTCTGTACACAAAATATATATATATATATGCATACATATATATACATACATTCATATATATATATATACATATATATATATACATATATATATACATATATATACATATATATGTGATTAAATAATCATATTATATACATATATATGGGTATATGTACATACATATATATATATATATATATATATATATATATATATATAATGCTTTTAATTGGCTACGGAATGTAATTTAATTCCATATCTAGCTTCTTTTATCATTTCCATATTTTTAGAAATAAGATCTTCGCATTAACATACAATGTCAATGGAATCGACTTTCCTCCACTCTTCAATACAAGACTTTTCCACAAAACCATTTCTGTTTTCCTCATCGTTGGATATTCTTTTCAAGAGATTCCACAGGATATCTTACTGAATTCTTCTTGTGTTTACCCAAAACAAAACCTTTTTATTCTCATTGGATGTCTGCCAACAAAATTATTGCATATTGCTGAACATTCTTATTCATTTTCCAGTAAACTTTTATTTTATTTCAGAAACTCTTTTCTCTACCGTTTTCCAAAATTGCGCTAACCAGCAAAAAGTATTTTTATCACTATATATTCCTTTTGCTAATTTTTTTTTTCCTCTAAGGAGCAGAGTCTATCTTTTAAACTCCACGGAATAAGGAATTTTTTCACATTTGTCTCGTATTTTTTGTTATGAATAAAATATTGTAAATTTAATGCTACCTTTACTTATATAGTCATTCACATGCAGTACTGTTCCGTTGTATCACAACCTATCAGTGCGGCTTGGCATACATTTTTCCCCAGTCGCGGATCGAACCACCAACCACCGAGTTGACAGTCTGCAGCTCCAACTATTGGACTACGAATCAATGACCGTAAATAGTTCTACTCAAATGTCTATTCAATTTACACTTGCCCGTCGCACAGTGCTCTAACAAACAAAATAATAGTGGACTTTGCTTAATTGCTTGATTACGCATCGGGTGAAAATATATTTACAAAGTGCTCAACCAAAAGAAGAGGGCTTTAATGTATATATATATATGTATATATATATATATATATATATATATATATATATATGTGTGTGTATTATATATATATACGTATTATATATATCTATATTATATATATGCATGTATTATATATATATCTATATTATATATATGTATGTATTATATATATATATATCTATATTATATATATATATATATATATATATATATATATATAGTGTAAAATTTTGTTGAAAATTCAAAGACTCACGTTTTCTTTTTTAAAGCCTTCGTTTATTTCCTGGATTTGTCCATTACAGCTGTTTCATAAATGAGTTGGCAATTTTACGATTTATGTTTCCGTAAAAAATATCCTGTCCCCACCAACTTCTTCAGATGTTTATCCATTGGATTTTTACAACAAATGGTATATTTTTAACATGCTTGACATCGCATTCGGGTAAAAAGATTTCCACGGCAACGCTTCTTCACTTCCTCCATCTTTTGGTGTTATGTATATGTATGTATATATATTATATATATATATATAATACATACATACCTATATATATATATATATATATATATATATATATATATATATATATATATATATATATAATGTCGGCCACTTTAAGAAAAGTGTTTCTTATCGTCGAGCATTTTCAGTTGAATTAAGTTAATTTAGCTCTCATGCGTGGATCATCATATAATGATTGGATCACTTTGACAGACGTTAAAAAGCACTGTAAAATAAATGTTTAAAATTAACAACATTTCCCGCGGTTAACGGTAGCCGAATCGATTAGGTGCTTGATAATGATGCCAGGGATGGCTTCTGTCGCCGGGTTCGAATCCATCGACTGGTGTTAATCCTTACACCTTTCACTGATGATTCCTGAAAGGATGAAACACTAGTGTCTGTAGGTATTTAATATATATATATATATATATATATATATATATATATATATATATATATGGGGGTTGTGTATTAATTATATGTATATATATATTTTTGTATTCATTCAACAGTGCTCAATACGTTAGTAGAACTTTGTAATATTACGGAAATCCGGGGAAAATCATTAGTATATATATATATATATATATATATATATATATATATATATATATATATATATATATATATAGTGTGTACCTTATCTATATATATATATATATATATATAATATGAACGTATCTGTGTGTGTCTGTGTGTCTGTGTACACTTCCCTACGCGATAACTCTGTCAATTTTAAGTCTACAGACTCGAAATTTGATATACAGGGTACTGGGATAACTTGATTTGAGCCCCAAACAATAAATGTTAAGGGATCATAATAGGGGACAAAGTTTAAAAAAAAAATACCCGGGCAACGCCGGGCTGAACTGCTAGTATATTAAGAAAAATAAGTCACGTGTGTTGGCAATCCGCCCCAAGCGGAAGATGCGACTCATGATGACATAGAGTAGAAAACCATACTTTTGGTAAGCCCTAGATAAAACACATAATATATACTTTAAAAAATAAAGCCTCCTATTTTGTGTTACTTAAAAAACGTTGAAGAGCTACGAAGACGAAGGTTGTACCATAAGAACGCAGCTTTATTTTTTCTACCTAGTCATCACTATTCACTGCGCAGTTTTGTCAACGTTGAGATGGCTGCTGTGCGTGGGCGTCGGCATCGCGCTTTTACACCCATACATATTTAGTCATTTTGAAATCTACAAACCTATCTCTTATGTATGCTGACATCAATTGCATCGCTTTCGTAAACGTTCAACAGACACCGATGAATATTGATCGGTTCAATTTTTTCTGCATATTGGAATTCAATGACGCGTCTCAAGCTTCTGACGCCTGTCCATGACAGAGGTTGCTTCTTAGTATCCCACACCGTCAATATCCGCAACAAAAAGATGAAATTTTTGGGTTATGAATGCATACTTTCAGTCATCATAACAGTACGATATGCTTCTGATCAATTCGGGCGAAATAAAGAATAGGAGGCATTACATTTCGGACACTCGTTATATGTATATACATAAGATATTAAAGGTATATATTTTATTTTTACTATTATATAAAAGGAACTTTTTTTTTTTCTATGTGTGTCTGTGTGTGTATGTAGTTTGTTCCCTCTGAACTCGAAACGGCCGAGCCAATTTTTATTAAATTTCACACGGAGGATACTTCATATGCCTGGCAGTGTTCTTTGATAGTCTTTTTTTATCGGGTAGTCTTCAATAAGTATCGATAATCGATAATCGAAATAATCCAATAGAAAAAAAGGAAGATGAGGGGTATGACCAAAGTTAACACCTTACACAGCCTCATATCACAAGTGAATTTGAGAAGTTTTATTACCAAACAAGTCGAAAGGGCCAACGTTTAAATTCAACGGCAAGTTCTTGGATATGACAGGAGCGCGTTCGAGATGTTTGTGTTTAAGCACAATTGCACCGTGATACTTGACTTTTTCATTTAAAATTTAAATTCAAGCAATTATTACGGCACAAGCACTAAGTATGTAAACATTTATGCGTATGTCTGTATTTGTGATTGCATGTATGTGTGTATGTGTGTAGGTCAGTGTATTTGTGTGTACGTGTGTACTTGCGTATTTCTATATAGGTCTGTATTTGTGATTGCATGTATGTGTGTATGTGTGTAGATCAATGTATTTAAGTGTTTATGTGTGTGTCTATATTTGTGATCGTATGCATGTGTGTATGTGTGTAGATTAATGTATTTGTGTGTACGTGTGTACTTGCGTATTTATATGTAGGTCTGTATTTGTGATTGCATGTATGTGTGTATGTATGTAGGTCAATGTATTTAAGTGTATGTGTGTTTATGTGTATGTCTGTATTTGTGATCGCACGTATGTGTGTATGTGTGTAGATGAATGTATTTGTGTGTACGTGTGTACTTGCGTATTAATATGTAGGTCTGCATTTGTGATTGCATGTATGTGTGTATGTGTGTAGATGAATGTATTTGTGTGTACTTGCGTATTTATATGTAGGTCTGCATTTGTGATTGCATGTATGTGTGTATGTGTGTAAATGAATGTATTTGTGTGTACGTGTGTACTTGCGTATTTATATGTAGGTCTGTATTTGTGATTGCATGTATGTGTGTGTATGTGTGTATGTGTGTAGGTCAATGTATTTAAGTGTATGTGTGTATATGTGTGTGTCTGTATTTGTGATCGTATGTATGTGTGTATGTGTGTAGATGAATGTATTTGTGTGTACGTGTGTACTTGCGTATTTATATGTAGGTCTGTATTTGTGATTGCATGTATGTGTGCATGTGTGTAGGTCAATGTATTTAAGTGCATGTGTGTTCATGTGTGTGTCTGTATTTGTGATCGCACGTATGTGTGTATGTGTGTAGATGAATGTATTTGTGTGTACGCGTGTACTTGCGTATTTATATGTAAGTTTGTATTTGTGATTGCATGTATGTGTGTATGTGTATAGGTCAATGTATTTAAGTGTATGTGTGTTTATGTGTGTGTCTGTATTTGTGATCGCATGTATGTGTGTATGTGTGTAGATGAATGTATTTGTGTGTACGTGTGTACTTGCGTATTTATATGTAGGTCTGCATTTGTGATTGCATGTATGTGTGTAGGTCAATGTATTTAAGTGTATGTGTGTATATGTGTGCGTCTGTATTTGTGATCGTATGTATGTGTGTATGTGTGTAGATGAATGTATTTGTGTGTACGTGCGTACTTGCGTATTTATATCTATGTCTCTATTTGTGATTGCATGTATGTGTGTATGTGTGTAGGTCAATATATTTAAGTGTATGTGCGTTTATGTGTCTGTATTTGTGATCGTATGTATGTGTGTATATGTGTAGATGAATGTATTTTTGTGTACATGTGTGATTGCGTATTTATATCTATGTCTGTATTTGTGATTGCATGTATGTGTGCATGTGTGTATGTTAATGTATTTGTGTGTACGTGTGCGATCATGCATTTGTGTGAGTTAGTGTGCTTGTGCAGTTGATGTGTATTCGTGCGACTCTGTGTTTGTTCTTTTTGGTTCCTGAAAGAAATCTAATTTATCCTTTCGATGTGTTTATGGAAGACTTACAAGACAAAAATCAATGAAAATTTCTGTCTTTGGAATTGAATATTCTTCCGTTAGTAATGGAACCACATCAATCCTTAAGTTCTTTATCTTCATTCTACGATTTCAGTATGCCAATAGGCAATGACGTCACATTAGCACGACCCCCCCTCTCAAAAAGCTGATGATAAACTCAAATTTGAGGCAACAGAGCAAATAAAACCAATCATTGTGTATGTTATAGCAATGAAAAGGGGGGCATAACTCTAAATAAAGAAGGTTTAGAGTTATCGACCTTTGCTCTGAGTTACGGCCCTTAACGACTGGTGAGTTCAAGAGCAAGGGAGAGACTAGCAAGATGGCGTCGCGCCGGACAATCAATGTAAGTAAATTATATGTTTCTCACGTGAATAAAATAGGTGAAAGTACAAATATGCCTGTATACTTTTTATTATGATATCCAGCGATCCTGGCGTTATCTATCAACGAACAAAACGGTAGATAACAGACTAGAACGTATCATCTGATTTTTACATTGTGTTACACCCCCATCTTCATATCTCCCAAACATTTCAGCAAATGCGCTGTGCATAATGTGAGTTCCATTTTCGATAAATCAATCCAAAGCCACGCCTGTTTCTGAACTTAAATTTTGTTTGAAAAAGCAATTGCATAACATCTGGATTATATATATATATATATATATATATATATATATATATATATATATATATATATATATATATATATATATATATATTTGTAGTCATCGACATACAGTCCTGTGTCGTTATATCACAACTCATCAATGCCGCTTGACTAGCATCTCTTCCAAGCCAAAGATTGAACCTAGAACCGTCGTGTTGACAGTCGACAGTTATCCCACTCGACCATGGAATCGACGCCCGTAAATAACTCGTCAGAATGTCTATTTAAATAGACACCCGCCACTATATATATATATATTTTTTTTTACAAAGGCATCACCACATTATCAAGGCCCAGAGGCCACTCAAGGATAAAGGTTAAAGAGTGTACAGTAGAAATTGGTCAATATAGTAATCATTAGTAATGAAAATTTGGTAAATTTAATAACTTATATGGAACGGCTCATCAAGAACTTATTTACTTTAGACTTGAACACAACCATATTGTAGTCAGCCGGAAAGCAGGAAAACGGAAGACAATTCCACAGGCATGCAGTTCTAAGAAAGAAGCTTTGTTCATGGAATCTTCGTTTAGGTTTAGGCACAGATAAAGAGTGGAGGAAATTATTGATAGCGTTTACAGCTAGACGAGTGTTTCTTGTGAAAGTTTGGCGAGGGGGGACCATAGATTGAAGCTCAGTTGAACACTTTCCATGAAAATAACGATACATCAGAGACAAACTCGCAACATCTCTTGTGAGATAGAGGTTGCAAGGAGGAGAAAAGGACATCTCCTACGAGGCTACGAAGTATATTTTGAACTCTATCAAGGCAGGACAAGTCCTTTCTAGCAGCTCCTGCCCAGATGTGGCAACAGTATTCCATCCTTGGACGTACCTGGCTCTTATATAGATAGAGAATAGCATCAGCAGTGAGATATCTACCGGATCGATAGAAAGATCCCACCATTTTTCCAGCGGCCTTATATAAAGCTGAACGTCTGTGTGTGTGTTTGGTCACGAATAGGCTTCTATATGGTTGACTATTATAGAAAACTGATTACATATAATGATAGAAGATTATCAAGACACAGGAATGGTTATGTTTCATCTTGCATAATGATGATTCATTAAAATTGTGGGGTCTGCGTACGCACCTGGTCCATAAAGTATGGAAATAAATAATTTAAAAAAAAACGTTTACAAGTGTTTTTGATATGGATGTGCATAAAACATACTTATCAAAGTATTCTTAACTTAAATAGGGATGGTATCATCAAATTGTGGGGTCTGCGTTCGCGCCTGGCCTCCATAGAATGGAAAAAGGCACAAACTTTAATAAAGACTCATATCTATCTGCGTAAGTATACTCTGTTAACTATGTTTCAGTTTGAAGAAATACGGTATAATATAATTATGAGGTATCCATTCGTGTCTGACCACCATAGAATGGAAATATGTCACAAAGTTTAACAAGGTTTTTTAATATAGATCCACAGAATATTGTGATAAGTGTTTCAGTGTGAACAGGTATGGTATAATAAATTATGGGGTTTATCTATTTTATTTTTACTTTCATCATATTTTGCTTTGGTTTTGATACCCCCAAATTCGCTATCCCTTTACAACCCTTTCTTTTCATAGCCTATCATAATTTCATAAATAAATAAAGTTTTAGGCCTTAGCATATGTAAATTTGAGTTCTGCACTTTGCAAAAAAAAAAAAACTGAAATGACTAAATCCATCATTTGTCCTCCCCGATTTAACCCCCAAACTCGCCAAGGCCTTAAAATATTTAAATTTTGAGGTCTGCACCATGCAAAACTGCTAAATAGAAATACACAGAACATTTTGGACAAATATGGTAAAATAGTCCCAAAAATGGAGTGATTTTATTAGCCCTAAAAGAGCCCCTGGTGCACACCCAAGAGTTATCGGGAAGTATAGACAAACAAAATTATATAGAAATCAGTTAGTTACAACTTTTCAGAAAGTTTTATAAAAATCCAAGGCATCATTTTTTTAATAAACACAAAAATGTCAATTTTAGCCATTTTAACCCGAAAAGCACACCTGGGTGGTCAACCGGAGTTTTCCCAGAAAATCAGTTCTGTTACGTTTAATGTTTGTGCAAAATTTAAAAAAATTCAAATGCCTTATTATTAAGAAAACTACGGACAGACGAACGGACGAACGGACAAGGGTGAATTTACAGGTCCACCCTCCTTTGGTCAGGCCCCCCCCCAAAAAAATGAATAGCAGATTCCAAGGTAAATTGACTTCATAAATGGCAGATTCCAAGATTCCAAGCTAGAAGAGAGATGAGAACGACGTGGCTTCCACAGTCTAATTTCTGCTGGGATATCGTGGTTAATGCGTGTCTGCAAGCACCTCCTTAAAATTGCATAGATACATGAACCAACATATACCAACAGAAATTAGACTGGGCAAGCCAGATTCCTACGAAGAAAAGTGGTGATATATATATATATATATATATATATATATATATATATATATATATATATATATATATATATATATATATATAGTCATTTATAAAATATATATGGCGATTAAGCTACACTGAATATTCTGCGTTTCATCCACTGTAGGATTCGTCAGGCTTATGCGCATAAGCCTGACGAATCCTACAGTGGATGAAACGAAGAATATTCAGTGTAGCTTAATCGCCATGTATATTTTATAAATTACTTACTAGCTCTACCTACGTATTGAGCACTTTTGAAGTAAATACTTAAAGTTTACGCATAAATCTATGCTTCCGTATATTAAATTTATGTAAGTAAATGAAGTAGTTATATATATATATATATATATATATATATATATATATATATATAATTTATTACTTACATCTTTATACGTGCATAAAATTAAGTTATCTAAAGACATGACATGTTTCGAAGTTTCACTTCTCGTCAGTATGGCTAAACATATTGAGGCTCGAACTCACCACCGCTCGATACGGCGCCATGGGATCTTAACAATTCTATACACGGTTTTTTTTATCGTATTTTAAATGTAAGATTGTTGATTTGACACATGAACTCACCACAGCCTGATCGTGGTCCGGTAGTAAAACATCAGGCTACGTATCGAGCGGTGGTGAGTTCGAGTCTCAATATGTTTAGCCATACTGACGAGAAGTGAAACTTAGAAATATTTAATGTATGTTAATTTTATTCGCGCAAAAATATTTAAATAGTTAAATAATAAATTAATTGCAAATAATAGGCCCAAAAAATGTGGGCCAACTAGAATATAAACAAAAGACAGATAACCTCTCCCTTTAAGCATCAAGGGATGGAAAAATACCCAAGAATCGCTTATAAAAAAATGAATATTCATATTTCCACGGTAGAACAGGTATATATATATATATATATAAAATATATATG
>NC_136515.1:6408559-6513559 GCF_053919585.1 Euprymna scolopes | reverse complement strand
CGCCTGTGGATTTCAGTGTCGAGACAGCCATCCCTCGACAGAGAACTAGCAAGGTACACAAATGAATCAACTACTCCCAGTCTAGCACCACAGACCATGATGTTCGGTTCCACGTATGGCTGGCCCGGTGCATGAGTGAACATCACCTTTGTTTTAGACAGGCTGATCCTCAGACCAAAGGCAGTGGAGGAGTCAGCAAAGCTATCCATTATATGCTGCATATCAGTCTCAGTGTGCTACAAAAAACAGCATCGTCTGCATCCAGTAACCCCTTGACCAAGACATGATGCAGCTTGGTTCTGGCATTAAATCTTCTAAGATTGAAAATGCGACCTGTGGTTCGAAAATTGAACATGACACCCCTATCGCAATCCCGAAGTAGTAGGGGCAGTGGCATCTGTTGTTTCAATGCATTTCTCCTGGACTTGCCGGGCTGAAAAAAATCATGCCCATATACAAATACATATATATATATGTATATATATATATATATGTATATATATATATATATATATGTATGTATATACATACATACATACACACACACGCACGCGCGCACACATACACACACACACACACACATATATATATGATGTATGTTATTTTGGTAAATGTTTTTTCAATTATATTTCACTTTTTGTGTCTACCAATCCTTTTTGTTTAGAAGCTCAATATATGTTAAATATTACAATAGAGCATATATAAAAATCTTTAATGTGTTTTGCGAATTGCTATTTTGGATGAGGCGAATAAAATAAATTATTTGCTGCTCTTAATCTGATAATCTTACAGTGACCCAATATTGAACGGAGAAGAAAATCGAAATCTATTTTTAAACGTGTGTGACTGGTCATTATTGATATATTGGAATATCGAATTGGTTATCGATTAATGGAATGCATTTCCCAGAAAGATTAACACGGTTTGCTGTTTTGTAACACTGGATGCCAAGAGACAGGTTCTTATTATTATGCAACAACATATGACATCATCACGTTGACACACCGGTTGTCGTTGGATCACCGAAGTTTTTTTTTTTTTTTTTACACAGGCATCACCACATTATCAAGGCCAAGAGGCCACTCAAGGATAAGGGTTAAAGAGTGTACATTAGAAATTGGACAATATAGTAATCATTAGTAATGAAAATTCGGTAAATTTGATAACTTATATGGAACGGCTCATCAAGAACTTATTTACGTTAGACTTGAACACAACCATTTCTTATTATGGATACCAAGAGACAAATTCTTATTATTATACAATAATATATGACATCATCACGTTGACACACCGGTTGTCGTTGGATCACCGAAGTTTTTTTTTTTTTTTTTTACACAGGCATCACCACATTATCAAGGCCAAGAGGCCACTCAAGGATAAGGGTTAAAGAGTGTACATTAGAAATTGGACAATATAGTAATCATTAGTAATGAAAATTCGGTAAATTTGATAACTTATATGGAACGGCTCATCAAGAACTTATTTACGTTAGACTTGAACACAACCATTTCTTATTATGGATACCAAGAGACAAATTCTTATTATTATACAATAATATATGACATCATCACGTTGACACAACGGTTGTCGTTGGATCACCGAAGTTTAGCAACATTGTTTTTTTATTATTCAATTTTCACCCCAAACAAGGCACAGTGCAACTTTGAGGTAAGAGGCTACTATCGGGGACATAAGTTGCAGGGATATTATGGAGGGATATGAGTAGCAAGATGTTTGTTCATATTACACATGAACTTCTGCATGTCAGTACAGTTGGGAAAGAAGAATCCCGGAAGGGAGCTCCAAAGTTTACCAGGTCCGGGGAGGAATCTATTGGAGTAGAAGGCCTTCTTACACATAGGATCTCTACTGTGAAGGGGTGGGATTTACCTGCTTGTCGTGTTTGTCGGTGGTATTCACGTCGTGGGGGTACAAGTGCTTATAGTTCGTCACAGAATTCACCGTTAAAGAAATTGTAGAGGAGGCAGAGGGATGCAACATTCCGTCGATGGGACAAAGGATGAAGCTTAAATGACAGTTCAGGACCTATTAGGTTGGCGATTCTCTTTGTAATCTTGCCCAGGAGTGAAATACTAGTAGCAGATGTACCAGTCCAAATGTGACAACAATACTTCATACATGGGCGAATGATGACCTTATAGATATACATGATACTTTCAGGCGTAAGTAGTTTTCTAACACGGTAGAGAAAGCCCACCATCTTCACAGCAGCCTTGGCAATGCTCTCAATGTATCTATTCCAGTTCATGTTCCCTGTAAACGTTAGTCCGAGGAGTTTAAAAGAAGTACTTTCGGGTAATGTGTTCTTGGCCACTGCTATTAGTGGTAGAGAAGGTTTCTTATAATTATTGAAGGAAACAAGCTTAATCTTGGCAGAATTGAATGTGACCATCCATTTTTGTCTTCATTTCACTACAGATTTGAGGTCATCCTCTAGTGTTTTTGCCATTTCTTTAGATATGTGTTCGTTTGTGTTCCCCCGTGCCTGTTATAGAGAGTCGTGTCATCAGCAAATATACCCATCTACGAAACAATTTTATCAGGGAGATCATTTATGAATATATATATATATATAAAAAGTACTGAGAATTGAATCTTCAACCTCCCAAAAACTGTCACTAAGAACTGATTATAACTTAGCACTATTATCCGTAACGCTACAGATCCTTGTAAAATTAACACAAATACAACTAATATAAATATACAGATAAGTTGAAAGTAAAATTTCCGATAGATTGTTGACAGTTATTAGCCTTATTTTTGTGTATTTTTTTTATTCTTTAATTTACTACATCTCGGTTTTACTTCGAGTATAATCAAACGCCGTTTTGTATACGTCCAGCTAAGAAGACTAGGGAAGCGGGGGCAGAAATGTAAATAGAAGAGCTGTACAATACTTTCAAACACAAAAAAACATTTCTTTCCTTTGGTAACAGTTATTTTTATTGTTCTTTGTTGTCGCATCTTTTCCCTTTATTATAAACTTAGCGGGGGGTACCCGGCGTTGCCCAGGTGTTTGGAGTTGTGTGTGGAAACTCCGGGAGTGCGCGTGGGGGGGGAGAGGTTAAAAAAGTAAGTATAAGTTGTAAATTAAAGTGTGAACAAAAAACAAAGGTGCGACGTTAACGATTGCCCCAACGCGAGATGCTAACGGAAACACTTTTCAATTTATTTATTTACTTGGATTTGGCAGGTGCCCGTTTTAATGAGTTAATGAGGTCAAGTTTGACTGCCGGATAGTATTTCATTTACTGCGGAACGCTTTTTTTTCCCCCAAGATGTTATAGGAAAAAGACTAACCCACATGCGGCGAGCGACAAATGTTGAATAATTATCTTCCCGAAAATTAAGTAGACAGGCGAGCTTCGTTGTTAACTCTGAGATATTACGATTTATATGTGATATAAAAAGTTTTAAAAAGTTGTGAACCAACCGACCGCTTCTCTGAAAAAAGACATACAGAAAAAGCGAACACACATACATACATACATACATACATGTTCGCTTTTATATTTATAGATTATTAACAATCACCCAAATGTATCTCACAAATCACATTCTTAGATCATTCGTAGACATTCATGCAGACGACACCACAATCTATGGCAACACTTCAAAGACCAGCAATGACAAACATCTTTTTGATTCTCTCTCTCTTCTGAGCTTGAGAACCTGGTACAATGAGGAAAAAAGGTTGCTGGTTAATTTTAATGCATAAAAAAGCCAAGCTTCTCTCCTTTCATCATCAACGCTCTGACCCCCATCACGCTCCAATTAAGATGAATGTATCTCGTCTTGGGGAAGCACTATTTTTTGACAAGCTTTTGGGACTGACTTTCACTCCTGATCTGAAATGGAACACATACATCAAATCTGTTTCTAATATCGCTGGAAAAATGGTTGGAGCACTCTATCACTCCACTAGGTATTTCACTGCCGATACAATCCTCTATCTGTATAAGAGTCAGGTACCCCTTAAAATGAAATACTGTTGCACCATCTGAGCAGAAGCTGCTCGGCGCACTCTATCCAACATTGATAGACATCAAAACCGGCTTCGAAATCTAGTAGGTGATGCCCTTTTCTCTTCTCTGCAACCACTTTCCCACAAAAGAGACCTTGAGATTCTGTCCCTGCTCTATCGCTATTTTCATGGCAAGTGCTCGAATGAACTACAATCTATGCTTCCCTCTTGCAAAACTTTCTCAAAACACACTCAATTAGATACAACCACTATATACGATTTCCTTCACTCTCAAACCGTGCTTTAATCAAAACGAAGATTGCATGAACAAAACTTATTTCCCAGAACTGCTCGCCATGGGAACACTGTTCCGCCGACATGCTTTCCGGTTGATTGGCTCCCAAGTAAAAATAAATAATTAATTATTCCACGTTGATTTTTATTACTTGCGAATTACCGCTTACAACGGCCCAAAAGTCACTCGAGGATAAGAGTAAATGAGAGTTAGGTTAACGGTGAGACAACACAATGATGATCAGTAATGGTGGAATTTCGGTACAGTTTAATTGTATAAGAAGGCTACTAAACAAGAAATTCATTCTAATCTCCATCAGCCCCCAACTAAAATAAATAGCTCTCGTCTTGGGGAAGAACCATGTGTTGATGATGAATAAAGAAACTTGTAGATCGTGCACACACACACACACACATACACACACACAAATTCCAGGTAAGCAGATAACAAAGAAAATACCAGTTCGGAGTTTGTAGACACATATTGACCTCTGATGGAACAAAGAAAGAATTTGGCAATAACAGCAAGAGGTTTGGCGAACAAAGACACAGATAATGAGAGACGGAGAAAACCGCATGATCGTTACGTCATTAACTTGTCAACCTTACCCTCACCTTCCAACCTTGCTAGACACGTCCGACAACTACTGCAAGGAAAATAATAATTCAACAAAAAACAGTTTTGTTATTAAACCGTCTCTGTCTTTGATTATCAAACAGCTGGAACAAGTTATAGTGTATATATTTATTTAGCAACACGCATCTTTGTTGAAATGCAACCAACATAAATATACATGCGTGAGCGATACATATAAATCGTTAAAGAGAGACAGACCTTACAATATTAACAAGCTTCTGAGATTGACCTTCACTCCTGACCTGAAATGGAACACATATATCACATCTGTTGCCAAGATCGCTGGAAAAATGGTTGATAAAACTTAATGAGTGTTAGGTTAACGGCGAGACAACACGATAATTGTAGAAGAGGACAGCTCAACAAGAACTTATTTACATTAAACTTGAATACGACCATGTTATAGACAGCTGGGAAGCAGTTCCATGATTTTATGTTTCACAGAAAGACAGTTCTGGGAAAGCAAATTTTCGTTTAGATTTTTCTATAAACGGAGTATGTTTACTTCATGTATAGATTCGTTTATATCTTATCAATAACTAGTAAGCAACCTGGCGTTGTCCGGTTGTACAGCACGCTTAAACATGATATTTTAATTTATGCAGATTGTATATGTATTATTATAGAATGAATCATCTATTAATTATTATATAAAAGGAGGAATAATTTTCCCGGTGGACGAATTCGCAGTCAGCTGTTTGGATTTGGCGATGAATGCCTTGGAAAAGTCACTTCTGATTGATATTTAATTTTAAAATATACAAACGAAGAAATGATTTGCGGCGATTTTAAACGGTTCCTCTTCTTTTATCGCAAATTGAACTCATTAATAAGAAAATATTAAAATGCAATTCTGAGGTACATCCGGTCTTGAACAGAGGATCATTCGATCTGTAGTCGAATGCTCTACCACTGGGCTATATCCCCAGATCACAATAAATGTTTTTTTAAAGAAGTAATGATTTGCTGAAATTTTATTATCTCTCTTGCCGGTGTAACGTAACATATTTCCATGTAAAAATTATTCTGTTTTATCTATAAAACTGAAAAGCTATTTTTAAGATCGGATTTTTTTTTTTCGATTTTTGATGCTTATCAGATGAATTTCTGTACAAAACGTATCTAAGAACACTGCCAGACACATAAATTCGTTTGTGAAATTTACAAAAGATGGGCTCAGCCGTTTCGGAATCTACGAGTAAAGAACATACACGCACAAAGTGATTTTTATATAATAGTAGATAGATAAAGATAGAGATAGAAATAGAGACAGAGATTTCCGCTCAAATAATTAATATTCTTAGTTTCATGACGACATCCAAGCGCCATTTTCTTTTCATTGTATTCTAAGTTATTATTCTCCTAGTTTTTTTTTGTTGTTTTTTTTTTGTCACTGTTTCATACACGTGTACGAACCACGCACTAATTTGTGAAAATCTTGTTTTTAATTTTCATTTGTGTAACTCTTGTTTTCTTATGTCGTGCAAATTTTGTTTTCAATTTTATGTTACCGACTTCCTCCTTGGAAAATAACAGACTCACGCTGAACTGCATTGTGGGATTACCTTTTTGTCATCACAAAACTTTGTTCAATACTAGCGGAAGGAGGACGCCGTGCCTTGCCGGGTCGGAAAAATACACGTAAATATATATTAATTAATGCAGATTTTGTATTTATTACTTTTTTTTTATTTTATTTTATTTTTTTATTACATTTTCACCCCAAACAAGGCATATTGCCACTTTGGTGTAGGGGGCTACTATCAGAGGCAACAACTACTGGGTTACTATGTAGGGATTTGGGCAGCAAGGTGTCGGTTCACGTTACACTTGAACTTCTGCACGTCAGTACTGTTGGGGAAGCAGGGACCTGGAATGGAATTCCAGAGTCTAGCGGTTCTGGGGAAGAAACTATTGGAGTAAAAAGATCTTTTACATCTAGGGATCTCTACAGTGTGGGGGTAGGATTTAGCAGCCTGTCGGGTTTGTCGAGGGTGCACACGTCGTGGGGGCACAAGTGATTGCAGTTCGTCAGAGCATTCACCACTAAAATACTTGTAGAAAAGGCAGAGGGATGCAACATTTCGTCGATGGGACAGAGGCTGAAGTTTAGATGCCAGTTCAGGGCCTATAAGGTTTGCGACTCTCTTTTGAACCTTGTCAAGGAGCGAGAGACTAGTAGCAGATGCACCAGCCCAGATGTGGCAGCAATACTCCATACATGAGCGAATGGTGGCCTTATAGAGGTACAGGATACTTTCGGGTGTTAGTAGTTTTCTAGCACGGTAGAGAGAGCCCACCTTTCTTGCAGCGGCCCTGGCAATGCCTTCAATGTAATTGTTCCAACTCATGTTTCCTGTGAACGTTAGGCCAAGGAGTTTGAAAGATGGACTCTCAGATAAAGAGTCGTTGGCCATTGCTATGGGTGGTAGAGAGGGTTTCTTGTAATTATTGAATGAAACTAGTTTAGTCTTGGCAGCATTGAACGCGACCAACCACTTTTGTCCCCATTCCACTACAGATTGGAGGTCTTCCTCTAGTGTTTCTGCCATTTCTTTAGAAATGTGTTCATTCGTCTTCCTGTCGTGCCTGCCATAGAGTGTAGTGTCATCAGCATATATACCCATCTCAGAGGCAATGTTGTCGGGGAGGTCATTTATGAATATCAGGAACAATAGGGGTCCAAGGATAGAACCCTGGGGCACCCCCGCATTTATATCATATTGTTTAGATGTACGACCGTCGAGGACAACCTGGATTTTTCTCTTATCTAAGAAGGATTTAATTATGTTAAGTATTCTACCAGTGATATCGTATGATCTAATCTTCCTGAGGAGACCCTCATGCCATACCCTGTCAAAAGCCTTAGATATATCTAGAGCTACAGCTCTGCCCTCCCCCGCGTTGTCCAGTGAATGGTATATACGTTCAGAGATCAGTTAGGATGTCTGCTGTGGAACGGGCTTGTCTAAATCCATATTGTTTGTCAGTCAGTAGTTTAGCATCTGTAAGATGATGGACTAGAGCATGGTTAATTATGGTCTCAAATATTTTGGCAAAAAGTGGGAGGAGGCTAATGGGGCGATAATTTAATGGGTCTGTCCTTTCGCCAGAATTCTTGAATACTGGTACAACAGAAGCAGTTTTCCAACAGACCGGAAAGCAAGCTTCATTAAGGCATTTGTTGTAGAGTTTGGAAAGAACTGAAGCTACTTTGACTGAGCACTTTTTTAATAGCACAGCTGGGATAAGATCGGGTCCACATACTTTTGAGGTATCAAGGTTTTTTATGATAGCATGCACCTGAGCAGGGGTGGTTTTCAGATCGTCTAGTGTGGCGTCTGTCCGCATAGGAAAGTCAGGTAGGGGGTGGTTGGAAGGGTCCAGTGTGGAGTTTGAGGCAAACCGACTGGCAAGCATGTTAGCCTTGTCGGTTGCTGAGGAGACAACCTCGTGATTGTTGGTTAGTGGGGGAATTGTTGATTGCCCATTATTTACTACACTGTTGTAGATTTTCCAGAAATCTCGAGTTCCTAGTTTTTGTGCTTCGATGCGCTTTTTAGTGGTTTCCGTAAATTCTCTCTTAGCTGTCGCTATTTCTTTCTTAACGTTATTTCTAGCTTCTATATACATCAGTCTGTTTGAACTGGACTTATGTCGGTTAAACCTACGGTATGCATGCTGCTTTTGAGCAATGGCAGTTGCACAAGTCGACGTAAACCATTGGGGAGAGTGGGGCTTACTATAAAATTTCCGCATGGGAACATGCGCTTCGATTGTAGTTTTGAACCAGTCAGTGGTCTCGTTTGCACATTGTTTAGCAGGGAGAGAGAAAATATTTTTCCATGGAGCATCTCTAATTAGTTCCCTGATGGCTTCCCAGTCAGCCTTATTATAATATCTCGTTGTTTTGAGCACTGGCTCTTCAGTTTTGGGTCTAGAGTTTAGGGCGATTTCAACCATTATCACTGCATGATCAGCGTTCCCGAGTGGGCTGTGGGCCTTCGTTATGCAGTCATCGGGAACTGTGGTCAAAAACAGATCTAGAAGTGATGCGTGTTGTTCTTCCTGGTCAGGGAAACGGGTTGGAAACGTAACAATTTGTGATAGGGAGTGAGATATAGCGAAGCTATGGGTTGTGCTGCCCGCTGCATCTGTGTGAGTAGAGAATCCAAGCCAGTTTTGTCACCAAACACATGTATTTGTGCGCTAGTGTCGAGGGTCAGTGCCGTGTCTATGCTGTCAGATACTTTGTTTATTATGGAGCAGTCCTGAGTCGAGGGAGAGCGGTAGAGAAAATAATAGTAGCTAATATTGTGTTGCATGTTTAGTCTAAAGCACATAAAGGCTTGATCATCTGTTTCTAGGTTTGTTTCTCTAGTCAAGGGAAGGGTATTACGAATGTAAACTCTAAGTCCGTGCATATGTCTGTCAGAGTCCTTACGGCAGAGTGGGAGATATCCAGGCATGTTAAAGTGGTTAGAGGGAATGGAGGAGTGTACTAGCGAGGAGTACCCGGCGTTGCCCGGGTGTTTGGGGGGGGGGTAAAAAAGTAAGTATGAGGATCGAACCCGAACCGTTGAGGCAAAGTTGTAAATTAAAGTGTGAAAAAAAAGTGCGATATTAACCATTTCCCCACCGCGAGATGCTAACGGAAACACGTTTCAATTTATTTAACTAGTTGCATTTAGCAGGTGTCCGTTTTAATGAGTTAATGAGGTCAAGTTTGACTGCTGGATAGTATTCATTTACTGCTGAATGCTTTTTTTTTTCTCACCCATAAGATGTTATAGGGAAAAGACTAACCCACATGCGACAAGCGAGAAATATTGAATATTTATCTTCCCGAAATCGAGCAAATTAAATAGACAGGCGAGCTTCGTTGTTAACTGTGAGATATTACGATTTATATGTGATAAAAAACGTTTTAAAAAGTTGTGAACCGAATGACCGCTTCTCTGAAAGAAGACTTTTGCAGACACACAGAAAAAGCAGACACACATACATACATACATACATACATACATACATACATTTTCGCTTTTATATTTATAGATTACAGGGCCAATTCTCTATTAAATGCTAGTAGGCCACCTGGCGTTGCCCGATCGTAAAGTGCGCATAAATATTGTATTTTAATTTATACAAAAACAAATACATGTGCATACAAGTATTATGTTTTTTTTCTAAACAGTTCACTTTTTGTAAGTAAAAAACATATATATAAATGTAATACAATTCAACTCCCCACCACGATTATTCTTATAATTCTGTCCCATAATCAATAGTAGCCTTTTGGTGGCCATGGGCCGTGTTTTTAGTGAATATAAAATTTTTAATGCTTTTTAGTTCGAAATTCACGTTCGATCCAATGATATCAGATGAAAAATTTTAAACTTACTTTTTTTGCATTCTTATTTCGATGGTTAGGGGATTCCATTTTTTAAAGAGGTATAGGATAATAACGTACAACAATAACTGTGCACCGAACGAATACGATAATACTTAGTTCGCTGCACCTTAGCATAGCAAAGGACTATACAAAATGTCAGCCAGATCGGCCCAGTTAGTTTCCGAGATTTAGTGGAACTTAAATAATAATCCCTATTAACCTCTATGCATCGAACGGATACCATAATAAGCTTGCGGCATCTTTCCATGGTAAAGCTCAATCTAAAATTACAGCCAGAAGTGCCAACTAGTTTCTGAGGAAAAAATGAAACGGACTTATAACAGAGATGTTGATGCTGGTAGCAGCAACAGCGGCAGCCTAAAAATATATGCAAATGATCCAGCCAGCTTTGCGGTGTCGTCACAGCGGAGACAAATGGACAAACGTGTTCGAGAGATGCAGGTGACGTCACAGCCGAGAGGAAAAGTCACATGCGGTCGGAAAAGGAGAAATTAACTTTATAAATATTTAGAAAAAAGTGCGTTGTTAGAAATACCACATATAAATGATTTTGTTAACCAAGAAAGTGAGTCGTGATATTTGGAAAAAAAAAAAAAATTCTGTTTAAAAATTTTTTTTTCTGTTTAAAAAAAAAATTCTGCTTAAAAAATTTATTTCTGTTTAAAAAATTTTTTCTGTTTATAAATTTTTTTTTCTGTTTAAAAAAATTTTTCTGTTTAAAAAAATTTGTTTCTGTTTAAAAAAAAATTTTCTGCTTAAAAATTTTTTTCTGCTTAAAAATATTTTTTTTCTGTTTAAAATTTTTTTTCTGTTTCCATGTAGCGTGTTAATATATTAACAACAACGTGGGAGACAGACAAACAAACAGACAGACATATTACGAAAAATTAAACATAGACACTGCATATTCTATGCACTTTTGTCTTTTTTTGCTATGGATAAGCGTGATTTAACTGTGTTATTTTCAAACAATGTCGGCTTTTACAGCTAAAAGATTTCCTACGCCTGTCAAACTATTTCTGTAGACCTTTTGTATTGTTCTTATGGCCACCCATAGCAACCTTATGTAACTGTCTATCTTGTTTATTTCTGGCTGTCGATGGCATCGTAAGTCGCATACTTTGTAGTAGATGATGACGACGATGCTGACGCGAAACTAGCACTGACTTACCTTTCCCATGTCACCAGGTAAGTCAGCGTTGGTTCCGGGCCCACACCGTAACGTGAAAAACAAAATATAAAAATATATCTTTTTCTTTTTTTCGTTTTTTTTTTTTTCTGGTTCAATCTTTTCTTTTAATTTGAATTTCTCATTGTAGATTCACGAAGGACGTGTACTCAAATATATTTATTAATGATTTTAAGAGAGTGTCTTATTCTGACCCACATATGGTCTTTGCTTGCAGTATCTGTTCTAGCAGATACTACACTTTGATCCCAGTCCGAAGGCCAAGGTATTTATTTGCTCCCCCACCGAGCAAATTAGGCACAAGGTCGATTTTTAATGTGAGGAGTGAAGTGGGGAAATGGGCACCACATATCCGGGGAGTAGGGGAGCTGGATAGTGACAATTGGTATGAAAGGTTTCCCCTACATTGACTAAGGTCTTATATGTGGGGTTGCCCCCACATATTGTCTTTGCTTACAGTATCTGCTGGAACAGATACTACACTTTGATCTTGATATATAATTTATTTCGTGAAAATGAAAATTACAATTAAAATAATTCAATGTAAAATTAAAATAAATTAAAAGCAAAATTCAAATTTACAAAACAAATTTAGGCACAAGGCCCTTTAAGATCTGGGTGGGAGAGTGTTGCAAGATTTTTGTTACTACAGTGAAAATGGAGTCTTTGGTGACTTTACTCTTGACTGGCAACATTTACCACAATACCTCATTTACTCTGTGGACTCAAAACTAACTAATGAAAACCCCAGCGTTTTTGCAAAAAAGAATATATTTACAATTACTTTGTGTGTGTGTGTGTGTGTGTGTGTGTAATTGTGTGTGTGTGTGTGTGTGTGTGTGAGAGATTTTTTTCTTTTTTTGTAATTAAAATGTGTGTGTGTGCGTGTGAAAAAAGTTCTTGAATTTTGGAAGAAAAACAGTTCGTGTTGGGGAGTTGGGAATCTAGAAAAATACGCAAAAAATAAAATTGCCTAGTGCATTGTTAGTAAGGTCCCCCCCCCCCTGAGCTAATCTAGAAAGTTAGATCACCTACTGTTTTCCGGGGCACTGAAAACAAGCGGGAAGATCCCTAGTAGGGATTGGGAAGGATTCTTATCGGGTGTATGGAGGAAAAATAAATAATTGTCAAAAATAAAAAAGGGGAAGATGGGGGGGGGGGTAGACGGCGACCTTCGAGTAGGGGTTGACCAGGGGGTGATAAAACAAAAAGATATGGGGGGTATTGGTAGGGTAGCCTCGGAAGGTTCTGTAGTGCCAAAAACAAACAATTGGGGGACAGGATCTCATTTGTCCCACTAGTCAAGAGTCTCTTTACTTTTTATTTGTCTAACTTAGCGGGATCGGCTCCGTAGGACCCAGTACCACATGTGCCACGCTTATGGTGGTAACACGAATTCAAACTTGGCGTCTCGTCGGATGCACAAGCTAGCATCATGCACCCACCTCTTGTCAAAGGCCACTCGAGGCAACCTCTTCCAATCACATCTGATCTTTACTTTAAGCAGATGTTTAAAGTAGACGATAAGATCCCGATCCGGAACAGATATCCCTTCGCGGACTCGCTTGAGGCGTGTGATCCATATGACCATCCTCGCTACTGCTAGTATCGCTAGAAAACCCATTCTTTTCTCCCTAGGCAGCGGCGGATCAATTTTCTCCACAAAATATGATTCTTCGAGTTCAAGCCAGCGCTTGGCATCGATTCGAGCCGTTACCTCGTTGACGTACCCTAGGAAGGTCTTGAGCCTGCTACAGCGGAAAAAGGCATGACCGGCTGTTTCTCTCATGTCTTCGTTGCAGCGCAGGCAGGAGACCTGGGTTTCTTCATTGTAAAGGTTGAGTTCCTCAATGAGGGGCAGTGCGTTCCGGACAAATCGCCAGGTAAGGGAAGATTCCTAATTTGTAAGAAAGTCCCGTCCCGGTGCCCAACTCCACTGAGAGCGGACCTCCTCCAAAGACATCCCCGTCCGTTTCACTAGCGGTTCCTTTTTGCTACGCCCCACTAGCTCCCGATAAAGCCTGTTCCTAGACTGTTGGAGGTCACTGGTCCCCGGCAATGCTCTAAGCCCGGACCGGCATTCGGCGTAGAATGTTTGTGCCCCCCTCGGTCGAAGCACGGCGGAGACCGAGGGGTCGGTGTAAAGGTTGAGTTCTTCAAGGAGGGGCAGTGCCTACACTTTGATCTTGGCCTGAAGGCCAAGAACAACACAAAAAAAGCAAGCCACTTTTCTATTTATTTAGAAGTTAATCTTTTAGTGTAATCTTCTGTCAAAAAGATTGACAAATATCATGACTTATGACAATGTTAATAAACTTTTGGGAAGATAAAATACTTATCATTACGAGAGGAGGAAAGAAAATTCGTTCATTAAAATCTAATTAATTTTCTTTCTTTTTTTTTTTAAATGTTATCGCATTGATTAAAAGTTAATCTTCTCTGTCACGTTCCTATCGTTGCACCCGTCGGGCTTCTCGAAGTTCGCTCCTTGTCTCGAAAAATATAAGTAATACTATCTTAAAATACTCGCGAAGCGAGCGAGAAAGAAAATGAAAACTAGAATTTGTAATTCACACCTGAACACCGATTGGATAATCAAGTCACGTGACGCGCTGGCACAACCACGCAAATTTCTCATTAGTAACGCGCATATGCCGACTACAAACGGTCTAGTAAGCTGTCATAAGAAATCATTTCAACTTTTAATGAAATTTGGGTGAATTTTTACCTGGTTTTCACCTACAAAATTTTTTTTTTAAATGACGCCATTTTTAGGTTTTCGGGTATGCTGAAAACAAATATCGAATTTAAATTGCCGCAAATAATTATATCAAATTAAGGTCGCTTGAAAAAATGGTAGGATTCTTCTACCGCTCCAGTAGATATCTCACTCCTGATGCAATTCTCTGCCTATATAAAAGCCAAGTACGGCCAACGATGAAGTACTGTTGCCACATCTGGACAGGAGCTACTAGAAACAACTTATCCTGCCTTGACAGAGTTCAAAGTAGACTTCGTAGCTTAGTGTGGAATGCCTTTTTCTCATCCCTGCAATCTCTTTCTCACAGAAGAGACGTTGCGGGCTTGTCTCGGCTTTAATGTTATTTTCATAGCAAGTGCTCATCTGAGCTTCAATCTATGGTCCCCATCGCCAAACTTTCAGGAAAAACACTCACCTAGCCAAAACAACTATCAATAATTTCTCACACTCTTTATCTGTGCCTAAAGCTAAATATAGATTCCATGAACAAAGGTTCTTTCTTAGAACTGCACGCCTATGGAACTCTCTTCCGTTTACCTGCTTTTCAGCTGACTACAATATGGTTGTCTTCAAGTCCAACGTAAACAAGTTTTTGATGAACCGTCCCCCTAAGTAAGGGCTTTATTAAAGTTTGTGCCTATTTCCATTCTATGGAGGCTAGGCGCGAACGCAGACCCCACAATTTTATTATACCATCCCTATTTAAATTAAAACATACTTATAAAAGTATTATTATGTCCATCTATATCAAAAATATTTGTAAACGTTTTTTTTTTAATTTTTTAATTTTCTATTTCCATACTTTGTGGACCAGGCGCTAACGCAGACCCCACAATTTTAATGAACCACCATTCTGCCAGATCAAAAATACCTATTCCTGTGTATCGATACATCTTCTATCATTATATGTAATCAGTTTTTTTTTAAATAGTCAACCATATAGGAGTCCATTCCTGACCAGACACACACACACACACACACACACACATTCAGCTTTATATTATATTATATATATATATATAAATAATTTGAGGTTGCTATTTTTCAAAAGTAAGGTAATCAATGAAATATAACGAGGTTAATATGAGAGTGCTCAATACGGAAGTAGAGCAAGTTACATTTTAAATATGTCTTTACATGAGCAGTAATTTGTTGCTACACAGTCATGAGCATGTTTCGGTCTTCTACTGTTTAGCAACTAGAGAGCTCTTCAGGCAACAATGCTTATTTACGAAAGCGGAATTCACAATGAAAACCGAAAATCAACTTTCAACAAAAGAAGGTTTTTTTTTTTATAAACGGGTCATAAGCTGTGCGGAGAACAGTGTTGATTGGGTGCGAATTTGTTAGTTTATTTATTTTCCTATTTGTTTATTCACTTACTTGTCTTTATTCATTTATTTTATGTTGGTGTCAGGGGATAGGGTTTGTAAGGTGGGGAGCTATGTAAATGTTATTCTAAGCAACTAGGAGGTTGGCTTGTCTGTTGCCCTCCGGCCGTCTGAAACTTCAAGGGTCAGATTTTGAAAGAAAACTCTGTCGTATGTAATCAAACGTGCTTTGATAACGACTTGCTGCCAATCTATATATCTATAAAAGTGAACGTGTCTGTCTGTCTGTCTGTCTGTCTGTGTACATTTCTCTACGCAATAACTCTGTGAATTTTTAGTCTATAGACTCGAAATTGGAAATACCGGGTATTGAGATTTGGGAAAATCGATGTGACGGGTGTCAGCCAGAAATTTGGCTGTTAAGGGGTCAAATTTCAACGATTTGACCTTTGAGAACTCTACCAAACTCCTCCGACAATTTTGGGTCTAGACACTTGAAATTTTAGATATAGGTTCCTTGAACCTGGATCTAACTTAATAAAGTGATTTGAGCCCGAAACTATAAATTTTAAGGGGTCATAATAGGGGTCAAATTAAAAAAAAATTTACTCTTTTTTTTTTTTTGCTCAGCATACACCTCCAAACACCCGGGCAACGCCGGGCTGAAATGCTAGTATATATATATATATATATATATATATATATATATATATATATATATATATATATACCGACACCGAAAATAAACCTCAAATTTATACTATTACGCGGGAAAAAGACAACAGAAAAAAACCCTTAATAACAACAAAATTGCTCCTGACAACGATCAATGATCGAAAGCGCTCGAGGAAAATAGCTGACAAAACTTCACTTGCCAACTAAAACGAAACAAAATGCTTTGTCGGATCGAGAAAATTAATAGGAGAAAAAGAAGAAAGACAACTTTGTCGTATTTAATCAAACGTGCTTTGATAACGACTCGCTGCCAATATATATAAAATTCAATATGGTGCAATGGAAAAATATAAAGGTATTTGCAGCTTCTCTTCCAATTTTCGGATTTTAATCATGTCAAATCACACTTCATTTCCTTTTGATGGATTGATTGTTGCTATTTCTTCTGATGAGTTTAGGGCATAATAGATTCACTGATTGATATAATAATTAAGTGATTGATTTTGCGCTACGAAACAGATACTGTCAAGAATTGTAAATGTCAACTGAATTAAAGGAATAAATTATATAATATATTATTATAAAATTATTGGAAAATAACTTTTTGCCATTTATTCTCTATATTGCTCTGTAATTACATTGAACTTCTTAAATAAGGATATATATATATATACATATACATATACATATATATATATATATATATATATATATATATATATATATATAGTGTTATAATGGAATAAATCCAGAGGAAATCCGGGTATGAGAGCTCAATGTGGTAAACAGAGCAATAAGATAAAAATTATAACACGGAAATTACATAATTGTCGATGCAATAATTTATTTCAACCTTATGGTATTTTCAAGCATCTAAATCAGACAATTACATTTTTGATACTGAAAAAGAAAAGAAAAATCGTGCTTCGACCCTCAAAAAACCAAAGGTGGTGGTAGTAGCAATCCACTTAATACATTTATAGAGAGGGTGGTAGGGATTTAAAAAAATTAAAATTAAAAATAACAAATAAAAAAATTAGATTAGACACTTATAAGCGGCAGCTCGATGTAACCATAGATACACACACACACACACTCACATACACACACACGCAACACATACACATACACACACACACGCCTCTAAGATGTACGTTCTGACATGTAAATGCCTTGACACGCGTTTACTAACCTAGGAAGGGGGGGGCGAAAGTATACGGATATATAGTGAAAGAAATAGAACAGCGCGTAATGGAAAAAAAAAAAAAAAAAGGGAAGAAAAGAAGAGGATACAGTGATTGAGTCATGGAAAGTAGGTCTATTAAAAGATAAATAAATTAATAAAAAAAATATAACTAAAAAAATAAATAAATAAAAATAAGAAAATAAAAATAAAAAGAATATTATATATAAAGTTTTAAAACTATCTGTATGTTATTATGTAAAAATTGATATTATCTTATAATTCATTTAAATATTTTATATGTGATATAATACTATGAATTTAAAAATTGAGTCTATATATTTAATATTTTATATATTTTCATGTAAATAATTTTATTGGTGATTATAGCGGTCGTTGTAATTAATATTTCAATTCTTAATTGATTAAGAAGTGTGAAAATGTAATATTGATCGCCCCCAATTCGATAGGACGTATCTAGTTTCGGTTAATATATACTTTTATTCCCTCCGTACAACAAAATTATTCTCATGCACGCATAAAGAAATAAGTAAAATAATTAAATTTTTGTGTTGATTTGTATCAAATCTAATAATATCTAGTTTTAGTATTTGGTCTTTTTGACTTAACTCAGTTTAATAACTAATGTATTATCTGCAGAGAAAAATTATTATCTTAAGGCTATCTCATTTATTTATAAGTAATTTGGACAAGCCAGGTACTTCGGGGAAAATATATATATATATATATATATATATATATACATATATATATATATATATATATACATACATATATATATATATATATACATATACACATATACATATATATATACATATATATATGCCTAGCTTAGATTTCGGACAACAAATCGTAAAGTAGTTATTATCGAGTATATACCGGACAACACTATAATTGCCGGTGGGGTGGGGTAGGATTGTTTATCGTAATTAATCTAGTGGTGTTAGATTCGGTGTCTTTACCATTATAGAATTCTCTGTTCGTCGGATCTAGAGTTATTGGTTATTTTAAATTTACATTTATGTCTACATCTGGCCATCAGTTCATCTCGTTTGTTTAGGAGATTACTGTGTTGGTACTTCAGGATTCTTATTTTTTCCTCAAGGCATAAACTGCATCTCTGCCTAAAGCCGTTTGGAACGTCCGAATGACATAGGATTGACCATGAAATCACTGGGGATCGATTCTCATTTTTTAATAACCACCATTGTTTAGCTAACTCGGTTTTATTCTTAAGTTCTGGGTTATTGAAAGAATGTTTGTGGTCATAAAAACGTTGTTTCCAGCTTCCGGCGGAGATACCGAAGTAAACTTTTTTGTCCCTGTTATTATCTTCTGGGTGGATAGTGGCCTTATAAACCACGCACTCAACTTTACAATTACCGTCCAGTGGGCAGTTATTTTTCACTTGGCAGTTACATTTGTCTACTGTCGCCTTATTTCTATTAGAGTTGTTTAATATTTTATTATTATGAGTGCTAATTATTCTGTCCATGTTTTTAGTGCACGAGTAACTTATTTTAATTGTTTTTCTATTAAATATCTTCCTAAGTGGATTATTTATGGTAAAATGTTTATCTATTAGGTTCAAAAATACTTTCCCTATGTTTATGTTGGATAGTTGACAGTAAGGGGGATTGAACCATATTATTTTCCGGCCTCTGTTCTTAGATTTATTTTTGTTTTTATTTTCCTTCTTAATATATGTGAGTTTTTCACTGTATCCGCTTATCTCTAGTGCTCTATTGTATAATTTTTTATTTGCTTCAAAAATTTCTTTGTTAGCCGAAAGTTTATTAATCCTAGTGTTAATCGTTTTAGGTATTTGTTTAATTATGCAACTTGGATGGTTAGATCTAGTATTAATATAAGAAGGTGTGTTATTATCTTTATTGAACGGCTTGTATATCCCCTTTCTTAAGTCTAGAGTTATGTCTAGATAATTAACTTCTTTACAATTTGGGGTAATATCTATTTTAAATCCTAGGTATTTGAAGGCTCTTACTAATTTTTTATGTATTTTCGATACCATGGGGCCGTCACTATTAGGGATAACAATTAGTCCATCATCCCTGTATAATCCCACTAAGTTAGGCTCTATGATTCTGCTAATAGTGTACATTATAAATATGCCCACTAGGTCGGCAATCTGGGCTGAGTCAAAAGCCCCCATCGGGACGTCAAACTCGTTGTTATTCGATTTGATCCATGTTTCCTGATTGTTTAAAAGGATGGATCTGCGACAAGCCATAATCAGTTTTACCTGATCATCGGATACATCCACGAAATTCCTAGCATAATTAATGCTGTTCATGAGTAATTCCTTGGAAATTGAGGGATAGAAATCCATGATATCGAATTGGATGAAACAAGCATTTCTCTTATTTTCAATCGATTTAAACCATTCGATAGTATCCGAAGAATCCTTCCACAGATTGAATTTAGTGGCCTCCAGGGTTACCTTAATAATGTTCCTGATAATCTCCCTAGATACATGACCGAGTTCCGATTTAGTGGAGTTGATCAGTCTAGACTGCTTCTTGATGTGGAAATTTTTCTTGTGGTCCTTGATGAGTATGTATGCGTTTCTCTTATCTATTTTTCCCACTCTATCTTCTATACCCAGTTTGGATGCAAATATTTTGGTTTCTTCATTGATTGTATTTTCAGTGTCGAGGGTATCCTTTTTATAACTATTACAGATGTTCTCCAGAATAGTATTCCTGTATTCAGATGGGCACATCTTGTAAATATTCGTTGATTTATCAGCCTTCACCCACACTTTGTTAGACTTTTTAATCTCTGCGATGTCATTTTTCAGGATTGACTGGAATTTGTTTGAATGCCTCCGGAACTTAATTCTTTTAACTAAGTCAAATAGATCAGTCTCGAATGGCTTTAAAGCCTCGATGGGTTTACATGTATTCTGAGATCTGAAATTATAGGTTTCCTTGGAGTTGTAATCCTCATTTCTTAAATAGAAATACGCTTTCCATCTCATTCTATTGGTAAAATCCGTTATTCTGTCCATCAGAGAGAAAGTGAAGCTGTGTAAGCTGGGAAAAGGTATATTTTTCAGCGAATACGATGGTGTGAATTTTTCCATCTTCAGTTCAAAATTGAGGTAATTCCGATACTAGAAATCCTGGGAGAGCTCAACACGGTGTGGAGCCAATTATAGTGTTATAATGGAATAAATCCAGAGTAAATCCGGGTATGAGAGCTCAATGTGGTAAACAGAGCAATAAGATAAAAATTATAACACGGAAATTACATAATTGTCGATGCAATAATTTATTTCAACCTTATGGTATTTTCAAGCATCTAAATCAGACAATTACATTTTTGATACTGAAAAAGAAAAGAAAAATCGTGCTTCGACCCTCAAAAAACCAAAGGTGGTGGTAGTAGCAATCCACTTAATACATTTATAGAGAGGGTGGTAGGGATTTAAAAAAATTAAAATTAAAAATAACAAATAAAAAAATTAGATTAGACACTTATAAGCGGCAGCTCGATGTAACCATAGATACACACACACACACACTCACATACACACACACGCAACACATACACATACACACAAAATACAATCAATGAAGAAACCAAAATATTTGCATCCAAACTGGGTATAGAAGATAGAGTGGGAAAAATAGATAAGAGAAACGCATACATACTCATCAAGGACCACAAGAAAAATTTCCACATCAAGAAGCAGTCTAGACTGATCAACTCCACTAAATCGGAACTCGGTCATGTATCTAGGGAGATTATCAGGAACATTATTAAGGTAACCCTGGAGGCCACTAAATTCAATCTGTGGAAGGATTCTTCGGATACTATCGAATGGTTTAAATCGATTGAAAATAAGAGAAATGCTTGTTTCATCCAATTCGATATCATGGATTTCTATCCCTCAATTTCCAAGGAATTACTCATGAACAGCATTAATTATGCTAGGAATTTCGTGGATGTATCCGATGATCAGGTAAAACTGATTATGGCTTGTCGCAGATCCATCCTTTTAAACAATCAGGAAACATGGATCAAATCGAATAACAACGAGTTTGACGTCCCGATGGGGGCTTTTAACTCAGCCCAGATTGCCGACCTAGTGGGCATATTTATAATGTACACTATTAGCAGAATCATAGAGCCTAACTTAGTGGGATTATACAGGGATGATGGACTAATTGTTATCCCTAATAGTGACGGCCCCATGGTATCGAAAATACATAAAAAATTAGTAAGAGCCTTCAAATACCTAGGATTTAAAATAGATATTACCCCAAATTGTAAAGAAGTTAATTATCTAGACATAACTCTAGACTTAAGAAAGGGGATATACAAGCCGTTCAATAAAGATAATAACACACCTTCTTATATTAATACTAGATCTAACCATCCAAGTTGCATAATTAAACAAATACCTAAAACGATTAACACTAGGATTAATAAACTTTCGGCTAACAAAGAAATTTTTGAAGCAAATAAAAAATTATACAATAGAGCACTAGAGATAAGCGGATACAGTGAAAAACTCACATATATTAAGAAGGAAAATAAAAACAAAAATAAATCTAAGAACAGAGGCCGGAAAATAATATGGTTCAATCCCCCTTACTGTCAACTATCCAACATAAACATAGGGAAAGTATTTTTGAACCTAATAGATAAACATTTTACCATAAATAATCCACTTAGGAAGATATTTAATAGAAAAACAATTAAAATAAGTTACTCGTGCACTAAAAACATGGACAGAATAATTAGCACTCATAATAATAAAATATTAAACAACTCTAATAGAAATAAGGCGACAGTAGACAAATGTAACTGCCAAGTGAAAAATAACTGCCCACTGGACGGTAATTGTAAAGTTGAGTGCGTGGTTTATAAGGCCACTATCCACCCAGAAGATAATAACAGGGACAAAAAAGTTTACTTCGGTATCTCCGCCGGAAGCTGGAAACAACGTTTTTATGACCACAAACATTCTTTCAATAACCCAGAACTTAAGAATAAAACCGAGTTAGCTAAACAATGGTGGTTATTAAAAAATGAGAATCGATCCCCAGTGATTTCATGGTCAATCCTATGTCATTCGGACGTTCCAAACGGCTTTAGGCAGAGATGCAGTTTATGCCTTGAGGAAAAAATAAGAATCCTGAAGTACCAACACAGTAATCTCCTAAACAAACGAGATGAACTGATGGCCAGATGTAGACATAAATGTAAATTTAAAATAACCAATAACTCTAGATCCGACGAACAGAGAATTCTATAATGGTAAAGACACCGAATCTAACACCACTAGATTAATTACGATAAACAATCCTACCCCACCCCACCGGCAATTATAGTGTTGTCCGGTATATACTCGATAATAACTACTTTACGATTTGTTGTCCGAAATCTAAGCTAGGCATATATATATGTATATATATATGTATATGTGTATATGTATATATATATATATATGTATGTATATATATATATATATATATGTATATATATATATATATATATATATATTTTCCCCGAAGTACCTGGCTTGTCCAAATTACTTATAAATAAATGAGATAGCCTTAAGATAATAATTTTTCTCTGCAGATAATACATTAGTTATTAAACTGAGTTAAGTCAAAAAGACCAAATACTAAAACTAGATATTATTAGATTTGATACAAATCAACACAAAAATTTAATTATTTTACTTATTTCTTTATGCGTGCATGAGAATAATTTTGTTGTACGGAGGGAATAAAAGTATATATTAACCGAAACTAGATACGTCCTATCGAATTGGGGGCGATCAATATTACATTTTCACACTTCTTAATCAATTAAGAATTGAAATATTAATTACAACGACCGCTATAATCACCAATAAAATTATTTACATGAAAATATATAAAATATTAAATATATAGACTCAATTTTTAAATTCATAGTATTATATCACATATAAAATATTTAAATGAATTATAAGATAATATCAATTTTTACATAATAACATACAGATAGTTTTAAAACTTTATATATAATATTCTTTTTATTTTTATTTTCTTATTTTTATTTATTTATTTTTTTAGTTATATTTTTTTATTAATTTATTTATCTTTTAATAGACCTACTTTCCATGACTCAATCACTGTATCCTCTTCTTTTCTTCCCTTTTTTTTTTTTTTTTTTTCCATTACGCGCTGTTCTATTTCTTTCACTATATATCCGTATACTTTCGCCCCCCCCCTCCTAGGTTAGTAAACGCGTGTCAAGGCATTTACATGTCAGAACGTACATCTTAGAGGCGTGTGTGTGTGTATGTGTATGTGTTGCGTGTGTGTGTATGTGAGTGTGTGTGTGTGTGTATCTATGGTTACATCGAGCTGCCGCTTATAAGTGTCTAATCTAATTTTTTTATTTGTTATTTTTAATTTTAATTTTTTTAAATCCCTACCACCCTCTCTATAAATGTATTAAGTGGATTGCTACTACCACCACCTTTGGTTTTTTGAGGGTCGAAGCACGATTTTTCTTTTCTTTTTCAGTATCAAAAATGTAATTGTCTGATTTAGATGCTTGAAAATACCATAAGGTTGAAATAAATTATTGCATCGACAATTATGTAATTTCCGTGTTATAATTTTTATATATATATATATATATATATATATATATATATATATATATATATATATATATATATATATATATATATATATATATATATATATATATATATATATATATATATATATATATATATATATATATATATATATATATATATATATATATATATATATATATATATATATATATATATATATATATATATATATATATATATATATATATATATATATATATATATATATATATATATATATATATATATATATATATATATATATATATATATATATATATATATATATATATATATATATATATATATATATATATATATATATATATATATATATATATATATATATATATATATATATATATATATATATATATATATATATATATATATATATATATATATATATATATATATATATATATATATATATATATATATATATATATATATATATATATATATATATATATATATATATATATATACACACACACTGCACAATGACGTTGACACACCGGTTCTCGCCAGATCACCGAAGTTAAGCAACGTTGAGCCTGGTGAGTACCAAATGGGGGACCATTTGGGAAGACAAGTCGCTGTATGCACCTTCTGGGAAGGTTGGGCGTGGGGCCAGCACCCTCACCTTGTAAATAGAGCTCCTCGCTTCAAAAACATCTACAAAAAGTTGTAGATGGCCTCTGCCCCTCCAGGCATATATATATATATATATATATATATATATATATATATATATATATATATATATGTATATATATATATATATATATGGGCGTGTCCATAGGCTAAGGAAACAGGGAGGAGAGTTGTACGGTTTTGGTTTCGATTTTAGCTGATGGAAGCCAATTCATATATATGTTTTTAGTTTTGATCTCACCACCAGATATTAAGTTCAATGTAATAATCGATAGAAATTTATATATATATATATATATACATAAAAATATATGTAATCTGCACGTTCGTATCACATAGATGATTCGCCATTTATTTTGCTAACGAATCCATTAGAGTATGATCTAATTAATCACTAATTAGTCATGAACATAAAAATAACTTTAATTAACCCTAACCCTAATCCTAACCCTAACCTCCACACGCACTTCCATCATTATCATCTGAACGGCGAAATGCGCTTGCGTAAACGCCTGCTATAGAGAAGGAAGAATGAAGAGTAAAAAAAATCGACGTTTAACATCAAACCCAGGTCGCAGCGAAATAAGAACATTTTTAATATACATGGTGCATAATTAATCTGAGGACATCTTAAACACTTTTAGAAAAAAAAAAAAAAACAGAAGTAAAACTGCTAAATCGTTGAAATTTACAATTTCTTCAGAAGAGATGTTGAGACTTTGTGTTTGCTTTAACGTTATTTTCATGGCAAGTGCTCGACTGATCTTCAATCTATGGTCCCCCCCTCGTCAAACTTTCACAAGAAACACTCGTCTAGCTGAAAACACTATCAATAATTCCTCCCACACTTTATCTGTGCCTAAACCTAAACGTAGATTCCATGAAAAAAAGCTTCTTTCTTAGAACTGCTCGCCTGTGGAATTGTCTTCCGTTTTCCTGCCTTCCAGCTGACTACAATCTGATTGTCTTCAAGTTCAATGTAAACAAATTCTTGATAAGCTATAATCTGATTGTCTTCAAGTCCAACGTAAACAAGTTCTTGAACCGTTGCACTTAAGTTAAATTTACCGAATTTCCATTACTAACGATTACTATATTGTTCAATTGACTACTGTACACACTTAACCCTTATTCTCGAGTGGTCTTTGGGCCTTGATAAGTGGTGATGCCTATGTAAAAAAAAAAAATATTATCTATGATTTATTCTGTATATATCCTCCTTCGGTTTGTATCACCGACACAATTCGAGTTCGTAAGCGGCAGTAAGCTTTGATTAAGCAATCTTAATTTTTGTCCTTGAAATTTGAATTAAGTTTATTTTCTAACTATCTTACTTTATGTTAGAATATAATTATATTGACTAAATTTAGTATATTCTTTACTTGTTGTGTTCGTTAAACATGCGTAACATTTCAGTATTTTAGTGAACCAGTATATTAGTTTATAGCACGTGCTTTTTACAAGACTTGAATTTTTTATGTACTTTCAGTTAACTTAGATTTAAACTGTAAGTTTCTTGAGAGACACTTTCTCCCAGACAATTTTGTATATTTTAAAATTCCCGGTAAATTTATTCTTCTACCGTGAATTAATTTCCCCCAAATATTAGCATTTCATTTCTATCAAATGATTTACCTATGTTAGGGATTAATTTATTTGACAACTTTTCATGATAAATAAATGGGATATTGAATAACGTATCAATATTCTTCAATTATTGCGCCCGTTGAGAGCACATTATTTATTTTCTTTATACTCTGGAGAAACCAAGGTATATAGAAAAATTATATTTTGCCTCGTGAGTTGAACGAAAATTTAAAACATTATATTCGTTAACTTATGTCTAAATGGCTCGGACAATTGCTTCCATCAGGTTGGTTGGTTGGTTGGTTGGTTGGCTGTTTAACGGCATATCAACCCTTTTCAGGTTATTTAATGCCGAATCCAAAGATTTTGAAGAAAAAGTTTTTAATAGAATATATTTGTTTTTTCAAGTCGGTTTCTATTAAACCCATAGTTGGGACCCTAAAAGGTACTACTAGAGTGGACCTGGGAGCAATGGCAATTAAAGGGTGGCTCCACACTCCCCAAAGCCCGCAAACCGGGGCCTCACCACTAGATATAGTTTAAGGTCATATCCGGGACCTGCGACGTTGTCTGGCTGTGGAAATAATTATCTATCATTCTCAAATTATATATATATACCTATTTACTATGCCTCCTCACGGGACAGAGTTAGACACCAGGGTCGTTTTTTAACGTGGAGAAAAGGTACAAAAATAAAAATTGTCTCAGTCGTGAAGGATTTCTCCTCCACCGAAAGAGAACAAGAAATAGAAGTGCAGCGTCTGAAGAACAGATGGTATTTATTTGCTCCCCCACCGAGCAAATTAGGCACAAGGCCGATTTTTAATGTGAGGAGTGAAGGGAGGGGGAAGGGAAAAAAGGGGACCAGCTCCCGAGAGGTGGGAAATGGGAGCTGGTTAATGGTCAGGCATGTGGGGTTGCCCCCACATCTGGTCCTTGCTAGTCATAGCTAGTCATAGCTTGCAGCAGCTGCCGGAACAGATACTACACTTTGATCTTGTTTATATATTTTATTGAGAAAGAAAAAATTGAACATAAAAGACGTACAAAAAATTCAATTCAACAAAATTAGGCACAAGGCCCTACAAGAAATTGGGAGGGGGAGGTTACAGGGTCTTTTTGACTATGTAACCGATGAGACTTTGAAGTCTTACTCTTGACTGGCAACATTTACCAAAATACCTCAATCACTCTGTGGATCCTAATCTAAGTAATAACCCCAGCGTTCAATGTAAAATTTAACTATGTACAATTTGTATATTCATTTCTGTATGTTGTGTGTGCATTTTTTTTTTTTTTTTTTTTTTGTGTGTATGTGTGAGAAAATAAAGTTCGATTTCATTAGAAAGAGTTCTTGAATTAATTGGCATAAAATGTTCGTGGAGTGGGAAAAAACTAATGAAAATGTTCATTTCAAAAAATAAGGAAAAAAATACTAATGTGTTGTTAGTAAGACCCCCCTGTACTATTCTATGTGGCTAGATCCCCCACTGTTTTCCGGGGAACCGAAAACAAGCAGAGCATCCCTAATGGAGGGGGGTAGGAAGGTGACCTCTGAGTAGGGGGATGGCCGGGGGCATCAGAAAATAAAGATGAGGAGCAGGGGGGGTTGGGCAGACTCAGAGGTTCTCTAATACCAAAAAATAAAATCAGGAACAGGATCTCATTTGTACCACCAGTCAAGAGTTACTTTACTGAACTTATAATGCTAACCTAGGCGGGATGGGTTCCGTAGGACCCAGCACCGCCCATGCCATGCCTAAGGAGGGAACACGTATTGAAACTTGGCTCCTCGACGGATGCACAAACTAGTGCTGTGCACCCACCTCTTGTCAAATACTACACTTTGATCTTGTCCCGAAGGCCAAGCACACGTATTTAAGGTCATATCCAGGACCTGATTCAATCAGGATTTGGTATTATGTGAAGATTCTTATTATTGACTTCCTTTTCACCGACCACCCACACGTAATAATCCAAACGATTAAAACCCAGTGAATTAGAAGGCCGTAAGTTTGATATAACATGATTATGAAAATTCTCGGTCATCCAATCCGGGATTTTTGGAGCTTTATGGGATGACGCCGAATCTTATTGGCAAAGATAGACCATTCCATTAGGTACGTTTTTACAGTACATCGCGATGGGTTCCGACTAGACAATTAATCGATTTAATTGAAAAACAATCGATTTCACCACTTTCCATTACAATAAGCTATGAGAGGATGAAGCATCCGTTGATCCTCATATAATCCCGGGCAACGTCGGATCTTCCTGCTAGTATATATATATATATATATATATATATATATATATATATATAATATTTATATATATTTATATTTATATAATATAATATTTAAACTTTATATATATATGTATGTATGTATGTATGTATGTAAAATTTTAATAAGTTTAGTACGAAAATAAAGTGATATACAAATTGCCATTAGCGTATTAATCGATGCTTTTTGTGTAAACAAATCGAGGTTAGTCATTTGGACGATGCCAAAACATCGTTAATTCACCACCCGCATAACAGCAGCCGTATAGCCTAATGGTGAGGACCCTTGACTGTCGAGTTCGATCCTGGTTTGAAGTAGCTGCTTGTCTAGCCGCACTGATGAGCTGTGATACAGCAAAACAGTTCTGTATGTGGATGACAATATATATGTATAGGAAAATAAAATGTCATGTTTTATTCGACTTATTCTGTCTAGGTCATCGTTTTATTTTAAATTTTGACTCCTTAGCAACAATTTTGTCAGCTAAAAATCAAATCCAAAGTGTGGTATAGGTCCAAATATCTTATATATCAAAATTACAACTTTGTAGACCAAATATTCAAAGAGGGGGTGTAGTAAAGATTATTCGTGCCCCTCTACATGGTCACTTTATATATATATATATATATATATATATATATATATATATATATATATATATAAAACAATGTGTATATATATTATGTATAAAGAGAGATAGATAAATAGATAGATAGATATAAAATATTTTCGTTTGCTAAAACGTTTACGTTTTAACTTCTACGCAATTATGCAGAATATAGAAACTACGCATAAATAGAATTCAATGTAATATTGAAATGAAACCAATTATCAAAAAAAAAGCATAAAAAATGAATAAGTAATTAGTTAGCACCCTGACCCTAACCCTAACACCCTAACCCTAACCCGTGCCCGGCTTTGCCATGGCATAAAATACGCTTAAATATAATATTTTAATTTGTTCATAGTTCGTATATATTATTATAGTCGTCATTTCAACGGTTAAAAAACGTATTTAGGTGCCATCAGTTAGAATCGAAATCGAAACTGTAGCATTCAAAGCTGGTAACGTTACCTCTGAACAACGTGACAAGCATATAAACCGGTTAAAAACTAAAAATAAGAAAATAAACCAAGATGAATGTACAAAACATTTAACGATTTTTTTCAATTTTGATCCATATTTGACCACTTAAAAACAATTTTAACTGATTTTGACCCCTTAAAAACTATTTTAACCCATTTTGACCACTTAAAAACTATTTTAACACATTTTGACCCCTTAAAAACTATTTTAACACATTTTGACCACTTAAAAACTATTTTCACCCATTTTGACCACTTAAAAACTATTTTAACACATTTTGACCACTTAAAAACTATTTTCACCCATTTTGACCACTTAAAAACTATTTTAACACATTTTGACCCCTTAAAAACTATTTTAACACATTTTGACCACAAAAATTATTTTAACCAATTTTGACCCCTTAAAAACTATTTTAACTGATTTTGACCCCTTAAAAACTATTTTAACCCATTTTGACCACTTAAAAACTATTTTAACTGATTTTGACCCCTTAAAAATTATTTTAACCCATTTTTACCCCTTAAAAACTATTTTAACCCATGTTGACCACTTAAAAGCTATTTTAACCGACTAAAGACCCATAAAAGAACGGCCCGTAAAAAATCAAATCATTTGTGGCCTCTAGCGCTGCTATGCGACTTTTAGTTTAGTTTAGATAGAGTTTGAAAATATAGCAACAGACAAGCCGACAGACAGATATATAGTCATTTATATATTAGAATTGTTTGAACATTCTCATTAGTTAACCTTCATGTTGTCGTTCACATATTTATGACTGAGTTCGGTTAAATAATTTTGAAATACAAAAAGTAGTCTTTTAATATCAATGTCAGTGCGAAAAAAAAATCAATTTTATAGGTATATAGATGAATATATATATATATATATATATATATATATATATATATATATATATATATATATATATGCATCCTTCTCTCTCTGGTCAAAAGTTTAAAATCAATTAAAAATATTAACTTTCACATTTCATTTGATTAAATAAAAAAAATCCAATTATCTTATATGGCTAGCCTTTGCAGACACCATGTAGATAACAGGGAGAGATCTAATGTTACCAGCACCAACAGCAACTACTAAAAAAACATGGCGGACTTATAAAATGCGATGTCTCAGCAAAGGTCGATAACTCCTTTATTTACCGACGCCAAAAGATCAACATAAACGCGCTGCTTCGTAATAATAGCTTTTGTTATTCGAAGCCGTCCTTCACCAATCAACACGGCTATATATATGATAATAGTTTTAGCCGAACAAAAATAACGGATTTATTTGAATAAACGTTGTTATAAATCACACGTCTCGTTTTGTCTTGAGGCTTCGATGTATGAACGTTCAAATATACGCTAGTGCGCCATTACTGTAACGAATATGTTGGCGTACAGTAGAATCGCTTGATAAGCTCATATCAACGTTGACTTATTATAGACTAGCGGAGGTATCCGGCGTTGCCCAGGGTGGTGAGATGGGGGGCGGGGCGCAAATAAAAAAAAAATAGAAAATAAAGAATAAGCGAAAAATGTTAAATATTATACCAAATAAAAAAAATAGCGAACGTGATGCAAAATAAAAAATATAAGCGAACGATGATAAAACTTCTTTAAAAATTCGGAAAAACAAAAGCGAAAAAAAAAAAAGCGAACGTGATGGAAAAAGAAAAAAAAGAACGAAAAATGGCGTAAATGACCCTGTTTTAATATTACAAATCGAAAAAATATATATATATGACATCTCGGCTCGGGCGCGCAATCTTAGGATAACGATACTCCTACCATACCGACTGGTCTATGACGCCGTCAGCGAAGTTGGGCCGTTTTTGTTTTATATTTAAACTAATTCAAGAAAGAACTTTTTTTTTACGCATACGTGTATGGCTAAATTTTCATGAAAGAAAACATTTTTTGCTACCCCTTTGATTTTTGTCGTCCAAAGAGTCGAGCTTCAAAATGATACCGATCTTGTGAAAATTCGTCGTCTCTGTTGAAAGTTTTTGCGAGACATACATACATACATACATGATGATTGCAACGTCTTGTCAGACGAGTGCCACTCCCTCAGACATTTAAAATCCATGAGCCCAAATGCCTGAGGGAGTATCTATACAAAGATGATGTTACATTCTTAGCTTTGTACGACAGCTAAGTCTCTCTCTTGGTCCAAAATGTTGAGATCCAGCAACAAGCAAGAGCAAGATAGCCAGCAAAAAATTAAACTGCAGACCAGCTTAATGCGGGTACTGGTCTCCCGCTTTATTGTTTTTTAAATCAGAGATTTGCTTCTCCTAGAAAGGTTGCCTTCACCACGGCTTACGGGAGCCCTTTCCACCCCAATACACATATACACACACACACAAATATACACGGGGCTAGTTGGCCGTTGACCCAGAAAAAGAGTTCATTCGCCCTTTGGAAGGTCTTGTTTTTAATCCTTCAGGGAGACTAGCCGCCCTCCTCACCAAACAAGTCTGGTGGGGGAACCAGTTTAGTCGCCGGTGACCCGACCATGAGGCAGGTAGTACTGGGTTACATGGTACCAGTAGCATATGACATGACCTGACATATAAATATATTACATGCATACGTACATACATACATACATACATACTTGCATACATACATACATGCATACATACATACATGCATACATACATACATGCATACATACATACATACATACATGCATACATGCATACATGCATACATAAATACATACATGCATACATACATACATGAATACATACACACATACATACATACATATATACACACATACATACATACATCCATACACACATACATACATACATACACGCATAAATACATAAATACATACATGCATACATACATACATGCATACATGCATACATGCATACATACATGCATACATACATACATACATGCATACATACATACATGTATACATACATACATGCATACATACATACATACATGCATACATATATACATGCATGCATACATGCATACATGCATACATACATGCATACATATATACATACATACATGCATACATACATGCATACATACATGCATACATACATGCATAAATACATACATACATGCATACATACATGCATACATGCATACATACATACATGAATGCGTACATACATGCATACATACATACATGCATGCATACATACATACATGCATGCTTACATACATACATGCATACATGCATGCATACATGCATGCATACATACATACATGCATACATACATGCATACATGCATACATACATACATGCATACATACATACATGCATATATACATACATACATGCATACATACATGCATACATACATGCATACATACATACATACATGCATACATACATACATACATACATATATGCATACATACATACATACATGCATACATACATACATGCATACATACATACATGCATACATACATGCATACATACATACATATATGCATGCATGCATACATATATGCATACATACATAAATACATACATACATGCATACATACATACATATATACATACATGCATACATATATACATGCATGCATACATGCATACATGCATACATACATACATGCATACATACATACATACATGCATACACACATACATGAATACATACATACATACATACATACATACATGCATACATGCATACATACATACATACATACATGCATACATACATACATGCATATATACATACATACATACATGCATACATACATACATACATGCATACATATATACATGCATGCATGCATACATACATACATGCATACATACATACATGCATACACACATACATACATGCATACATACATACATACATGCATGCATGCATACATATATGCATACATACATAAATACATACATGCATACATACATACATACGTGCATACATACATACATGCATACATACATACATACATGCATACATACATACATACATTTAAACAGATATGTGTCCTTTATATTATAGAAGAAGACGGTGGTAAAATAATGCATATGATTATATCCATAACGTTGTGAAACAACTTGGTATAAAATTTATATAAAGTCACAGAATGTGTGTGGCATTATTTTCTATATTTTAAGCAACCCTTACTCAGTAAATCAAATTATAAGAGACTTCATTCTTTTTATCGTCACTTTTCCATGTTTTCCTCCCGCGGTTACTGAGTTTCGGACCAACTCAAGACGAATCTACTCTTGAATGAGTCACAATGGAGACTTGTAAAGGTTTTATTAGGGAAAGAAAATTTGCTCATGTGGGGAGAGACTAAAACAGGGGCTAAAATTAATTCCTCATAAAAAGGGAGCTAAAATTTATTTAATAGTTAATAAATATTCGAATAAAATATTCAAATGTTTAATAAATAAAATAAATAATAATAACAAAACAAAATATGTCCCAAACATAAGAGGCGACGTAAATAAAGAAAGGGCAGGTAACTCCCTCAAAACGCTCGAGTGAGTGTAACAATTAAATATCACAGAATCGTTAATAAAAATAAATAAATCAACAATAGATCTTATATATATATATATATATATATATATATATATATATATATATATTACAATAGAAAAATGCGAGCATGAAAAGTAATATGGTTAAGCCTAAACATGGAAAAGTAAAGGACTAGTTGTTAAAACTAGAAAAGAAAAGAGACAAGTTAATTTAGTAAAAAATATTTTAAAATTCTAACTTTAAATATTATAGCATTAAGAATTTATTATATAATGTTATAAATTGAATTTTAAAAAATCTTTATGCAGCAATATTTTAAGTTATAAATTTATTATATTTTTTACTAGAATATCGTTTTCTTTTATTTTCCAGTTTTAACAACTAGTCCTTTACTTTTCCATGTTTAAGCTTAACCATATTACTTTTCATCCTCGCATTTTCTATTGTAATCCAGGATTTTTCCAGGCTTCTAATAAATTCACTTGTTCTTTGTTTAATTTCAGTCTTTGTTTTTTTTTTTTGCCCCATAAACACAGGTAATAACAATTTACGGCACTCGTCTGCTTTCAATAAAATCTCCATATTATCTCCATTTTATGCTTTCATTCTCTCTGTTTCACTTGCTATTTCTCTTTCCGCGACAGCAGTGAAATAGTAGCAACATTAGTCGCTGAAGCGGTATGGTTGCTATGGAAACCAGTCATAAAAAGCGTCGCTCACCTCCTTACATATTTTTTACGATTTCGAACACCAGAAAATCAATCGTAACTTGATTTTTTTAACAGTATCGCTGAGATGGTGATCTATAAACTGTAATAATTATTTAAAATTTGGTCGAAAAATGAGCGAGCGGTCAAGCTTTAAAGCAGTTCTAAATTACTAAAACTGCCACTTAAACATATATTCAAACACTACCGTGACGATTCCAATTTTTTCCCGATTCCGATACAATTACCGATTCCGATTCTTAATTTTTATAAATCTCTAAATATTTTACTTTAGAGTCTTTATATCATCCCGATTACTGTAAAAAACAAATCGAATATGTACATATTAGTGCTTAAAATTCATAGTTGGCAACTCGTTTCTTATCACCTCTCCCATTACACTCCTGACTTAGTGAAGGTATACTTTCCCTTGGCCCTAGACGTCGCTTTGTCTTTCTGGGGTGTTCAGTAACCTCAGCTGACTAACGTATGTATGATTTCATGATTTATATATTTTTGTATTTTTCCAGTGGAAATTTGTAGATATAAGCGCATATTATGTATCATTACGCTACTCTGTAATATTTAATATGGAATTAATATATTTTGGTATTTTCTTTATCATAAGTTTTGATGGGATTATTATTGGTCCCCCCGACAAAAGGAGATTGCATCTGTAAATTCACCCTTGTCCGTTCGTCCGTTCATCTGTCCGCACTTTTCTCAATAACTACGCCTTGGGATTTAAATTTTTTTTGCACAAACATTAAACATGATATGTGTAAAAAAGTAACAGAACCGATTTTCCGGGAAAACTTCGGTTGGCCCCCTAGGGGCGCTTTTCGGGTTAAAATGGCTATAATTGAAACTTTTGTTCTCATAAAAAAAAAAAAAAATGATGTCTTGGATTTTTATACAACTTTCTAAAAAAATAATAACTGACTGATTTCTATACAGTTTGGTTTATCTATACTTCGCGATAACTCTTGGGTGTGACCCAGAGCCCCTTTTAGGGCTAATAAAAACGCTCCATTTTGGGGACTATTTTACCATATTTGTCCCAAATTTTCTGTGTATGTCTATTTAGCAGTTTTGCATGCTGGTGAACTAAAATTTAAATATGTTAAGACTTTGGGGACTTTCGAGCTAAATGGGGGGGGGCAATAATGGACTCAGTTATTTCTTTTTTTTTTTTTTTGCATGGTGCAGATCTCAAATTAACATATGTTAAGGCTTAAAACTGCACTGTTTGTTCATTTTCACCAGGATTTGACATCCCCTGGGAATTTGGGGGCTACATGGTGATGGTGGTGGTGGGGGGATAAATGCTGAACTTAGTCATTTTTTACACAATGTCACTGTGCACTCACGGGGGACCATGCATGCCTGACTGGTTTTATTTACAATTTATTACTCTTTCAGTGTAGTAACGACGAGATAATATCTTTCTTTTTTTAGTTTTATAATTTACTAGCATGGGTGCCCGGCGTTTCCCGGGTGTTTGGAGGTGTATGCTGAGCAACAACAAAAAACGGTCAATTTTTTTAAATTTTACCCCTATTGTCACCCCTTAACATTTACTGTTTTTGGCTCAACTCAAGTTATTAAGTTAGATCCATGTCCAATGAACCTATATCTAAAATTTCAAGTATTTAGACTCCAAATTGTCGGAGGAGTTTGATAGAGTTCTCAAAGGTCAAATCGTTGATCTTTGACCCCTTAACAGCCAAATTTCTGTCCGAAAACGGATCACATAGATTTTCCCAAATCTCAGTACCCTGTATATCAAATTTCGAGCCTGTAGACTGAAAAATAACAGAGTTATTGCGAAGGAAAATGTACACAGACAGACAGACAGGCACACTTTTATAGATATATAGATTTTATTGTATTATTTTATATGGCTATCAACAATTAACACACGATTAAAACTGTTCAACAGGAACTGTATATATACTCTGAACTAGCAGGAAAACTATAATTTACAAAATAATAACATTATAAACATTTTTGTATTGGAGTGTAATAACACCCCATGGGATTAACCATGTTTAGAACACACAGACGACTAACACGTAAGAAATAAGCTTCGCAACGGACAGAGGCATCGGTAACATTCAACTTAGATCTTTTGTACATCGTTTGGACATATATCATGCTTATCCCTTCCCTTTGGAGATTTAATTTAAAACCTTTTATTCTCTCACTTGGAATCGTGACGTCATTCCATAATCTCTATCGTTCGGCTATATGGTTTGTCTAGCACGTTTAACCTGGTGCCCTCTGCTTTAATACCCATCTTTTATTCGATACTAAGGATGGTTCTTATTAGGGCTGTGACAACAGCATATTCTTTTCATTTTGACTCTCGAGCATATAGACACAGTTAATCAACCGAGAACCACATCACTCTATATAAAAGCATATAAGATATCAACGGATACACACTCGAGAGTCAAAACAATGAAAAGAATATGCTGTTGTCCTTCATTATCCATGAAATTCTGTATTTGACCAATCAACTCTAATGTTTCGACTTCCTTACTCATCCCTCACATCTGTCATTATCTCCCACAGACTCTCCGCCTTTATTGAATCTCTTATGCCACTCAAAACTAATGCTCGATTCAGGCAAGATAATGCAAAAGCACTCTGTAGCATTACATACGTTTCTGCGGCATTTTTTCCAAGTTTAAAACAGAATTTTATTGCATATCGTTTTTCTAAAATGTCCTCACATCCAGATTGCAAAATCACCAGTTGTGACAATCATGCTTTAGTAGGGTGTATTCCAATTCCTTCCGTAGCTGTTCGTTTGAACTTGTAATCATAAAAATTTGTCAGTCATCTCATAAGATGTATCGCAATAACATACTGAATTTTCAAGAGTCTCTCGATAATTTTAAATATCTATATAAAAGAAGTCTTGAAACTTGTTGAAGACGCCTCATAAGTCTTTCATTTCGGGTTAGGGGTGAAGGTAGGTCCCAGAAGCTTTGAGACAGAGGTCATTCATATCAGTTGTAGTCAAGTGTGGATCAGAGTGTTGGTGATGAAATGGTATAGTTTCGGCTTCAGACAGAAGGATGCAATATTTCTCTCCGTAACAGACGTGCATAATAAAAAGTTCAGGTCCGTTCTACCAGCGGTGAAAGCACGTACCAGCTGTTTACGACCCGATGTCTAAGCCGTGATATTTTTTGCTGCTGAAATCGCCGTGATTTGTTTTGTTTTTTTTTTAAACAAAAAAATGCTGTTGGTGAAACCTGCGCTTTGTAATTATGCGGAGATTTCTTTGGCGAAACAATTCGGTTCGCCTGTAAAATAACAAGGCGCTTTTTAATTAATGAGAACTTCTTTCCGTGCGGATAGAAGACGAGATTTGGAAGAATAGAATTGTGATGATTATGGGTTCAGCCGGAATCGTTACGAGCGAATTAGATGATTATGGGGTCTGTGACAGCGAATTGTTATCGGTATTGAGAGACGACATCAAAAAAAAAAAAAAAGCTAATGATTTGAAAAGGAAAAAAAACGAAGAGAGAAAGTGATGAAAAGATGAAGAAAAAGAAGTAAAAAGAGAAATGTGAAGCGAAGAAGAAGAAGAAGAAGAAGAAGAAGAAAGAAGAAAAAGAAGAAAAAGAAGAAGAAAGAAGAAAAAGAAGAAGAATTCCATGAAAAACATGGAGGAAATAATAATAATAATAATAATAATAATAATAATAATAATAATAATAATAATAATAATAAAGAGAATTGGAAAGGAATACCTCAGGAGAACAAGAAAACTTCTAGAAACTGAATTATATATCAGAAACCTAATAAAAGGTATAAATACATGGGTAGTATCATTAATAAGATACTCAGGACCGTTCATAGGATGGACCAAAGAAGAACTAAGACACCTCGATCAGAAAACCAGGAAACTCATGACCATGCACAATACACTACACTCAAAGGACGATGTTGACAGACTCTATGTCAAAAGAAAAGAAGGCGGGAGAGGACTAGTTTATATAGAACACTGTGTGCATGACACACAAAAAAAATTGAAAAATACATAACGCAAAACACGGAAAGGATAATCATGGTAGCGAGAAACACTGAGAAAATCGACAAAAGAGAAAACGGAGAGATAAAGGATAAGACGAGAAAAGAAAAATAGAAAGAAAAACAACTACAAAGAATATTCATTAGGATGACAAAAGATTTTAATAACGAAATCACATGCGCATGGATGCGAGAAACTTAATCTCTAATAACCGCAACACAAGATAACCCAATAAGAACCAACCACATAATAGCAAAGATAGAAAATCACAAGAAAACAGCAAATGCAGACTCTATGGACAAAGAGACGAGAAGATAAACGACATAGAAAGTTAATGCAATAAACTGGCACAAAAGGAATATAAGAACAGATACGACCAAGTGGGAAGAGTAATACACTGGGAATTATGCAAACAACTGCATCTCGAACGCACAGACATGTGGTATTAATATAAGCCGGCAAAAAACTTGAAAACGAGAATCACAAAATCCTATGGAACATGGACATACAAACGGATAAACCCATCCAAGCAAGGAGACCAGATGTCCTAATTATTAACAACAACGAAAAGTCCTGTATAATCTTATACTTTGCTGTCCCAGCTGACCACGGGATGAATACCAAAGAGAAGGAGAAACGGAGCTGACCACGGGATGAATATCAAAGAGAAGGAGAAACGGAGCTGACCACGGGATGAATATCAAAGAGAAGGAGAAACGGAGCTGACCACGGGATGACTATCAAAGAGAAGGAGAAACGGAGCTGACCACGGGATGAATATCAAAGAGAAGGAGAAACGGAGCTGACCACGGGATGACTATCAAAGAGAAGGAGAAACGGAGCAAATACACGGAGCTAGCCAGAGAGCTGGAAGGGATATGGATGATCAAGAAAATTAAGATAATACATAAAATAATATGAGCACTAGGAAGAATTCCAAAAAAAAAACTTTGAAAAAAGGATGAGAGAAATTGGAATCAGAGGAATGGCTAGAAAGATACAACGAATAACAATAATGAAAATAGCTGAAATATTAAGGAAACCCCTTGAATGCGGAGATTGATAAACATAAGCCAAACAAACTACTGCAGAGGCAAAGCATGAAGAAGCGTTACATGGAACCAAGAACATTGAAGCTGCACATCTACAAATTCTTTATCCAATTACCCACCCACTCACCCCCCTCCCATTACCCCCCCCCCGAAAGAGTGATGCCAAATAGCCGAGAAGGGTCGAGGAGGATGGAAAGACCGAAGAGGGGTTCGCTGACCAGACCTCCGCTGGACAAGTGTGAAGAGAACTGGGAGTTTGGGGAGGCTTATTTCCACTCAAATTTTAGTGAAGACCAATGGCCGCTGCCAAGTGAAGACCAATGGCCGCTGCTAACAAGAAATATATGGTAAGTGGCTGTTGCGATAACTAAAATTCATTTGTAAACGGTATCGAAAAATATGGAGAGTACTGGAAACCTGGGGAGACTTATTGTCAGTCAGTTTCCATGGAACACCACAGGGTGTTTTCAAGAAGAAAACTTTGATGGCCTCCTTGCTTATAATAATAATAATAATAATAATAATAATAATAATAATACCCCCATCATGCATCCCCCCATTGTTTTATCACCCTCCCCAAGTGATACCAGAGGGCCGATAAGGGTCAATAAGGACTGAAAGACCGAGGAGCGAGCGCCAACCAGATCTTGGCTGGACAAGCGCAAAGAGAACTGGGACCTTGGGGAGGCTGAGTGCCACTCAAATTCCAGTATAAACCAATGGCCACTACCAGCGAGAAATCAATGGTAAGCGGCTGTTGCGATGATGCAAATTCATTTGCAAATGCTATCGAAGGAGGTGGAGAGAGCTGGACGACTGGGGAGACTTGCTGCCACTCAGCTTCCAGAGAACACCACAGGTTTCCAATCAGATCGTTTGTTGACTTGTGTGAAAGCTCCATGTGAGCCAATAATAACTAAGGGGACCTGTGGAAATTCCACAGCGGTTTATTGCATGTAATACATTGCTGCTGGGCATTCTGTTGACTTTCAGCGTGAATGGACCCCACAATAATAATGTATCCCTTTTGTTAAAACTGTAAAAGTGTTTATTTAAGTAATCTGGTAAATATAGTGTATCCCTTTTGTTAAAACTGTAAAAGTGTTTATTTAAGTAATCTGGTAAATATAGTGTATCCCTTTTGTTAAAACTGTAAAAGTGTTTATTTAAGTAATCTGGTTAATATAGTGTATCCCTTTTGTTAAAACTGTAAAGGTGTTTATTTAAGTAATCTGGTTAATATAGTGTATCCCTTTTGTTAAAACTGTAAAAGTGTTTATTTAAGTAATCTGGTTAATATAGTGTATCCCTTTTGTTAAAACTGTAAAAGTGTTTATTTAAGTAATCTGGTTAATATAGTGTATCCCTTTTGTTAAAACTGTAAAAGTGTTTATTTAAGTAATCTGGTTAATATAGTGTATCCCTTTTGTTAAAACTGTAAAAGTGTTTATTTAAGTAATCTGGTTAATATAGTGTATCCCTTTTGTTAAAACTGTAAAAGTGTTTATTTAAGTAATCTGGTTAATATAGTGTATCCCTTTTGTTAAAACTGTAAAAGTGTTTATTTAAGTAATCTGGTTAATATAGTGTATCCCTTTTGTTAAAACTGTAAAAGTGTTTATTTAAGTAACCTGGTTAATATAGTGTATCCCTTTTGTTAAAACTGTAAAAGTGTTTATTTAAGTAATCTGGTAAATATAGTGTATCCCTTTTGTTAAAACTGTAAAAGTGTTTATTTAAGTAATCTGGTTAATATAGTGTATCCCTTTTGTTAAAACTGTAAAGGTGTTTATTTAAGTAATCTGGTAAATATAGTGTATCCCTTTTGTTAAAACTGTAAAAGTGTTTATTTAAGTAATCTGGTAAATATAGTGTATCCCTTTTGTTAAAACTGTAAAAGTGTTTATTTAAGTAATCTGGTTAATATAGTGTATCCCTTTTGTTAAAACTGTAAAAGTGTTTATTTAAGTAATCTGGTAAATATAGTGTATCCCTTTTGTTAAAACTGTAAAGGTGTTTATTTAAGTAATCTGGTAAATTTAGTGTATCCCTTTTGTTAAAACTGTAAAAGTGTTTATTTAAGTAATCTGGTAAATATAGTGTATCCCTTTTGTTAAAACTGTAAAAGTGTTCATCTAAGTAATCTGGTTAATATAGTGTCAGAATATATCTAGTTATTACCCTTTATCTCCAATATCTTTATAATAGTCTGTGATATATTTTCATTGCATAGCTACACGGCACAAATAGAAACCATTTTTAGACAAAGCAGCACTAACCTCTGACCATAGTCAGAAGACCACGTACAACCTAAAAACGACATCAGGTTTTTATTTGATATTTTTTTACATTGCATCTTCGATGATCGGGAGATCCTATTTATTAAAAACTAGGATAGAAGATGATAGCACACTACGAACATTAAATTCGCCTCTCTATTAATTTAATATTCATGGTATGTTATCACCTCTAAATCTATATTTATTTTAATAAATAGGATATCCAGATCAAATAATTTATAATCTGGAAACGTTAAAATCGTTAAAGTTTAATGTATAGATACTCAATACTAAGGAAAACCCTTGAACATACATTAGCTCTGTTCTGAGCTACGACCTGTGTTCTACTGTCTCAACTGTCCTCAACTCGACACTTTTCGACTCTAGCTGTCGTTAACTGTCGTAAGTTCAACACTATCCACATTGTCGTGAACAGTCGCAGAAATCATTGATACTCTTAAAAGTGTCAGAAAACCAACTCTAAATATTTTACGTCCAGTGTTCGATTCTTTTTCTCAGTCATCTGCCACACCTTGATTAACAATCATATTTTAGCTTTTGTGTTCTTTTGTAAATAACTTCCTATAACTTTGTTTTGCTGATAAACATACATTGGCTCCAGGCACAAGCCCGACATACAGAAACTGCTGCAGAGGTTAAACACAAAGGGGCATCACATGGAATCAGGAAAACTGAAAATGCATGATTGTAAATTAATACCGCTTGTGCCCACGCCATTTTTTTGTGTGACACCATAAACTGACGACACACGAAATAAGTGAGAAGCGTATAGAATGAGGTAATGACAAAGGTGTGAAAGCACTAGCCAGACCTCTGCTGGATGAGTGGAAAATGGATTGAAACCTTGGGGATCCTTATTGCCGCTCAAATTCCAGTGAAAACCATTGGTTGTTGCAACGAGAAATCAATGGTTTCCGGTTTTATTTGTACTATCGAATATTTTAATTTTTATATCTGCCTTACAGGCTTATAAAGGTTTTTGAAAATTTGAATAAGTTTTCAATACAAAGAATTTTGGTTTGAATATATATATATATATATATATATATATATATATATATATATATATATATATATATATATATATATTGCTGTCATATTTGGGCTGGTGCATCGGCTACTAGTCTCTCGCTCCTTGACAAGGTTCAAAAGAGAGTCGCTAATCTGATAGGCCCTGAACTGGCATCTAAGCTTCAGCCTCTGTCCCATCGACGAAACGTTGCATCCCTCTGCCTGTTCTACAAGTATTTTAATGGTGAATGCTCTAACGAACTGCAAACACTTGTGCCCCCACGACGTGATATATATATATATATATATATATATATATATATATATATATATATATATTATCATCCTCATACAGTACAGCTAGACTAGCAAGTATCTAAAGCCAGGACAGAAACCCGATCGCCCAAAGGACAGTCGGAGCTTCTAACAGTTGCGCTATAAAGCTGCTGCTATGCGGGCAGTGAATTATCAATGTTTTGACATAGTCCAAAATAATATATAAATATATAATTTTGATATTAAAAATTTATTCATATTTTCAAAAACCTTTATAAACCTGTTAGGAAGGTATACAAAATTTTATTAAGCGAACCCCACTATTAATTTGTTTGTAAACAAACTTATAGTTTTAGCACTGTAAGCGACGGTCGAGTGTGGATTTAATACACACTCGAGGAAAACTGTTTACGACACTGTTTCGTGGTCCGATGGTTAGAACAGCCAACTAACTCGACGGTTGGAGGTTCGATCCACGGCTGGGGAAAGGTGTATGTCTAGCCGCAATGATGAGTTGTCATAAAAGAAACAGTGCTGTATGTGGATTTGAACATTTATTCATATATATATATTTAAAAGTTTGTATACCTTCCTTACGGGTTTATAAGGTTTTTGAAAATTTGATTAAATTTTCAATATAAAAATGTCATATATATATATATATAAGTGAACGTGTCTGTGTATCTGTGTGAGTACATTTCCCTACGCAATAACTCTGTCAATTTTAAGTCTACAGACGCAAAATTTGATATACAGGGTACTGAGATTTGGGAAAAATCTTTGTGATTGTGTTTCGGCTAGAAATTTGGCTGTTAAGAGGTCAAAGTTCAACGATTTGACATTTGAGAACTCTACCAAACTCCTCCGACGATTTTGGGTCTAAACACTTGAAATTTTAGATATAGGTTCCTTGAACATGGATCTAACTTAATAACTTGATTTGAGCCCAAAACAATAACTGTTAAGGGATCATAATAGGGGTCAAAGTTAAAAAAATATTGACCTCTGTGGTATTTACCAAATTACTCAGACAATTTCTGATCTAAATATTTGAAATTTTACATAAAGGTTATTCAGAGATAGGGCAAGCTTTTTAATCGGTTTGGGTCGAAAATTTTTAGTTACCAATATATAAATGTATGCATGTATGTATGTTTGCGTGTCTGCCTAAAACTCTCGACAGAGGCGACGGATTTTACCAAGATCAGTGTTGTTTTGAAATTCGACCTTTCAGACGACAAATATCGAAAAATTGGCTAAAAACACTAATATGTTCACCTTCAACTGGGAACTTTTCTACAAGGGGGGGGGTCACTTTTTTCGCCCATATTTTTGAAGGTCACTCTCTCCTTTCGATTGTCTAGCCTAAATGTTATCATAGGTCACTTCAGGTTTGGCGGTTGTCGTAACCGCAAAGACGTCAGTTTTTTTCTCCCGTTCTTTTCCTCTTTCGAAGTACGGGTTCGAGCCTGCCTTTCTACTACCACTTTTTTTTTGTGCTCAACATACACATCAAAACACCCGGACAACGCCGGACTGAAATGATAGTATATATATATATATATATATATATATATATATATATATATATAAGTGAACGTGTCTGTTTGTCTGTCTGTCTGTGTGTCTGCGTGTCTGTCTGTCTGTGTACATTTCCCTACGCAATAACTCTGTCAATTTTTAGTCTATAGACTCAAAATTTGAAATACCGGGTACTGAGATTTGGGAAAATCGATGTGACGGGTGTCAGCCAGAAATTTGGCTGTTAAGGGGTCAAATTTCAACGATTTGACCTTTAAGAACTCTACCAAACTCCTCCGACAATTTTGGGTCTAGACACTTGAAATTTTAGATATAGGTTCCTTGAACATGGATCTAACTTAATAAAGTGATTTGAGCCCGAAACAATAAATTTTAAGGGGTCATAATAGGGGTCAAAGTTTTAAAAAATTAACCATTTTTTTTGTTTTTTTGCTTTTTTTGCACAGCATACACCTCCAAACACCCGAGCAAAGCCGGGCACCCCTGCTAGTATATATATATAACCAAAATTCTTGATATTGAAAATTTATTCAAATATTATCCTGGAATAGATCGATCGTTGATGACAAGATTCAAGCAAGCAAGCACACCCGGACGGTCTAGAGAGTTTTTCAATTATATAGATTATATAGAAATTAAATGCTATTTTTAAATATTGCCTTCTACGAAACGTTGGCTGAAAATTGTTGACGAGAAAAGACAGCAAAATAAACAACAACAAAAAAAACATGACAGAATATAAACAGTCTAAAAGATTAAAAAGAAAAAAAAACATGGCCAATAAAAGTGGAAATCCTATAATGCCGAGAATTAGAAAATCTAAAATTGGCGAAAAGTTTCCGGTTTTGTGTTCGAAAGAAAATTTCACCGAAGGAAAAGAAAATGCAAAAATAATCGATAACAAAAGGCAGACAGATGAAGGAAATTGCTTTTAATTTAAAAAAAAGGGTCTGAAGAGATTATTTTGGCTGAAAGTAAATTCCAGTTAATATTGATAGATTTTTGTTGGCTAAAACCGTCCAATCACAAACAGTCTTGCATGATAACACGGCAAAAAAAAAATGTTTTTGATACAGTATTTAGACAATGCACAAAATAACAGTTTGTGGCCTTCTTAAGAAAACATTAACATTAGTGATCTAACGATTCCAATATATTTCCTGATTTTGATAAAATTACCCGCTGAATCACTCTAGTAATAGACTCAATCACCGTCCATATATATACCGAAACGCTTAACGATCCCACAGGGGGGGGGGGAGAACTCAATTTCTGGAGTTAACCTCACGTGCTCGGTGGAACGTAGCACTCTTTTCATGTTGTAACCTTTTGTTTGTCTTTTGTTTAATATACGACTAAACTTACACCGTTGTTCTGTTTTCATTGTGGCTAGTATTAAGCCATAACACTGGTGACAGCAGGATTCGAAGAAACGCACACACGCCGAAACCCTAATGACTCACCAGCAGTAATAAATCAGTGTCGCATAACACTGGCGAATAACAGGAATTTAATGAACCAGTGATCCCATAACACCGGCAATACGTAGATTCCTGGAAGTTTTTTTTATTCTCGCGGTAACCCCGAAAAAAAAAAAAAGTAAATTTAAACGGGATTATAAAAATGTTAAGGGCGTGTGTTATAAAAATTTTCAAATTTATTTAGTTTGTATTGAATAAACTGCTGCCCAAACACGCAATGCGACATAGAATCTCAACAAGTCATGCCAGAACCAAGACGCTCCGGCAGAAAGAGAAAGTGAACAGGTCCCTTGCTGGTCTACTCCAAAAAGTAAAAATATACTGATTTCACACCTGGAGAAATCATCTTGGGAGGAGGGTGTTGTGGGGAACCACCCTCTGAATGGACTCAACCACCGTCTATGTATACCGGAACGCTTAACGATCCCAGGTAGGGTTCTAGTTCCGGAGTTAAACTCACGCGTTTGTCTTTTGTTTGTCTTTTGTTAATACACGTTATGAATAACACCGTTATGTTTTACTTGTAGCTAATTCAGAACCATAACAATTACCGATTTTTTCTAAATTACAATACAATTAACGATTCCGATGCAATTAACGATTCCGATGCAATTACTAATCTTGATTACGATTCTTCTTAAATCGCCAAATATTTAATGATGAAGTTGTTTTCTTTTTAGATTACTATGCGCATTTAATTTTTTTCTATGGTGGTCGCCACTTATCAAGGCCCGGAGGCCACTCGGGGATAAGGGTTATTGCGTGTACAGTAATCAATGGGATAGTATTGTAGTAATCGTTAGTATTGCGAAAACGTAAAAATACGCCTGTCGTGGGGATTAATCTATAGATTAAACTTTTAGTGATTGTTTGAATATCCATAAATATCATTTTCTTATTACCCAGCAGGGAAATCCGGTGTTGCCCGGGATTGAATGTTGATAAACAAATATTTCACATTTCCATATTTTTAATTGTCATTGAAACCAGCGAAATAGCCCATTTTTTAATCAAATCGACCGATTGCCTGCTCTAGTTGGGGACCCATCGTTGTGTATTGGGAGGACGCTTCACGTTCCTCCCTGCACTTACTTAGTCCACGATACATTGTTGTCTACATTGCACTGTAGAGAACATATTGTTAATTTACGAAAATTATTTTTTATATATAGTCGCTTGAATTAAAGGTTAAAATACAAAAGTCAAGTATCATGTTTCAGTTGTGCTCCAAACAGAAACTTTCATTTTGAACGCGCTCCTGTCATATCGAAGAACCTACTATTGATTGTATATGCCTAGCCTTACTGCTTGTGTAGTGATAATTGCTTGGATTTAAGTTTAAAATTAAAAAGTCAAGTATCATGGTGCAATTGTGCTTTAAAAAGAAACATTGATTTCGAAGGCGTCCCTGTCATATCAAAGAACCTACTCTTGATTTTATGTGGTTGTATGGTGATATACCTCTCAAATATTGTGATATTAAGGTGAGTAAAGTGTTAACTTGGGTCAAAATCGGATTATTTTGATTATCGATTATTGATACTTATCGGAGGCATTTCGGTACAAAACATATCTAAGAACAATGCTTTCGGGTGAAATTCCATAAAAGTCAGCCTCGCCGTTTTTGAGTCCATAAGGAACGAACTCACACACAAGCACACACACAATCATACACATAACTACACACAAAATCACACATACGCATACAATCACGCACACAATCGCAAACACAATCACACACACACAAACACACACACAAACACACACACTATCATACACAAACACACACACAAACACGCACACAAAACCACACACAATCACACACAAAAAACACACAACACATACGCAAAAACACACACACTATCGCACACACAAGCGCACACACAAGCACACACACACACACTCACACACACAAAAATCAACACAATTGCACAAAAAACATACAATCACACACACAAAAGTACACCCAGACACAAACACACACATACGATCACACACACAATCACCGTTACTGCTCTAGAAGTGTAAGCCATGTTTAGTTTCAGAACAGTTTCAGATGGTTCGTTGTTCTAAACAAGGTTGGTTGGTTGTTTTACGGCATATCAATCCTTTTTAGGTTATTTAATGCCGAATCCAAAGATTTTGAAGAAAAATTTTTTATTTGTTGTTTTCACGTCGGTTTCTATTTAACCCATAGTTGGGACCCTAACAGGTACTACCACTCCGGGTCAGAGTGGACCTGGGAGCAATGGTAATTAAAGGGTGGCTTCACACTCCCCAAAGCCCACAAGCTGGGGCCTCACCACTGGATATAGTTTAAGGTCATATCCAGGACCCCCATTGAGGGACTTTTACCAAGACCGTCTTAAAAGACAAGATGGCCGGTGGGCAAAAATAATTTAATCTGCTGACGTCATCACGGGTAGTCAATTGCTTCTTGACACCGGTAAACACCGGTAGTCACTCGTGGATATCTCCATTCAGCAAAGTAAGTTTTAACGTGCTCCCCCTGTATTTAACACGATGTAACTATAATTTAATTCAATATTATCATCCTAAGTTTTTGACCATTCAAAAGAAGAAGCTTCAAGTAAATTGCTAATATTAAAAAAAAATTTTTTCAGCATACAAAACTAATGAAAATGCGAGATTACATCGACTCTTTTGAAGAGACGATTTTTTTAAGCTGTTGAGTCATGTTTTAAAAATTTAGCAAAAATTAATTTTCCTGAAATTTTCAATATTTAAAAATAAATTATGCCGGCTGATAACATTTTTAAACTTTTTTTTAAAGCTAGAAAGATAAAATTTAAAAATACTTATATATATATATATATATATATATATATATATATATATATATATGAAACTTAAAAGTAAAAAAAAAAAAAAAAAAAAACGCGCGTTCATTTCGGGTTTGTATTACTGTACACATAGATTCGAAAAAGCTGTCAAAAAACAAATATATGACAAATAAATGTTACCAAAGGCAAGATAAGTTACTATTCTACCAAACTGGATATAATTTTCGTGTTTTTATTCAATGTAATATGTTTATTCAGCTCGAAAAACAAGGTGTTATAAATAAAAAAACTAGAAAAAATATATGTCAAGCTATGTCACGGTAACATATATTGAGCGAGTTTTTAACAGTATTTTAACCATTTTTTTATTTATAACACCTTTTCCCAAACTTACCGTGTTAAAGAGGGAGTCAGACGCCATCTTGGATTTTCCGGGTTTGTATTACCGTACACATAGATTCAAAAAAGTTGTCAAAAAACAAATATATAACAAATAAATGTTATCAAAGGCAAGATAAGTTACTTTTCTACCTAACTGGATATATTTTTTGTGTTTTTATTCAATTTAACATATTTATTCAGCTCGAAAAACATACAGTGTTTACCGATGTATTGGAAAATTTAAAATGGCGGCCGACTCTCTCTTTAACACGGTAAGTTCGGAAAAAGGTGTAATATATAATAAACTAGACAAAATACTCTTAGAAATTTGCTCAATATAAGTTACCGTGACATAACTTGATATATATTCGGTGGTTTTTTAATAGTATTTTGTCTAGTTTATTATTTATAACACCTTTTCCCGAACTTACCGTGTTAAAGAGAGAGTCGGCCGCCATTTTAAATTTTCCAATACATCGGTAAACACTGTATGCTTTTTGAGCTGAATAAACATGTTAAATTGAATAAAAACACGAAAATTATATCCAGTTTGGTAGAAAAGTAATTTATCTTGCCTTTGATAACATTTATTTGTTATATATTTGTTTTTTGACAACTTTTTCGAATCTATGTGTACAGTAATACAAACCCAAATATGTCCAGTTTGGTAGAAAAGTAACTTATCTTGCCTTTGATAACATTTATTTGTTTTTTGACAACTTTTTCGAATCTATGTTTACAGTAATACAAACCCACGTATTTTAACAAACTGAAAATATGGATATAAAAATATGATTTTGCATGTTATTTTTGTTATGTGGTGAAATAATCTTAAATAAGAAACATGATTTTTTTCTTTAGGTTAATTATTTTTTTACTGTGCAATATTTCATGAATTTATTAAAAATATTGTTTTTGATTTTGAAAAAATATTGTGGTTCATTTGCATTTAAAAATATTGTGGTTCATTTTAATTAAAAAATATTCATTTTGATTAAAAAAAATATTGTTCATTTTGATTAAAAAATATTCCTTTTGATTAAAAGAAAATTCATTTTGATTTAAAAAATAGTTTAATTTTAATATTTCAAATGTTTTGCTTATGTTCTGCTTCAAATATTCATAATCTTACATGCATAATTTTCATTTAATTATATTAAATAAACTTCAAGTTTACTACAAATCAAATCGTGTTCCTTCACTTTTTTAAAATGTAATTTATAAGTAATTAAAGAACGCATTCTAATCTTTAAAATCTATAATACAACGAAATATTCAATTGCTTATAATACTTAAACAAACAACTTGTTTTATTATTTTTTTAATTATTTTTTATTATTAATATTAGATGAGTTTCAGTATAAATCATCGTGTTCTTTCTTTATTTCAATCCAATTTTGAAGTTTTGTAACGCTGTCTGTAAAAATTACTGTTCATTATTGACAGTCTAAGAGTTCCACATATCTTGCTTGTTGGGACCTCGGCGATGACGTCATTTTTTCAGCTGGCCGGCCATCTTTATAACGAAGGCCACGCTTTTACCCTCTGCAGGGAGGCAGCCGGCGTATTCTAATGCCCCACCGACAGGGCCGTTCTAAACAAGTCTTGAGAGGTGACTGGTTTGCAGTAGATAGAACAGTTTCCGATGGTTCGTTGTTACACACAAGTCCTGAGAGGCGACTTGTTTGCAGTAGACAGTTCCACAGAGCAAAATATTCTTACCGTGTCGAGACGGAAAAAAAAAATCATGTGAAATTGGTACAGAAAAGGTTTAATATTTATGGAGCAATTCTGGTTTCTGATTGGTTGGTAGCAGAACGTGAATTAATTCGATTCGTCAGTTCCAAGCAGCATCGTTTATAAATGGAATCGTCCGACTGTGTGGGATCATACCACATTATACTTCTTGTATGATGGGATGTGTCTCCTAGCGGCTTCGGCTGCAGGGAGACAGGGTAGTACCAGTCAAGGATTCGTCACTTGACACTCAGCCCAACAGGTGAGGGGCCGGGAACCGGCCCAGCACCTGTTGGACTGAAGTACACCGCCTGGGTAATACCTAGGAGGTCCACCCTCCCAGGCCATGCCACCGGGCTTTCTGGTGGGGCAAGTTTATTGCTTGCTGCCTGAGGCGCCCCGACCGGGGAATGCCGACGGGGTTACTCAGGCAATTTTTAAAATTGCAGGAGTGCCCCTCCTTTAGGGGAGCCTGCGGGGTTCCCACTTTCCGGCCTTGTGCCACATTTTGCTGAGGTGGGCAGCAAATAAATATCTACCACATTATAATTCCAAAATATTGCAACAACTGCTTAGTGACCATTCGGCGTAGGAATATGTATCCTGTTGAGCCACGTGTGTGGCTTTAAGGTGCTTTTTCTGGGAAAGGCAGATGACAAAAATAATCCACGTGAGAAAACGATCCCGTCAGAAACAAAGCGCAAAATAGTTAGCAGACTTGAATAAAAACCCTGCTCGTTGATACTGATGTAACCGGAGAGCATCTCAACAAGATACATATTCCTACGCCGAATGGTCACTAAGCACATACATACACAGTTCATTTTATATAATAGAAGAGATAGAAATTGAGAGAATTCAGCAAATAACAGTTTATGGGAAGCATTAATCACTAGTAATTGATTTCAATTACAATTAAAATTACGATTTCGATAGGCATTCAAAAAGTAAAGCCTCCTATTTTTTAACACAAAATGTTTAAAAACTACGAAGAAAAAGTGGTATGATTAAAACGGGAGACACAATTATTTTCCTACATAATCAGCAACATTCCCAATGCACTTTGACCATCGACGAATGATGCATGAGTACCATAGTCAAGGCCAAGAATCACTCGAGGATAAGAGTTCATAAGATAGAAATAATTGACAGCCGGAAGATGTGGCAGTCTAGGAGTACAAATATTGGTCGAGTGTATGAAGCGCGTTTAATTATTATGATAAAAATTTGTTGTCAGGACAGCGGGTCAAAATAACTCCTCCTCCTCCTCCTCCTCCTCCTACTACTACTACTACTACTACTAGAAGATTGCTTAAACACACAGAGTTTAAATAAACAAGATTAATTATTTGGAATAATAATCTTCTAAATGTATTACATGATGCTAATATTTTATTACCAGGTTAATGTTTGGGAATCTATTTTTATTGTTTCTGTTTTTTTTTTTCAGAAACATCGCACGGACTGTAGTATTACTTGTTTATGTATGATACTATTGACCTTCTCCCCTACAAAAAGAGGAAATAACTTTACCAGCAAAAAAAAAAAAACAAGTTACAGGAAGTTGAACACAAAAGGAAGTTTAAATAGAATTGTTAATCAAGGTGCGGCAAATGACTGAGAAAAAGAATCGAACACTGATGGTAAAATATTTAGAGTTGATTTTCTGGCAGTTTTAAGAGTATCAATGAGTTCTGCGACTGTTCACGACAGTTGTGGATAGTGTTGGGCTTACGAGAGTTAACGACAGCTAGAGTTGAAAGCTGTCCAGTTGGGGACAATTGAGGCAGTAGAAAACAGGTCGTAGCTCGGGACAGAGGGTGATTTTATTGATCAACCGAATGACGAACATAGCCTCGACAGACGACTAAGATGCGGGCGTTTGCGTTCAGAGAGTCGATGGTGTCATACACAGTGCAACTTATATTTGCAAATTTTGTCAGCGCTTGTGTTCTGTTTTATTTTTATATACTAGTGCGCCAGGGAAGCTTCCTTCAATAGTCGGGAGAGTCGACGACATGGCCAGAATGAGAATACAAAAATAAAAATATGCAAACAACGTTAGGGTCGGCGCTTGCTGCATCGGAACCGACTTCAATAGTATGTCGTGGAATCTGAACACCTGTTCGCATTACCTAAATAAATGCGTGCCCACGCACCGTTTTCATGAAGAAAAAGTTAGAACTTGTCACATGAAACCTTGTCAGTCATAACACTACTACATATATGTAGAAACGAACTCTGGTCGTAGCCTCTGGCTACCGGCATCATAGAATAGTGGGGGATACCCTTTTCTCTTCCCTGCAACATCTTTCCCACAAAAGAGACGTTGCGAATCTGTCTCAGCTTTATCGTTATTTTCATAGCAAATGCTCGTCTGAGCTCCAATCTATGATGCTCTTGGTTCTGACTTCCATGAAAAACACTCTAGTTCAAACCACTATAAATAATTTCACCCACTCTTTATCTGTGCCTAAAGCATAAACGAAAATTCCATGAACAAAGTTTATTTCTTAGAACTGTACGCCTGTGGAACTCTGTTTCGTTTTTCTGCTTTCCAACTGACTATCATATGGTCGTCTTCAAGTCCAACGTAAACAAGTTCTTGACGAACCATCTCCCTTAAGAAAATCCAATTTACGAAATTTTCACTTCTAATGATTTTTACGATATTGTCCTATTGACTACTGTACGCTCATTATCTCTTATCCTCGAGTGGCATACGGGCCTTTATAAATGGTGACCACTTTGAAAATAATATAGCAGACAACACAAGTTAAAGAGAGGGACTTATAAATAAAACGACAGTTTGTCAGTCCCTGAGACTACCTACATTAGTTTCACTTTCTCCGTTTAAACTTTTAAACGTTTCTTAACAAAAAATCACGCCTTTCGTCTCGACATTTTTAAGACGTTTTAACATTTTTTAATGACTTTTTACACAAGACATTCGATGCCTAAAATGCACAAAGTTTAAATAACTTTATGATAAAAATAAGTGAAGCATGCACGGTCCCCCCAGGAGAGCACAGTGAACGAGGCATAAAAAAATAACTAAGTTCAGCATTTATCTCCTCCCTATTAAGACCCAAAAGTTCCCAGAGGATGCCAAGTCCTAGTGAAAAAAAAAAAAATAAAAAAACAGTACAGCTTTAGGCCTTAACATATGTAATCTGAGTTCTGCACCATGCAAAAAAAAAAAAAAAAAATGATCAAGTCCATCATTTGTCCCCCCCCCATTTAGCCCTCAAAAGTCCCCAAGGTCTTAACATATTTAAATTTGAGTTCAGCACCATACAAAACTGCTGAATAGACATACAAAGAAAATTTTGGACAAATATGGCAAAATAGTCCCAAAAATGGAGTGTTTTTATTAGCTCTAAAAGAGCCCTGGGGCACACTCAAGAGTTATCGCGAAGTATAGAAAAACAAAATTATATAGAAACTAGACTAGCCGTTACCCGTTGGGTCAGTATGTTATATTAGCTATGGAAGTAATACATAAGCGTGACACTTGTGACGTAAAGAAAATAGTTTTTTTGTGACATAACAAACATTTCTATTGAAGTATATTAAAATGAAAAAAAAAACATAGATAGATTTCTATGAGTCGTTCTGTTTATAATTGTTTATTTTTGACAAAAAAAAAACTTACAGTCATTGCTTTTATCGTTGTCAACGTGTTAAAGTAGATTTATTTGTAAGAAAATTGCGTTAAAATAATTTTTTTTTCTTTTTTTTTTACATAGGCATCACCACATTATCAAGGCCAAGAGGCCACTCAAGGATAAGGGTTAAAGAGTGTACAGTAGAAATTGGACATTATAGTAATCATTAGTAATGAAAATTTGTTAAATTTGATAACTTATATGGAACGGCTCATCAAGAACTTATTTACTTTAGACTTGAACACAACCATATTGTAGTCAGCCGGAAAGCAGGAAAACGAAAGACAATTCCACAGGCGTGCAGTTCTAAGAAAAAAGCTTTGTTCATGGAATCTACGTTTAGGTTTAGGCACAGATAAAGAGTGGGGGGAATTATTGATAGTGTTTACAGCTAGACGAGTGTTTCTTGTGAAAGTTTGGCGAGGGGGACCATAGATTGAAGCTCATTCGAACACTTTCCATGAAAATAACGATACATCAGAGACAAACTCGCAACATCTCTTCTGTGAGATAAAGGTTGCAAGGAAGAGAAAAGGACATCTCCTACGAGGCTACGAAGTCTATTTTGAACTCTATCAAACTTAAACGTAATACGGAAATTATCGATGTAAAAAAAAGCAGAAAGTGTTAACAATTGTTTATTTGGATGATTTAAACGCGAAAAAAAATTGGGGCGCTGAAGACGTACACAATAAAACAATACGTTTTATTGTCGTGTTGATTATTTATTTGTAACGCAAATAAAAAAAACATATTATCGGGGTTATTTATTTATGTTGGTAGTTTAGAAAAAATGTATGAATGTTTATTTGTTTACGCTGTTATGGATTTATGTTTATGTATGCATGCGCAACCGGAAGTCGTAAACCGGATGTTGGGTTACAACACCCGCTACAAGGTAATTTGAGTTTTATAATTATATAGATTAGTTAGTTACAACTTTTCAGAAAGTTTTATAAAATTTCAAGGCATCAGTTTTTTTTTTAATAAGCAAAAAAGTGTCAATTTTAGCCATTTCAACCCGAAAGGAACTCCTAGGAGGGCAACTGGAGTTTTCCCGAAAAATTCATTCTGTTACTTTTTTACTCATATCATGTTTAATGTTTGTGCCAAATTTAAAAAGATTTGAAGGCGTAGTTATTGAGAAAAGTGCGGATAGACGAACGGACAGACGGACGAGGGTGAATTGAGAGGTCCACCCACCTTTTGTTAAGGGATCAAAGATATTAAACTGTGTAATATAGGAATGTAATTGCTTAACGCAAGGGATCGGCAAGTCATTCGACCCAGCGAACCGAATCGGGTTATGATTACATTATGATTAGTGAAAGAAATTACATATCAACCTAAATATTTAAAACCATAATTAAAATAAACATCGAGTAATGAAAATCGAAAATCTTATATATAAAAGGCTATATGTCTGGCTGTCTCCATATTTTCAAACTCTATCTCCTCCAAAATTAAAAGTCGTAGAGCGGCACTAGGGGTCTTAAATGATTAGATTTTTACAGGCCGTTCTTTTATGGGTCTTTAGCTAGTAAAAATAGTTTTTAAGGAGTCAAAAATAAGTCCAAATTGTAAAAACAAAATATTCATTTTAGTTTATATTTAATTAGCATTTCAGCCCGGCGTTGCCCGGGTGTTTGGAGGTGTATGTTGAGCAAAAAAAAAAAAAAGTGGTAGTAGGAAGGCAGGCTCGAACCAATACCGTGAAGGAGAAAAAGAATATGGAAAAAACATGACGTCTTTCCTGTTACGACCACCGTCAAACCGGGAGTGACGTAGGTTTTAATTAAGGCTAGACAATCGAAAAGAGGGGATGACTTTCGAAAATATCAGCGAAAAAAGTGACCCCTCCCTGTAGAAAAGTGCACAGTTAAGGGTGAAGAAATTAATGTTTTTAGCCAATTTTTCGGTATTTTTCGTCTGAAGGGTCGAGCTTCAAAATGATACTGATCTTGTGAAAATCCGTCGCCTCTGTCGAAAGTTTTAGGCAGAATTGCAAACATACATACATACATTTATATATTGATAGCTCAAATTTTCGACCCAAACCGATCAAAAAGCTTGCCCTTTCTCTGAATATCCTTTATGTAAAATTTCAAATGTTTAGACCAGAAATTGCCTGAGTAATTTGGTAGAGACCGCAGAGGTAAACTTTTTTTTAAAACTTTGATCCCTATTATGACCCTTTAACATTTATTGTTTTGGGCTGAAATCAAGTTATTAAGTTAGATCCAAGGAACCTATATCTAAAATTTCAATTGTTTAGACCCAAAATTGTCGAGGAGTTTGGTAGAGTTCTCAAAGGACAAATCATTGAATTTTGACCCCTTAACAGCCAAATTCTGACTGAAAACGGATTACAAAGATTTTCCCAAATCTCAGTACCCTGTATATCAAATTTCGAGTCTTTGGACTGAAAATTGACAGACTTATTGCGTAGGGAAATGTACACATACAAACAGAGACACACGCACACACACAGACAGACAGACAGACACGTTCACTTTTATAGGTATATAGCTTTTTTACTTTTAATCAGTCTATATGCATGTCACGTTGACACAGTGGTAACGTCACCAGCTTTGAACCATTCGATTTCGATTCTAGCTAATGGCGCATAAATACATTTTTTATAATCTATACGAAATCTAGACAAATTGAAATATCATATATAAGCGTATTTTATGCCTGGGCAAAGCCGGTGCCCCCTCCCCTCGCTAATGTCTAAAAAATTCCTAACAAGAAGTAGTTTTTCTCAAAAAACGTTAAAATACTTCACAGTAAAAAGAAAAAAAAACAACAGAAATGAAATGGATGAAATTATGACGTGTATGTTTGAAACTGTTTTTGAAAATTGCACCACAAACGTACCACGTACACAAACTAAAATGAAACACACATACACATACATACGAGTACAAATCGTTGCAAGCGTTCACATACGTACGTACAAATGCAGTTACATCCACACATTGATTAGGCATGAAATAGAAAGCTGCCTGGGATGTCTTGGAAGTTGTCCCCCGCTTAATGCCTATCGTCGGTTGGCTAGTCAAATCGGATTTTAGTTTTTGTTTCATGTTTATTTTTTTTTTATATTTTACGCAGAAATTGAGATGATTAAGTTTTGATAGCGTTTTGCTGGCACAGTATAAAAATTCTGCTCGGCGGATCAGAAAAAGATGTTGTTTTTTTTTTTGCATTTAAAACTTTCGTCTAAAAATAGAGTCATTGGTAATTGCGGGCCGGTCAAAATGCTTTAGCGGGCCAGATCAAGCTCGTGGACCATATGTACCGACCCTTGGCTTAATATTTACATTTTAGAACCAGTTTAACGTTTTTAATTTATTTTTCATTGTTTTTATTTTGGAAACATCGCATAGACCGGGGTATTATTTGCCCATGCAATAATCGAGACACACCTTATCCGAGTCTTAGCGGTAATTATGAATTAAGTAACTTCCACCCTGAGTTGTGTTTTTCTGAGTTACTCTGACACGTTTCATATTCAATAAATATAAAAAATATATTTAGTTGTTCTGAGTTAGTAAATATATGAAAATGTGTTAATTGAATGTCTCTTATAATTAGAAAGCGTTACCTTGTATTTTTGCGGTGGGAGGTTGAAAACTGAGTTTAGTGAGTGGTGCGATGACGCTGAATAAGAACGCCCCCTGTCTGTTAGCAGGCAGAACTAAATGAGAGATATTTTATGTACAACTTAGCGGAAGAAACATTAGGATTGAATTACGTTCTCAGATTAAACGTGGGATAAGTCGAAGATTGGCCTGTTAACGTTGGGAAAGTCAATTTTCGCGCGGTAACTGATCCCAACAGGCATATAATGAGCAGCAAAAATGAAAAAAACAATTTTCTTAATTTCAAATAGAGGGGGGAAGGCAATGGCAAACAAGCCTCAAGTGATGTTTGTATCCTTTTGAAATAAGGATTTATTCATTGTTTTTTTTTTTTTTGTTTTTGGATTGCTCGCGCTATTGTTCACATCTTGGGCGTTCTTGTGGTGTAGCAGGGGCTCATATTGGGGATATATAACAGAGACTCAGAACAGATGACGATGATAATGAGGGAGACATATCAGACTGGGGTGCTTCTTGGGAACTTCATATTATTAATACAGACTGCAGAATATGATACAACAGTTCTTATATAAAGGAGATGCTTCACTTATGATGATGATGGGGCGGGGACACACAATACTTGGAAGGATTGTTCGTTATAAGATGATAATAAAAAATACACAACAGTTCTGCTAACATAACTAGAATGATAATGACATTTATATATATACTAGCATTTCAGCCCGGCGTTGCCCGGGTGTTTGGAGGTGTATGTTGAGCAAAAAAAAAAAAAAAAGCGGTCAATTTTTTTAAACTTTGACCCCTATTATGACCCCTTAACATTTATTGTTTTGGGCTCAAATCAAGTTATTAAGTTAGATCCATGTCCAATGAACCTAAATCTAAAATTTCAAGTGTATAGACCCAAAATTGTTGGAAGAGTTTGGTAGAGTTCTCAAAGGTCAAATCGTTGAACTTTGACCCATTAAAAGCCAAATTTCTGGCCGAAAACGGATCACATAGATTTTCCCAAATCTCAGTACCCTGTATATCAAATTTCGAGTCTGTAGAGTAAAAATTGACCGAGTTATTGCGTAGGGAAATGTACACACACAGACACACAGACACACACACAGACACGTTCGCTTTTATAGATAGATAGATTACATCATGACGACGACTTTGACAATTCTGGGAGTTCATATTAATACGGACTGCATGATATGATGCAACAATTCTTATACACATATAGGGAGGAGGAGATGCTTCACTCCTGATTATGGTGGGGATGAGGACACATAATACTTGGAAGGGTTTAGACAAAAGTTCGTTACATAATGATGAAACACATTTACCTTTTTGAATGACGACACAAGTCAACAGTTGCAAACATAGTTGGTTTCTTCATTCTTCAATCGTCCGATCGATGACGTCAGGAATTCAAACTTTGATTTAGATGGCCTATTTTCCCTTTCTTCGCTTCTAAGGGACTCTCCTCTCCAACTGACTTTCTCTTATCAACTCTTGACTCATCAACTGACTTCTAACTTCGAACCCTTAGATTCCTATATTGAGAAATCTTCTCTGTTCATGACGCCAGAAGTGTGTTTTCAAACGTGACTAATTTTCACGTGGTATTACATATGTTTGTCCAAACACACTTTTGGAAAACAAAAGAATCCTCAATTCTAATTATAACCTATTTTTAAGCAATACATTTTTAATTTGCATTGTACATTCATTTAACTGACATATTCATTATCTAGATTTCCAAAAGAACGGACAATCGACTTTTTTTCCAACATAATCAATATTTAACTATTTCTAATAGAATTAACAATAGACTTAATTTCTAACTTTCAATTTTCCATTATCTTTAAAACTTGCCTACAGGGTTCGATCCTAACCTTATCCTAATATCATTTTCACTTATCTAGTATGCTTTCTTACTTACATGAGAAGGGACAGCCTTTTCATGTAACATTTTTCAATCCAAATAACACAAAAATATTTATCACACACAAACATATATATATATATATATATATGTGTGTGTGTGTGTTTTCTAAATTCAAAATGGCATAATATAAACATATAAGGTATTTACAGTCTCTCTCCCAATTTTCGGATTTTTAATCATGTCAAAACGCACTTTATTTCCGTTTGATTGATTACTATTTTTCTGATGAGTTAAGGGCAAAATAGATTCACTGAATGATATAATAATTAAGTGATTGATGTTGTGCTACGAAACAGATGCTGCCAAGAATTGTAGATGTCAACGGAATTAAAGGAATAAATTGTAAGATGGTCAACATCATGAACTTTGGAATATAGATTGTTGTCATTCATTATATTGCTCTTTAATTATATTGAGCTTCTTTAATAAGGATTGGTATATATCATAAGATATACAGGAAAAGAAAGTGATGGTTAAAGCAATTAATAACTTTCTTAATTTTTTATATTTTTATTTTATTTTTTCAGATAATCTATAGTTGCCCTTCCAAGGTCATCATGAATCGTTACACTACCGAGGAGCGGATACTTATTGTAGAGTCGTATTTTCGGTTGAATGAGTCAATATCAGAAACTCAAAGAGAATTTTAACGAAACTTCAACACAAGAAATTCCCCTACTTCCAATGCAATAAAAGCTATGGTTGCTCAATTTCATGAGCAACGGCCTGTATGTGACCTCCATAAATCTGGAAGAACCCGTACGGCATATAAAATTCAATTGGTGCAAGAGCTTTAGCCAATGACAATAATAATGCCCTGCAGAGAGCACAAGAGTGTGAAAATGAAAATGAAAATTGCGGACATTTGAGTAGCATCATTTTTAATAACTAAAATTTGACCTTGTGAAAAATATACCCTAGATTAAATTCTGTAAATAAAGTTAGAATAAGTACACTATGATACCTTACTCCAATTACGGAGAGGCTCATCTACCTACATATAAAAATTGGTAAGCAAAACTGTTGTGGGGGAATCGCCCTCCAAATAAACTGTTCTATCCATTATATAAACCATAGACCTTTTGATCCCAGGTGTGGATTGAACACCAAAGCGACCCTCGCCTGTTCGGTAACGTTTACTACTCTTTTCAGTTGTAACCTTTTTACGTTGTTGTTCCAGTAATACATTGTTTAAACTCTATTCCGTTGTTCTGTTTTCTTTGTGGCTTATTGCAAGCCATAACACTGGTGACATTGGGTTCGGAGAACGTATTCACGTTTAAAAACAGTGTTCTAAAAAACTAAACACTGACGACATTGGATTCAATGAGCATACTAAAATCGAAACCAGTAACGACATTGAAAAAATACTCGCGTTGAAACAGTATTCTAAAAATACTAACGACATCGGGCTCAAATGTTATCAAGCCTAAGAAAGTGTCTAACATAACCCTTTCAACTGAAAGGTTGACGGTAACTAAAAAAACAAAAGAAAAAAAACGCAGATCATTACGGGGGGAAAAAGAGTTGAAAAGAAAAACGTTCGTCACGACTTTCAAAGATAGCGCTGTACTTTTGCAAAACGAAAAAGGTTCGTCGCGACTTAGAAAGGTAAATTTTTATACTTTTGGAAAAAGAATTCGTCACTTGTGGTTTTCGCTGCTAAAATTAGGCGTAATTTCTTTTTTTCTCTGGAGAAAAATATACACTTGATTTTTTTTTCTTTAGACAATGAACTTTTATATATTTATGTTTTTCTGTTCGTTTTATCGTCTGGAGGAAGAAATAACAAAGAATAAAACGGTTTTGTAAAATTCAGCTAGCGTTTTGAAATTGCTAATGCTGACAAAGCAAAATGGACGAATTGAAAGTAGCGTTGGAAAATTTGAACAAGTTGCACATCGATGCCGCAAAGCGTCAGTCACAATCCGTAAAACACTGGACTGAACGTCAAATACGAACCGAGGATCAGCAAAAGGAAGTTTAAAAACAGTTAGCCGAACGTCAATTACGAACAGAGGAATTGCTTACAGAAATTGCTAAAAATAATGCGAACGCGGAAAGCAATTCAGCATTTTCTCAGAATACAATATGAATCGCGATAGACAATTTTAAATACGAGGAAGAGGAAAATCATTCACAGCGTATTTTCGGCGTTATGAAGATATTTTAAATATTGGCTGCAGCAACTGGTCTGATTAAAAGAAAACCAGACTTCTACTACGAAAATTGGAAACGGCTGAGCATGATAAATTCGTGGATTACATCTTGCCTTGGAAAACAGCAGATTTATCATTTAATGAGACGGTAAATTTATAAACAGAACTTTTCTCGCCGAAAACGTCTCTTTTCCATAAGCGTTGGAAATGTTTAAATGTGGTAAAAGACGATAATGACGATTTTACCACCTACGCAGCTGTAACTAAGAAAAAAACCGTCGAAATGGCACACAGACATTAACCACCGAAATTTAGAAAAACTAAAAGCGCCGAGCGCTTGTTTCAGATGTGGTGGAATACATTGGGTAAGGGATTGCCTATTTTTAACAAAAAGATGCTATTTATGCAATAAGATCGGTCATAAAAGTTCGCACTCTAGGAAAACTCAGAATAGAAGCCGTGTACGTAAAACCAGAACTAAGGACGTCGTAGATGAAAATCTACGCAAATATGTAACGGTTAACATTTTCGGAAAAGCTATTAAATTCCAATTAGACAGTGGATCGGATCTTTCAATAATAAATCTCAAAACGTGGAAAATATTACGAAAGCCGACTATGTTAAAAACTAACAGAACGGCGACGGCCGTTAATGGTACAAAAATTCATTTTGAAGGTGAATTAATTACAAACGTCACTTTACGGTGGAAAACAAAAAAAACTAAGATTGTATGTGCTAAAAGATAGTGAGAACTTGTTCGGTTCTGACAGCATGGAGGAGTTTCGTCTCTGGGATCTTCCTATATCCACATTCTGCAAGAAAATAGATACCCGCTCAGCAGAAACGGAGAAACTTATAACTTGTTTTAAAAAAAGAATTCACAAACTATTTACTCCTGGCCTGGGGAGATGTACAAAAATGGCCGCAGATTTTAAGTTGAAACCTGGCACACAACCGGTGTCTAAAAAGAAACGTAATGTCCTGTTCGCTTCCCTGAACAAAATAAATCAGGAACTAGACAGATTAGAAAGCATCAGTATACTGGCTAAAATTGAATATAGTGAGTGGGCTGCTCCGGCAGTTTACGTAAAGAAAATGGCCCAGGGAATTTTGCGTTTGCGCCGACTTCGCAACCAGACTCAACGGGTCCGTAGAAGATTTTCACTATCCATTAACTAGTCCAGAAGAAGTGTTCACGGAATTAAATAGCAGCAAGTTTTTTCTAAGATCGACCTAAGCGACGCTTACCAACAGATTCCGGTAAACGGCAAAGGCGCTAACCTCCTCTGTATTAACACTCATTGGGGTTTGTACAGATACGAAAGACTCGCGTTTGGTATCAAGGTGGCACCCGCAATATTCCAGCGAGTAATTGATACTATGCTGTCCGGCTTGGACACCGCAATTGCATATCTTGATGACATTATCATAGCGAGCAAAAGAAGGGAGGAACATGAACAACATATCAGACAAGTATTCAGTCGATTTAAGATCAAAGCAAATAAATGCGAGTTCTTTTTACAAACAATTAAATACCTGGGTCAAATAATCGATAAAGATGGCAGACGCCCAGACCCAGATAGGGCGACCGCCATTAAAGAAATACCGGCACCAGTAAACATAACTCAGTTGCAGAGTTTTTTTTAGGTTTGGCAAATTATTACCAGGGGTTCATCCTAAATATGCACAAATTGCGCGCACCACTTTATGAATTGCTGAAAAAGGATAAGGCTTGGGGGTGGACAGAAGATTGACAGACGTCATTCCAAGAAATTTAAAGAACCCTGACTTCAAAACTATTCCTAGCCATAACCCGCAGTTGGACATAATAATAGTTAGCGACGCTTGTCAATATGGCATCGGGATGTGATGCTACATCGAATGGCGGATGGCTCGAAACAGCCTATTGCTTTCGCATCACGAACTCTCTTGCCAGCGGGAAAGAATTATTCTCAGATCGAGAAATAGGCCCTGTGAGTTATACAGGGTGGGCCATAAGTCAGGCACCAATAAATTAAGTGGTGTTAAACAATAAAATCTTCGGGGGAAAATATATTTTCTTTTCTTTTGGTATGAGATACATCTTCCTTTATGATTGTATCAGCATGTACAACGTGTTTTTCAGTTTATTGGTTAAGCTTGGTTTTAATAAATAACGTTTATTACTATTATAATTATTTCAAATCATTTGGTGCGCGATTCATGACAACCCTGTAGAATTTAGCATTTTAACATTCCGAATTCTAACAATTCTTACTTATGGCCCACCCTGTATTTGCAGTTTTAAAATTCTACCGGTTCTTGTACGGAAGACATTTTTTTCTAAAAACCGACCATAAGCCGTTGATATCCATTTTGGGGTCAAAAAAAGGACTTCCAACATTCACTGCGAACCGACTATTAAGATAGGGAACTATTCTGCTGAACTATAATTTTACAATTCAATTTCTCCCCTCAAAACAACTAGCCCATGCAGACGGTCTATCGAGACTAATTCCTGCCAAAATGGAACCTCTTGAAGATTCAGTAATCGCGGCACTACATATTAATAGTGATGTAAAAACCATGATAAACAATATTATCCGCGAACTGCCGGTCACACTTAAGGAAAGTAAGTCAGAATCCATAAATGACAATTTCATTCAAACCACGAAGCAGAAATTAGCACTGGGTGACACCAGTTCAGACATTTTTTCTGGTTGCGACGAAATACTGTTATATGGTGAAAGGGTTATCATTCCCCAAACCCTTCAAAAAAGAATTCTCAGGGATTTTCATATGAGACATCCAGGAATAAACAGAATGAAAAGCCTAATAAGAAGTTTTGTTTATTGGCCAGCTATGGACTAAGATATTACCGACATGGTGAACAGATGCAAATGCTGTGCTTTGGCTGCAAAAGCACCACCGATAACATATAAACCTTGGCCTTAGGCTGAACAACCATGGTTGAGGAACCACATTTATTATGTGGGACCTGTGGAGGATTTTTACTATCTGATAGTAGTTGACTCTTACTCTAAATGGTCAGAGGTACTAAGATGCAAAAAAAACGACCACGGCAACAACGACAAATTTGTTATTGGAATTGTTTGCTCGGTTTGGAGCTGTAGACTGTTTGGTTAGCGACAACGCTACACAGTTCACCTCGACAGAGTTCAGAGAATTGTGCGAGAAGTCAAGCATATTACGACACCCCAATACCACGCCAGAAGCAACGGCCAGGCCGAACGCTTCGTCGATACGCTTAAAAGGGCATTAAAAAGGGCGTCCGGTACACTGATAGAAAAGCCCCTTCAGCAAGTTCTGCAGGTTTACAGAATCACGAGAAATCCGAACAAACCAGATGCGGGATCCCCAGCAGAAATCATGTTTGGACTGAAAATAAAATTCGTATTTGATAAACTGCTACCCAAACACATAGTACACAACAGAACCTCTACAATGTCAACGAACCGCTTTAACAGTGGAGATAACGTGTATTTTAGACATTTTAGAAATAATGTTTCTTTTTGGGAACAGGCACGATCTTACGAAGAATCGGCCATGTTACATACATCATTTAGGGCCCAAAGTTCCAACATAAGAGGCACCTGAACAAAATCAGAAAACGCTTCTACGAGGATCAAGAAGACCCACCGAAGGACGGCAGTGAGGCGATTTAAACTGTGTATGACTGTTTTGGCATAGACCCTCCAAAAGGGATGTCAGAACCGAGACGCTCCGGCAGAAAGAGGAAGCGCACAGACCCCTTGGTGGTCTGTCCCAAAAGGAAAAAATACTGATTTTCACAACAGCGAAAATCAGCTTGGGAGGGGGTGTTGTGGAGGAATCACCCTCCAAATGGACTATTCTATCCATTATATAAACCATAGACCTTTTGATCTCAGGTGTGGATTAAACACCAGAGCGACCCTCGCCTGCTCGGTGACGTTTACTACTCTTTTCAGTTGTAACCTTTTTACGTTGTTGTTCCAGTGATACATTGTTTAAACTCTTTTCCGTTGTTCTGTTTTTTTTTTTTTTTTGTGGCTTATTGCAAGCCATAACAATAACTTAAATATTGAGGAAAGTAATCAAATTTAAAATCTGTCAGCTTCTTTTGGGACACCCTGTATAATGATATATATTCTCACAAATATATATATATATATATATATATATATATATATATATATATATATATATAATGTGAATGGAAATGTATAAAAAAGAATACAAAAAGTATAAAAGCTTATAACTTTTCTTTATTCGTTTTCAATTGGTGGCGTGCAGGAATACAAAATAATATTATGAAAAAAAATTTTTTTAAACTTTTTTTACAGGTACATAATTTTCCACCGATCCTTCAGTCTTCATCGGTGTAGTGAAAGTATATAATTATTATAGTAAAAAAAATAATTATGACAGCCCCTTTAAGAAATTCGTTTCTTATTGTTGAGCACTTTCAGTTGAATTAAAGTCGGTCAATTTAGCTCTTATGCATAGATCATCGTATGACGATTAGATCACTCTCTGACTGACGTAAATGAACATTTAAAATTAAAATGTTTAAATTCGACGTTATTGCACGCGGTTAATGGTAGCCGAATGGATTGGGTCTTCGCTAATCGAGCCAGAGATGTCTCGTGATGCGGTGTTCGGATCGTTCGACTGGTATAAATCGTGACACCCTGCACTGAAGATTCCCGAAAGGATGAAACACTAGTGTCTGTAGGTATTTAATAATTATTATAGTAAAAAAAAATTATATATATATATATATATATATATATATACTCCTATATCAGTTTTTGATCTACAGACATGAAAATTAATATATAGGGTAATCGAACTCATGCGAAACTTTCTATTTGGGTTTTCAGCGCAATGTATTATCGGTTTGTGCCCTACCGAGACGGGGTGCATTACTATATTTCCGCCGTTTTTTTTTTGTTTTTTTTTCACTTAAGCACTTGTCCTGAAAAATTTCACTGCACGTCACTGACGATAGTACTTCAAAAAACAAGAATTGGTTTAAGACTGCTGAAATTCTTCTTAGAATTGTCCGCAAAGACTCCTGGCGTAACGGATAAAGAATTCAGAATACAACTGCAAATTATGACTTCTTACCCATCATGGCTGACAAAACGAGAGATTCAATAAAAGGTTCAGTTTCGAATTCCTTGCAGTCCGCTGAGTCTGATAATAAGATTCATGAATTCGAACTCGGAATTAATAAGCGGTGACCTCGACATTAAAAGTAATCATATAAATAAAACAGTTGATGTATGTGTGTGTGTAAATATTTAATCGATAAACTCTTAAACTACTGGTCACATAACACAGAGATTAACAGGAAATAGAAATCTTACACCAATGACGGTTTATAAAGAATAAAATCTTTGTTTGAATGGATGAATAACGCGTACAGAAATATATCGTCAAGTTGAAACACAAAATGTTAATTTCAACTTGCCGATATATTTTTATTACTTTTAAGCATGCGCAAATTCATTCATAACTTGAAGTGATTTATTTTTTTTTTAAATGTTCTTATTTCTCGATAGTTCAGATGGTAGGGAATACGACTGGAACGCTAAATGTTTTGGTTTCGATTTTAGCTGATGGTATCTAAATTATTTTTTTAACTTTTGAATTTTCTACTATATATCAGGTACAATATGATATTCAATAGTGAGTTGGCTCTGTAGCCATAAATAAAAAATCTGCATGAATTAAAATATATTTTATTTTATTTTATGATCGGACAACGCCAGGTGCCCCCGCCGCTAGTAACAAATAAATAAGTCGCTTATTATGAGTTTAGCACTGGAAGAGCACTGAGAAATAACAGGCTCTGGCCTTTGTCATCACGCAGAGCTAAACGAGAAAATTCTAATTTCAAACTCCAAGGAAATAACACTGTAATTTAATTATATGCTCAAATAAACTGAACAAGGATGGATTAAGATTGGCTTGTCACCGTCGTGAGAACCAGTTTTCACAGATTCCAACTAGCATACAAAGAATGGTCAAAAATAGAAAAAAAATGTTATTTCTGAATGAAATTTATTGCGGACGTATACATAAATACAAACTGCGTTATCGTCAAAATTATTCCGGCAGGTTACATAAAACGCCGGAATCGAAACATTTAGCCAAATGAAATCGCTTTCCATTGTATTTTCTTTGTAGCAACAAAAATATGTTCTTATTTGCTTGCCTCTCCACGAGGGCAGAGTTAGAAACCAGGGTCCTTTTTTTACGTGGAGAAAGGAACAAAAATGAAAATTCTATCAGTCGTGAAGGATTTATCCTTCACTAACTGAGAACAAAAAATTGAAGTGAAGTATCAGAACAGATACTACACTTTGATCTTTGCGAGAATCGAGAAGGTTAACTTAGATAAATATTTAGTTTTCACATTTAAGCTTGAAGAATTTCAGAATAAACAATTTCAAAACAAATAGTGAATTTATAGAACAATAACAAACACATCGGCTGATCTAAACCGTCAAAGACGACGCAATTGGCAAAGTTAACTGTTAATATAGAAAATTTATTATTTTTTGTTTACGTTTAATGTGAGTGATGTGGGCCATACAGTTATGAGAATGGAGTAGGTTATCTAGATACATATGCAATTTACACAACTAAGCATAAGAAATGTGAGAATAAACAATCTTTAAAGCAAATAAATGTTTGACACGAAAGGAATTTACAGACGAGAAACAATAACAAACACCTCGTCAAAGATAACGCAATTCACAATTGTTCAGTTTTAAAGAGAACAACGTTTTCTGAACCAAGTAACCACGAGAATCTACTGAGATAGTCAAAGCAGGAAAGCAAGTGACAGACATTCAAACGTGTAGTCCACAAAATAGTCAGCGAATTTGTTCTTGGAAGCGAGAGAATTTTACACTGTGGCCGCGATCAGGACGGTGTCTTAAGACTGAAATAAAGTAACTCTTAAAACTGAAATGAAGAAATTGTTTTTATTTTAATTCGCATGCGGGAGATGTTTATTCCAGCGTCCACAAGACGAGTGTGTATGGCGAGACCACGCGTCCTCCCGCTTTACAACTCGCCGACCTAACCTTGTGGATTTGTTCTTTATCTTCTCTTCTTATCATGACCGTATCGTCGTCTCTGACGCATTGGCGGCCATCGAGGGGAACGCCCTGGGTCACAAGTTTATATAAAAAATACAAAACACAACTTTAAAGAAAACACAGGTTTATACACTTTTATAAATATTGGTTAACCCCTGAGTGTGTGTGGTAAACGATCCTCTAAGCTTTAAGGTTCGCATCTATATTTACTGCCGTGGCTGTATTCGTGTTGCGTTATTGAATGCATATATAATTTTCTAGTTGCACTTTTCAAATGCTTGTGAAATGATAGACCCCTAAAATATTTTGTCGTAGTTCTCAAAATCAACATAGACGAATTTTGTCAGCATGCAAATTTATTTACAATTCAATGATGTCTGTTAAGAAGAAAGAGAGTGACAGAACAGAACAACCACGTTTAATGATAAATGTGTGTTATGCCAGACGACGGCTGAATTTGTCACTCCCACTGAACAAGTGTCGGCTCTCCTCTCTTTCCCTCTGGTTTATGCTATATGTCTCTTATACAGACATCAACCGATATTCATGTAATGTAAATATTTAAGATATTTTATTGTTATTCTTTTTTTTTTTTTCGTTATGAAACTCTAACTCCTCGACCTGGAATATAAGCTCGTTCTTTGTTTTCGGTGATAAATACAGTTTAGGTGAATTTTTTTTTAAGACACACGGATGTAGATCAAAATTTATCTGAAATATACGTGTGTTCACACCTCCGATTTTATCAGGTTCGTCCTGGCTCAATATTCAACAATCGTCCGTCGGCTTATCTATCTGCTTCGAGCCACGATCTGTCTTAAACTGTGTCCAAAATCCAACTGTCGTCAAATTTAACTCACTACACAACACTACTGTCGCAAACTGGACTTTGTCATCTGTAAATGGTTTCTACTGTTGTTAGAAAATTAACTGATTATTGCTAACCAATAGCCACATCCCATCATTATAAAATCCATTGGCAATCCTAAAGTACCGGAAAATAAATCTAAATTTATCTCACGTCCAGTATTAGATCCTTTTCATACATGTATTGTTACACCCTGGCCAAGAATTCAATGTTAAGTGTCTTTTGCCCAGTGAACAGCTTCCAATCCCTTGGAGAGTGACAAACTCTATTTCCTATGATTGCTATAGTAGCACACGTGACCTAACAGCAAGAAGCAACTGCGACAGAAACCCGACACAAAAGTATATGAATTGGAATTAGCAGCCCGTTGTAAAGAACGGTCGTAAAACTCTAAAGCGTACTTTGTCGATCACATCTCTGTCGCCACTCTGTAATTGGCGAACTCCTCTCCTAACTGTGCTGACATCAACTGCATCAGTTTTGTAAACGTTCCACAGGCGCCGATGAATGTTGATCCGTTCATTTTTTTTAGAGGAAAGAATTTAATGACGCACATCTGCTTCTGACGCACGTCAATTACAGGGTTTATTTTTTAGAGCCACACACCGTCAATATTTGCAATGGAGTGTTGAAACTTTCGGGTAATAAATGTAAAAGTTGTCATCATAGCAACATAATTTGCAATACGTTTTGATCCATTCCGGAGGAATAAGAAAATAGGAGCCATTACTTTTGGGACTCCTTCGTATATCTATTTAAACAAACATCGTGGAAAATGACTATATTATTCGAATCGTTTATAATCTTTGAATTTTCAGATTTTCTAATAATTATTTTTCGTCAGTAACATGATGAACACTGGCCATTGTTGTTGTTTTTACTATTATTATTAATATTAATATTGTTACTATTTTATTATTATTAATATTCTTATTAATATTTTATTATTATTATATTTTATTATTATTATTATTACGATTTCACTCGTATCAATATTAATATTATTCTCACTACTAATGTTAAAATTATTATTGTTATTATTATCGGTCTTCTTCTTATTGTTGTTATTATTATTAGCATTATTGCTATTATTAGGAATATTATTATTACTATTATCATTACTATTATTATTATTATTATTATAAATGATATAATTAATAATATAATTGTTGTTAATATATTTCGTAGTTTTGTTCACACAAATTCATTTTCGTACTTAAAACGGACGTTTATAGATTTTCATTGCAGCATAGTTTTATCTATATTGTTTATTCAAATTTACTCTTAAGAAGTAACTTCATTTGCATATTACATTAAAGAAAATCCATTTTAATAATTATTTCAATGCTATTAATTGCTTCTTCTAATGGAATTGTTTTAACTGTTTTATTTAGAAATATTATTTAAAGTTGATTTATTTAATTTATTTTAAATTCACATATATACATACAAACACACATATATATCTATAATATAAAGCTGAATGTCTGTGTGTGTATGTATGTGTGTGTGTTTGTGCGTGTGTGTGTGTGTGTATGGTCACGAATAGGTTCCTATATGGTTGACTATTAAAAAAAACTGATTACATATAATGATAGATATATCGAAAAAAGGGAATGGGTATGTTCAATCTGGCAGAACAGTGGTTCATTAAAATTGTGGGGTCTGCGTTCGCGCTTGGTCCACAAAGTATGGAAATAAAAAATTAAAAAATTGAAAAATAAACGTTTACGAGTATTTCTGATATAGATGTACATAAGAATTCTTTGATAAGTATGTTTTAACTTTAATAGGGATGGTATAATAAAATTGTGGGGTCTGCGTTCGCGCCTGGCCTCCATAGAATAGAAATAGACACAAACTTTAATAAAGACTTTTCATATCTATATTGGCTGAGTTTATTTTACTTATAAATATTAACTCTTTAATATTTATATTATATTTTAAGTTTACCATTTTGATTACCTTGGTAAACTTATTGTAATTTTTATTCTACATATATATATATATATATATATATATATATATATATATATATATATATATATATATATATATGCACGCTAAAATATATTGTCCTGAAGCGACTGGTTCAAAGAACCGAACATGACGTGTAAATTAACTTTCCTTCGATACAAACATTGACCAAAAATGTCGATCACAAAACGACGTCTTTACTCCCCGTGTGCAACTTCACTCCTCGACCCCACAGCACCGTTCCCTTCTGACCGGCCTCTCTACAACTAAATAACTGATTCTGCTTCCAGTCTGACAAGCGTAAATGAAATGTCTGGCTAAATTAAGACAAGACTCTGTTTGGTAAGAGTTGGGTAGTGGATTTAACCGCCTCGTCCTCTGAAGTAGATCTGGGATTTTAACGAGCATTCCTGTCAGAAACACGCGCAGGCGACGTCAGCCTTTCTCTCCCTCTATCTATATCCCCCCTCTTTCTCTCTCTCTCTCTCTCTATCTATCCCCCTCTCTATCTATATCCCTCTCTCTCTATCCCCCCTCTCCCCCGTATCTATCTCTCCATCTATTTCCTTCTCTGTCTGTCTATCTCCCTCTCTCTCCCTCTTTATCTATCTATCTATCTATCTATCTATCTATCTCCCTCTCTATCTCCCTCTCTCTATCCCCCTCACTCTCTACCTATCTATATATCTATCTATCTCCCCCTCTCTCTATCTCTCTATCTCTCTATTCCCCTCTATATATACTCTATATATCTACCTCCCTTTATCTATGTATCTATCTTATCTCTCTCATTATCTCCGCCCCTCTCTCTATCTATATATCTATCTCCCTCTCTCTCTCTATCTATATCTATCTATCTATCTATCTATCTCCTCTCTCTATCTCCATCTCTCTCTATCTATGTATCCCCCTCTCTCTATATCTACCTCCCTTTCTCTTTGTCTCCTTATCTCTCTCTTTATCTATCTTCCTCTCTCTCTCTCTCTATCCATCAATCTATCTTTCTCTTTCTCCCCCTCTCTCTCTATCCCTGCATCCTCTCTCTCTCATGTCTGCATTTACAATCAGTTGCCTTTATAAGCTGGCACTGAATAAATTTGAAATGACGACACGTAAATTAATAACATTATCTCTTCTTTATACTCGTTTGCAAGTGGACAGGTGTAGTGGCTATAGGTACGGATTGCTGGTCCGGCGTGCAAAGTTCGATTTCTCTCGAAGCAGTTGCATTACTTCCAGCAATACGTTTTCGGAAGATATAAATCTATATTTTTTTTATATTTACCTGTGAATAAAATAGTAGAGAAAGTTAGACTCTCAAGCCTTGGTTGAGAAACTAATCGAGGAGAAAGAAAAATACAGAATGATATTAGTCTTTCTCTGCTCATAACAGCATTGTTTCCAGTTTCCTATATTTCTTGCCACATATCAGCCTTTATAAGTCAACTTTGTTTTTACAAACTGAAATTGGTTTAATGAACCAATAAATTGCTTTTATAAATAAACATGGCTTTTATAAGACGATGTTTCCTTTAAAAGTCGAAATTGTTTTTATGGACAGAGATTTCTTTTATGATTAGGCATTGCGCTTATGATTCGAAATTGCCTTTATTAGTCGACATTGCGACTATGAAGCGTTATTTCTTTTATAAATCGAAATTACCTTTTAAAGTCTGTATTGCCTTTTTGGGTCGACATCGTCTTTATAAGTTGTTATCGCCTTTATAAGTCGACATTGCTTTTATAAGCTAACATTGCTTTTAAAAGTCGACATTGCTTTCAAAAGTCGACATTGCTTTTAAAATTTGACATTGCTTTTATAAGCTGACATTGCTTTCAAAAGTCGACATTGCTTTTAAAATTTGACATTGCTTTTATAAGCTGACATTGCTTTCAAAAGTCGACATTGCTTTCAAAAGTCGACATTGCTTTTAAATGTCGACATGGCTTTTATAAGCTAACATTGCTTTTAAAAGTCGACATTGCTTTTAAAAGTCGACATTGCTTTTATAAGCTGACATTGCTTTCAAAAGTCGACATTGCTTTTAAAAGTCGACATTGCTTTTAAAAGTCGACATTGCTTTTATAAGCTAACATTACTTTTAAAAGTCGGCATTGCTTTTAAAAGTCGACATTGCTTTTAAAAGTCGACATTGCTTTTATAAGCTGACATTGCTTTCAAAAGTCGACATTGCTTTTAAAAGTCGACATTGCTTTCAAAAGTCGACATTGCTTTTATAAGCTAACATTACTTTTAAAAGTCGACATTGCTTTCAAAAGTCGACATTGCTTTTATAAGCTAACATTGCTTTTAAAAGTCGGCATTGCTTTTATCAGTTGACATTGCCTTTACAGGAAACATAAGTTGGAACAATTATATTGAAAACATTGCCAGGGCCGCTGCGAAAAAGGTAGGCTCTCTCTACCGTGCTAGAAAACTACTGACATCTGAAAGTATCCTGTACCTCTATAAGGCCACCATTCGCCCATGTATGGAGTATTGTTGTCACATTTGGGCTGGTGCATCTGCTGCTAGTCTCTCGCTCCTAGACAAGGTTCAAAAGAGAGTCGCTAATCTGATAGGCCCTGAACTGGCATCTAAGCTTCAGCCTCTGTCCCATCGACGAAACGTTGCATCCCTCTGCCTGTTCTACAAGTATATTAATGGTGAATGCTCTGACGAACTGCAAGCACTTGTGCCCCCACGACAGACACTCTCGACAAACTCGACAGGCAGCTAAATCCCGCCCCCACACAGTAGAGATCCCTAGATGTAAAATATCTTTCTACTCCAGTAATTTCTTCCCCAGAACCGCTAGACTCTGGAATTCCATTCCAGGCCCCTGCTTCCCTAACTGTACTGACATGCAGAAGTTCAAGTGTAACGTGAACTGACATCTTGCTGCCCAAATCCCAACATAGTGCCCCAGCAGTTGCTGCCCCTGATAGTAGCCTCCTACACCAAAGTGGCAATGTGCCTTGTTTGGGGTGATAATGTAATAAAAAACAAAACAAAAAACATTGCCTTTATAATTCGATATTGCTTTTATAATTCGATATTGCTTTTATAATTCGATATTGCTTTTATAATTCGATATTGCTTTTAAAGTCGATATTGCTTTTATGAAGCGACATTGCTTTTATAAACTGACATTACTTTTATAAGTTTTTATGGAGCGACATTGCTTTTATGAGTCGATATTGACTTTATAAGTCTACATAGTCTATATGAAGCGACGTTGCCTTTATATCAGTATTGTCCGTTAGATGTGGAAATAGTTCTCTATCTTAGATCGAGGGAAAAATGAAAGAAAAAATGTTTATTTTGAAAATTGTCTTTTTTGTTCTTTAATTATTTGCACTATTTTTTTTTTCACTTTTAATTTCGCATTCAATTGACAATTTTTTTTTCACTTGTAGTTTCGCATTCAATTGACAAATGCTTTGTAATTTGAGAATTGGTATAGCATCAATACAGTAATTCATTTTTTAAGTAAGATTTAATAACAAAACACTAAATTTGTTTACTTTGATTTTATTTGCTACTAGCAGACCGCCTGGCGTTGACCGGTCGTAAAATATTATATTTTTATTAATGCAGAATTCTTATTTATAATATAAAGGGCAAAATCTGTTTAAAAGTATGTATGTATGTTTGTATGTCTGCCTAAAACTTTCTATATAGGCGACGATTTTCACGAATTTGATATCGTTTTGAAGCTAGACCCTTTGGACGGCAAATATCGAAAAATTGGCTAAAACCATTAATTTCTTCACACTTTACTGAGCACTTTTCCACAGGGAGGGGTAGCAAAAAATCGTTCCTTCATGACAATTTAGCCAAACACGCATGCGCAAAAAAAGTTCTTTCTTGAATATTAAAAAAACGACATAACTTCGCTACGCAATCATAGACCAGTCATTATATCGGCAGGGTCGTTATATTAAGATTGTACGTTCGAGCTTAAATATCAGATATTGTTTTTCGATTTTTAAAGTATTAATATTGAAACAGGATTAATTATACCATTTTTCCGTTCGTTTTTTTTCATCACGTTCGCTGATTTTTTTTTTGCTTTTGTTTTTTCCCCGATTTTTTAAAGAAGTTTTAACATTCGAACAGGTTTATTCATGCGATTTTTTTTCGTTCGCTTATTCATTATTTTGCGTCACGTTGCTGTTTTTTTTTTTGTTGTTGCTGTTGTTTTTTCGATTTAAAAAAAATGATATAATATGTTAACAGGGTTATATTTCATTTTATTTGTTTACCTCTCCACACACACCTCATCACACCCGGGCAACGCTGAGTACCCCCGCTAGTTTATTATAAACCGAAATACCCTAGGTTTTAAACGTAATGTTAAATTCATTTAAAAAATACGAAGTAAAACCTGAAAGAAATCGAGACATTAAGTGGAAAATTTGCCGTTATAAAATTCAACAATAAAAACAAGAAAGAAGCAAGAATTATATTATTTATTATATATTACAAAATAATTTATTGAAAAAAAATAGGTAAAAAAGATGTAAAATGTTCACTCGTGTCTGTAACTGCTAAATTTGTCCCTTGAGTATTGTTTAAAGTAACTATATATATATATATATATATATATATATATATATATATATATATATATAGAGAGAGAGAGAGAGAGAGAGAGAGAGAGAGAGATCAGAATTGAAGGAGGAAATAGAGAGACAGAAATAAATAGTGAAATAGAAACAAAACACTTATTGAAGTATTTTTTTACAATCGTCGACCATTTTAGCTTTTTATGTGTGTACGAAAATAAGCCAACAGAAGTAGCTTCCTCTTATGTCTGATATCTCTTTCTTATAAGGGCAAATAAATCCGTGTAAGTTCTTTACAGATGACGAAACCCTAACCCACAAACATTCATTAGAAGTTCTTTTGGTAATTTCTGTAGATTTGTCTCTTCGGCAGCTGAGTCTTCTCCACCTAGCTCGGTGGAATTTCCTTTCTCGTTCACACCGAAAACAACCCTCCTTTCGTAATCCGGCTATACTTAGCCGTGCAGCATTATGAACTCGTGTTAGGCCATAAGCAATTATTACATTGCTAGAAGAAATGTTTTGTTTTTATCTTCCTATACTGGAATGTTTCGGATTTTTATGTTTTTTACTGACATGTCTTCTACTTTGACGTGTTTATAGTCGAGTCACGATATCAGGATAACACGTAACCATCACTTGGTTAGCTTCTTCAAACTTCCTGATTTCTAACTGTTTTATAGGGCAGTTAAGATGCAATTCTCTTTCTATATAAAAGCCAAGTACGTCCAAGGATGGAATACTGCTGCCATATCTGGGCAGGAGCTGCTAAAAACAGCCTATCCTGCCTTGACAGAGTACAAAATAGACTTCGTGGCTTAGTGGAGGATGCCCTTTTCTCTTCCCTGCAACCTCTCTCCCACAGAAGAGACGTTGCGAGCCTATCCTTGTTTTATCGTTATTTCCATGGCAGGTGCTCGTCTGAACTCCAATCTCTGGTCCCCCCCCCCTCGCCAATCTTTCACGAAAAACACCCGTCTAGCCGAATCCACTGTGAAAAATTTCCCCCACTCTATATCTGTGCCTAAATCAAAACGCGGATTCCATGAACAAAGCTTCTTTCTTAGAACTGCACGCCTGTGAAACTCTGTTCCGTCTGCCTGCTTCCCACCTGACTACAACTTGGATGTGTTCAAGTCCAACGTTAACAAATTCCTAATGAACCGCCCCCTTAAGTAAACACTTCATCAAATCTCCACACTAACGTAATGTACTTGCAATAACCCTTATCCCTGAGTGGCTTCCGGGTCTTGATAAGTGGTGATCACTGTGTAAAAAAAAAAAGACTGTTCTAATTTTTACGTCTTTTTGACGAAGACAAAGTTCACAGGTCAGCACCATCGAACAGCAAATTTGAAACTAACGAAAATATCGCAATTTTCAAAAAACAAGCGGAAACTTCCCGAACTAATCAGCGAATACAATTCAGTCACGTGATACAAATCATTATCATCAGAAATAGATAGAAAAGTAAAAGAAGAAGTGAAAAAAAGAGAGAGAACAAAGAAAGATTAAGCAAGAATGAAAGTCCAACAACGTGCCCATGCGAGTTTTATATTTTTCTAAACAGTTCACTTCTTGTAAGTAAAAAATACTCGAGCTGAGCTCGAACGCAAAACGTAAAAACAGTGAGTCAAGTACGATAACTATTAGGCCAGCTTAACACGAACTTTTAAAACTGTTTTCAAACCTACTTATTCTTAACATCAGTAATCTGTCATGTGAACAATTCACACATGCGAATTCGTGAAAGAATGGGCAAGCAGATAAAAGTTCGATGACCCCCTCCACATACCAATTTTTAAATTTTGACCCGTTAGCAGCCTTTTTTCGGATGAAAATCGATTAAAAACTTTTCCACGTGTCTGAATGCCATATATACCCAATTTCAAGTCTGTAGATCAAAAGTTCGTTGAGTATATAGGTTGAGAATTGTCTTCACACGCACAGTTTAATTTGTATATAGATACGTAGAAATACCCTTGCTCATCCTTTTCACTTAAAGTGTATTATTTACGAGCTAAGGGGGGGACCCCAGTTTTGCCTGGGCGTAAAATACGCTTAAACATGATATTTAAATTTGACCAGATTTCTTATATATTATTATAGAGTCGTGATTTCAAAAGCAAAATAAAAAAAGAGTATTAAAATGCCAGAGCTAGAATCGAAACCGAAAATGTAGCATTCAAAGCTAATGACGTTCCCACTATACGAAGGTGACAAGCATATAAACCAATTCCAAATTAAAAATAAACTAAGATGAATGTGCAACATGTTTTACGATTATTGACATTTTGACCCATTCCCCCCCTCCTTTAAAAACAATTTTATCCGGCTAAAGACACATAAAAGAACTGCCCGTAAAAATCTAATCACTGCGACTTTTAGTTTCGGGGGAGATAAAGTTTGGAAACATGGAGAAAGACAAACATACAGACATACATATAGCCTTTGTAACTTAATCCCCCATTGAGGAGCGTTAGAACTACGCTGAGGTAGCTTTGTATTCCCGGGTGACGCCAGATAACCCAAGGATTTAAGATAGAGAAGATAAATATATATTTTTTATTTCATGTCAAAATAGATATTGTTTTAAACCAGAGAAATATATTTTTACGGCTAAAAGTTGATAACAGGAAATTTCGCTTATAACATTGTCTGCCCTTAAATGGACCCAGGGTCGGATGTCAGAATCGACATCCGTCCTTGAAAATCGTACTTAGATTTCAGTGTGGGAATTGTACCCACGCCAAACCCTAAAGGATTAGGATTTCGTGGAGATTTCGTGGCGAAATCTTATTGGCTGGGGAGAATTTCAACCCCCTTCTACATATCTTACTATATATACGACTGTCGTGCGAAAATTAGTCAGAAGAGTGTGGAGAAGAGTGGAGAGTTGAGTCGCAGAGTGAGTGGAGAGTTTCAAAGCAGATTGCTTGTTGAGTCCGAGAAGAGACGTGACCCCTCCCCACCTCATCCATCCGTCTGTCGCTGTCTGTGAAGAGAGTTGAGACTTTGAAACGAACTTACAAAATCTGAATGAGAATTGTAAAAACATTTTCTACATTTTTGTACATTTGTGAAAATTAAGCTTTCGTAGATAGACTACAATTGTTTGCCTTTCTTCTTGCCTGCCGCTTCGATATTCGCTTTCAGCATACAAGAGGTGTAACAACCTTCGAGGAGTAGACGACACGTGTCGAGAATCCAGAGAAATAAGAGTCCTTAACCACCTCCTCGAGGGAGGCGTTACTTTTTATATATTACATTTTTGTTTTTGAATTTTTGAGATGATAATTGATAATTTCTATCGTTTGGAATATTCAAACGACCATTCTCGTGGTTAGTGCTATACGTGCAACGTTTTGGCCGATAAAACCTCCGACCGTCTTCATTTGTATCTTGTCGAACTGAGGAGTCCTGCTGTCAGATCCAGGAATATGTACGGAATTTCGAATGGAACCTTTATTTAATTCATGGCAGTAGTATACTTTCGTTCCGTGACCGCATTTGTATTCTTAGTATTGCCCGTACTAATGGTTGAACCTTCAACCTCTAGAAGAATGTCGGTTGAAATTGAATTTACATAATACTTGATCCGTTACGCCATGAGTCTTTGCGTAGTTATTTGATAATATATATTAATTTTTGTAATTACTATTGATATTCGGATTTGCTGTTGATTTAAAAGATTATTAGCTTGTCCGGAAAGTCCTTAGCATTTTAAAAAGTGCCCGTTTTTGAGGATTCTTAACAAGTCTATAGTTTACATAAGTCACAGATGGAACTTAGCATGTATTACGAGAGGTGACGATGGTCAAGTGGTTAACGGCACGTACTGACGATCTGGGTGTTCCAGGATCGAGTCTAGGTCGTTCCACAGAAGTTACTTTCACTTAAATATTGGAAATCTTCTCGTAAGAATTCTGACAAGAAAAGTATCGGGTTAACCAATGCCAAGACAGAATACCACGAGTTCAATACGGCAGGGTCTTCTTAAGCACATTCGCAACAAGATTATTGAACACGAGAGGAGGCGTTATTCTGGAAGTACCTGTAAATAAATGTCTGTTGTTTCAACTGCGAAAAAGCGAATCGAATTCTTTCCTAGTATTTTTTTTCCTTCTGCTTACGCGTGGGTCCCGAGAGATTACATAAAACGAATACTTTACACTAGTTCGTTCAACAAAAAATCACATTCACTTATGATGTTGCTAATCTCCCGTAGGGATCTGATGTATTTCTATAAATACTTCTGACTAGAAAAATATCGGGAAAACCAATGCCAACAACAGAATCTTAGGATTCATACAATATGATGATGGTAAGCAGAATTTTTCCCCCATTGGTAGTTATGCATTTTTTACTTAAAATAAAAAAAGGCAGGTGCTGCTGTTGCTGCTGCTACTAAAACTGTTCAAAAAGATTTGTTAAATTATGAAGATGACTTTTGCAGTTGAAGACCTTCAAAATTTTATATTGATGTTTTAAAGAAAAAAAAACGGACAAAAGTCCAACTATCACAACTATCACACTTGGAAGTTTCAAAAAGTACAGAGGTAGGCGCGTAATAACAAATAAGAAATTACACTAAACTATTAAAAGCTCTACAATTGGTTGGTTGGTTGGTTGGTTGGTTTGTTTGTTTGTTGATTGGTTGATTGGTTGGTTGGTTGTTTGGTTGGTTGATTGGTTGGTTGGTTGATTGGTTGGTTGGTTGGTTGATTGGTTATTTGGTTGATTGGTTGGTTTGTTGGTTGGTTGGTTGATTTATGGCATATCAACCCTTTTCAGTTTATTTAATGCCGAATCCAGTGATTGAAAGAATTTTTTAATATAATATATGTTTTTTTTTCACGTTATTTTATATTCAACCCATACTTGGGACGCTAACAGGTACTACCGCTCCGGATCAGAGTGGACCTGGGAGCAATGGCAATTAAAGGGTGGCTCTACACTCCCCAAAGTCTGCAAACTGGGGCCTCACAATCGGATATAGTTTAAGGTCATATCCAGGATCTCTACTATTGGGGGAGGGGTCACTGTTTAAACTAAAATCCGTAATAGTTTGCTTTTACCTGATCTCAAATATCTTTTAATTATCTCCCCCAGAATTGAAGTTTTACAATTCGATGGCGTCGGCAGAATTATTTATTCAAGATATAAAATTTAATATCTTTTTCCTCCTGTCGCAATATAAAATTCAGTATATTTATGCCCAAGACGCGACGTCCTGATTAGCTGTCGCTTCGACAGCTAACGAGGTTTTATCTATCGATTTGCAGTAAGTTCAAGGTAAGTCCCGTAGTTTATGGGAAATTAGGGCATTATATTTCTATTAGACAATGTAGATACGCTGAGGTCTCGATTTCAGCCTAACGCACTCGCATGTCTAACGAGATTCAGGATGGTGATGCAGCGAATAGTCTCTCTGCATAGATGGTTGTTTAAATACAGTGTAACCCGGATATAAGAGAGTTGCAGGGCCCGGAGAATAAGTATCTTATATACGAGTTTAGCTTATATCCGAGTAGTGTGGTTTTCTTTAAGGCGACACTTTTATCGTTCCACTATTTATATATATATATATATATATAAATATATACATATAGATATGTGTGTGTATGTATGTATATATATGTATATGCATATATATGTATATTTAAATACGTATACATATGCATATATGTGTATGTATATGCATATATTTGTATATATATGCATATATTCATATATATATATATGTGTATATATATGTGTATATATGTATATACATATGTGTGTATATATATGTATACATATGTATATTTATATGTATACATATGTGCGTGTGTATATATATATACACACACACAAGGAGGAAATATATTGATAATTGAAAAAGATATTCGAATGCATATAGATTTAGTAATAAATTTGAAACAAGGGAATACAATATAGTGTGTAGGTGTTATGAAAACATTTCTAAGCCTAAAGCTTCTCATCAGAAGATGAACAGATGTGTTAGGTAACAAGATAAGGATCGACTCACTCCGACTTAATGCAATTTCACGTTTAACAACAAATATATAACAAAAAAATTGCAACCAAACGCAATAAAATTTATCGCATAACTTTGGACCAAATGGAGTTGATATATTTTAATAAGTTAAAATTTTTAAAGTTTTAGATACTCGAAAAAAATTTTTTTTGGGGGGGGCAACCTTATGTTACCTGACGTCACTCTAAATAATCGAATGTTACTTCCATTGTCCAGACACGCATATTTACTCCGGGTGAATGCTGCTTAAGTACAAAAATACTAAAGAATAGAATGAATGACGGATCAAAAACAATACGTTCTTGTGGATCAAATAACTGTTGCCAAGTTGGACTAGAGTGTTTCTAAGTTTGAAATTATAGCGCCCGATGCTTGGTTATCTGAGCTAGCAAACAAGCTGCTGGAAGTGGAAAAATCGTATTATTTTTTTTACATGGGATTCACGACTTATCAAGGCCCGAAGGTCACTCGAGGATAAGGATTAGTTGACGATAGTCACTGAGACAACAGCGTATTTATAGTTAGTGATGTAAATGAGGTAAAATGGATTATTTAAAAGGGGCGGCTCGACAATGACTTGTTTACATTGGACTTGAAGACGGCCATATTTAGGCAGTTGGAAAGCAGACCAGCGGAACAGAGTTACAAAGGCGAGCAGTTCTAGGAAAGAAGCTTTGTTCATGGAACTTGCGTTTGGATTTTGGCACGCATAGAAGGTGCGGGAAATTGTTGATAGCGGCTGTAGCTAGACGAGTGCTTTTTGTGAAAGTTTGGCAAGGAGGGACATAGATTAAAGCTTAGACGAGCACTTGCCATGAAAATGACAGAGCTCGAAGCGACAAACGATAGAGTTTTTAACGACAAACAAAAGAGCTCGTGACGAAAGGCTGCTAACTACAAATAAGGAGTTACTCGAAACTACTAAAAGCTCTACTACTGAGGTGTCACTGTTTAAACGAAAATCCGTGATATTTTGCTTTTGGTGGGAATCAAATATCTCTTTATTATCTTCGCTAAAATTGAATTTTTACGTTTCGATGACGTCGACAGAATTATTTATTAAAGACATAGAATTTAATATCTCTTCCCGTCTACCGCGATATAACATTCAGTATATTTACACCTAAAACGCGACGTCCTGGTTAGCTGTTCGATAGAGGTTGCAGGGAATAAATAAGGGCATAACCTACTAGATTTCGAAGCCTATTTTGAACTTTCTATAAGCAAGATATGGTGCTCCGAGCAGCTCCCGCCCAGATGTGGCAGCGGTGCTCAATTTTAGGACGTATCTGACTCTTATACAGGTAAAAGATGATGTCAGGTGTTAAATACCTTCTGGAGTGGTAAAATGACACTATAATTGTTCCAGGAAAATTGGCAACAGATTTGATCTAAGTCTTCCATTTCAGGTCAGGAGTAAAGGTCAGACTCAGAAGTTTGTCAAAACAGGGAGCCTCTTTTAGACGAGAGCTATTCATATTAATTGGAGCTAAGTGGGGATCAGAGCGTTTTTGTGAAAGTTTGGCAATGGGGAATCATAGATTGGTGCTCAGACAAGCACTTGCTATGCAAATAGCGATTGAGCAGAAACAGACTCGTAACGCTTCTTCTGTGTGAAAAAGGTTGCAGGGAAGAAAAAAGGCATCACCTACTAGATTTCGAAGCCGGTTTTGAACTTTATCAAGGCAGGATAGGATGTTCAAAGCAGCTCCTGCCTAGATATGGCAACAGTATGGAACACAGAACAAAGACTTAAATGGAACACATACATTAAATCCGTTGCCAAACCCGATGAGAAAATGGTGGTATTCTTCTATCGATCCAGTAGATATCTCACTGCTTATGCAATTCTCTATCTATATAACAGCCAGGTACGTCGAATGATGGAGTACTGTTGTCACATCTGGGCAGGAACTGCTAGAAAGGACTTGTCCTGCCTTGACAGAGTTTAAAATAGACTTCGTGGCCTCGTAGGGGATGACCTTTTCTCTTTCCTGCAACCTCTTTCTCACAGAAGAAATGTTGCGAGTTTGTCTCTGCTTTATCGTTGTTTTCATGGCAATTGCTCGACTGAGCTCCAATCTATGGTCCCTCCTCGCCAAACTTTCACAAGAAACACCCGTCTAGCAGAAAAGACTATCAACAATTTCTCTCACTCTTTATCTGTGCCTAAACCTAAACGTAGATTCCATGAGCAGAGCTTCTTTCTTAGAACTGCACGCCTATGGAATTGTCTTCCGTTTTCCTGCTTTCCAGCTGACTACAATATGGTTGTCTTCAAGTCTAACGTAAACAAGTTTTTGATGAGCGGTTCCATATGGTTGTCTTCAAGTCTAACATAAACAAGTTTTTGATACTTCCATATAACTTAACAAATTTACCGAATTTCCATTTACTAACAATTACTCTATTGTCCAATTGACTACTGTACACTCTTTAACCATTATCCTCGAGTGGCCTCTCTGCCTTGATAAGTGGCGATGCCTATGTAAAAAAAAAAGTACTCTATTTTAGGACGTACCTAGCTCTTATACAGATAGAGAGTTGCGTCGGTAGTAAGATACCTTCTGAAGCAGTAAAATGACGCAATCATTTTCATTGTTTTTTTTTAAATAATTTATTAACTTGACGTTTTACAATATACAATAACGATAAATGTGACTAGATTTACAAGTTGGGGAAAAATATACCTGGAGGCTGGAGATTGTATCGTCCGAAAATATATGGATATAGCAGCAAGAATTGAGACGAAAATTGTCGACATTGACCGATGGAATAATAGTGAATAACATTTGTTGACGGTATAATGCTGAAGAAGATCGGAGATTAGATCGGTCGAAAATATATGCATATAACAACTAAGTGTGGAATAGTTGTCAGAATAATCTAAATAATCCAATTCTTAAAAAAAAAAAAAAAAAGTTAAAATTAAAAAAGTTTAAAAATCTCGTGAAATTTCTGAAACTTGATGTCACGAGGCGTTTCTGGATATAGATAAATTTTATGTCCACCTTCCAGACAAACATATACAAATGTGTTCGAAGGTGGGTTTAAGTTATAGAATCTCGTGTTAAAAGCTGAGAAGAATGAAAGAATTGCCGGTGGGATTCTGAATTTACAAGATATGGCGCCATTCTCCGCGTACGCAAAGAAGTTTCTGAGTTTTTCTTCGAAATTATTGGAAATTATACATTTGTGTTGCTTAGATTTTGTTCGATCTTCATTAAAAGTCGCAGCAAACAGATTTGTGTGAACATACAAACGCTGTCATAAACATATTCACAAAGAATTTATATTTTATTAATCTACTACCAGGACCTGTGGAAATTCCACGGCGGGCTCTTTCACATGTAACGTCACCAGCTTTGAATGCTAGTTTTGCTTTCGGTTTCGATTCTAGCTAATAGCACCCAAGTACTTTTTTTTTACTTTTGAAATCACGACCCTATAATAATTTTATACAATATCTGAACAAATTAAAATATCATATTTAAGCATATTTACGACTGGACAAAGCCGCCCCCCCCACTAGTAGAGATATAGTTTTTATTTATAACTTTGATTTTTTTTTTCATTTTAAATTTCAAAGTAAAGATTATTTTTTTATGTAAACTATCAAAAGATATATATTTTTTATGATATAAGACCATTCTGTAAAAATTTAAATTTAAAGATATTGGCATTCTGTGGATGTTCAGCGTAAATGGAGACGCCCTGATATCATTGTAGTGCTTTTTTTTTAACTGAAAAAAAGTATTTATGTAAGCTAGCAGGGACGCCCGACGTCGTCCGGTCGTAAAATACGCTTAAATATAATAATTAAATTTTTGCAGTTTTTGTATATATTATTATAGCGTCGATTTTCTATCGATTCTTATATATTATAAAGTTGTGATTTCAAAAATAAAAAAATATATCTATATGATTTAGGTGAATAATTTTGAATCGAAACCGAAACAAAAACTTTATATATATATATATATATATATATATATATATATATATATATATATATATATATATATATATAGGGTGACCCAAAAGTAGGTTTACAGTTATTAAACTACCTTTAATATGGTTGAAGTTACTTGCTAATTAAAATTATGCTAATTATGTTAACAGGTATAATGAATTTCCCGCTGTTCTGGTGTCGAATTTCAAATAAATATTTAAACTATTTGAAGTTTTTCAAATAACCTAGTTAAAAAAATTTCAAATATTAAATAACTGTAAACCTACTTTTGGGCCACCGCTTGTGTGTGTGTGTGTGTGTGTGTGTGTGTGTGTGTGTGTGTGTGTGTGTGTTTATATATATATATATATATATATATATAAGTTATGAAGATATATCCGCGGAAAAATGGTGTGATCCTTCTACCGCTCCAGTAGATATCTCACCGTCCAAGGATGGAGTACTGCTGCCACATCTAGGCAGGCGCTGCTAAAAACAGCCTATCCTGTCTTGACAGAGTACAAAATAGACTTCGTGGCTTAGTGGGGGATACTCTTTTCTCTTCCCTGCAACCTCTCTCCCACAGATGGAACGTTGCGAGCTTGTCTCTGTTTTATCGTTATTTCCATGGCAAGTGCTCGTCTGAGCTCCAATATCTGGTCCCCCCTCGCCAATCTTTCACGAAAAACACCCGTCTAGCTGAAACCACTGTCAATAATTCCCTCACTCTTTAACTGTGCCTAAATCGAAACGTAGATTCCATGAACAAAGTTTCTTTCTTGGAACTACACGCCTGTAGAACTCTCTCCCGTTACCCTGTTTCTCAGCTGACTAAAATTTGGTTGTCTTCAAGTCCAGCATAAACAAATTCTTGGTGAACCATCCCTTTAAGTAATCCAATTTACCAAATTCCGACTTCTAACGATTGATACAATATTATCCCATTGACTACTGTACACTCATTAGCCCTTATCCTTGAGTGGCTTTTGGGCCTTGGTAAGTGATGACCCCCCCATGTAGATAAAAAAGAAGAAGGCCGGAGGATGCCTTGACGGATTAAAGAAGAAATCTAATTGCGTAGTTTATTGAGTTTTGCTAATTTTTCTTGCGAATAATTTTTCGTTGTGGAAAGCGCTTTTTTGTTTTTGTTTATTTTTTGTTATTTTTTTCAAAATGGCGATAATTATTTCTGATTTGCATACGTTTTGCTAATGGAGCGACACGAACAGTCGCACGTCACTCTTTATTAAAATTTAAATCATCAATTGTCAAAATTAATTTAAAACGAAATTTCAAACAAATGGAAGGAGTCGAATAATTGTTGCCATAAAGTTGAAATAAAGTTAGACATCCGGAACACATCGACGATGATTTCCGGAATAATTACGGCTGATAATCGATTTTAAAATCAGCTTTTAATCAAATTATTAATTGAATTTACGTTTCTACACGTATGGCACTATCGCTTCCCGGGGAGATTCACTTGGCTGAGGAACCATTACATCATCAACGCTCTGATCTCCATCTGGCATCGATTGAAATGAATGGCTCTCGTCTAGGGGAGGCCCCATGTTTTGACAAGCTTCTGGGTTTGAACTTTACCCCTGATCTGAAATGGAACACATACATCAAGTCTGTGGTCAAGGTCACTGGGAAAATGGTGGGATCCTTCTACCGCTCCAGAAGATATCTCACTAATGATGCAATTCTCTATCTGTATAAAAGCCAAGTACGTCCAAAGATGTAGTACTGCTGCCACATCTGGGCAGGAGCTGCTAAAAACAGTCTATCCTGCCTTGACAGAGTACAAAATAGACTTCGTGACTCGGTGGGGGATGCCCTTTTCTCTACCCTGCAACCTCTCTCCCACAGAAGAGACGTTGCAAGCCTGCCTCTGTTTTATCGTTACTTCATGGCAAGTGCTCGTCTGAGCTCCATTCTCTGGTCCTCCTCCCGCCAATCTTTCACGAAAAACACCCGACTAGCTGAAACCATTGTCAATGATTCTCCCCACTCTTTATCCGTGCCTAAATCAAAACGTAGATTCCATGAACAAAGCTTCTTTCTCAGAACTGCACGGCTGTGAAACTCTCTGCCGCTTGCCTGTTCCCCCCCCCCTGAATTTAACTTGGATATCTTCAAGTCCAACACAAACAAATTCCTTATTGATCGCCCCCTTAAGTAATGACACTTTATAAAATCTCCAATACTAACTATTACTACGATACTATCCCACTGATTAGTGTACACACAATAACCCTTATCCCCGAGTGGCTCCTGGGCCTTGATAAGCGGTGACCCCGATGTAAAAAAAAGTCCTGGGAACGCAACCAGCTCCACGGGGAAATAAACGATATCAAACGATAGGCACATGAAAACAGCAACACAACGGGTTGATATGTCTTCGGTTATAATCGGCTTCTTGTCTTCATTGCGTCGGACAGGCATCTTTCCATCGTCGGCATTAATGGCATGCTGGAATCTAACACTTATACAAAAATAGCGAACAAGTGCATTTTTATAAAAAAATAATTTATTTAAGATTTAACAATGAGGAGCATATTTTTATAAAGATCAGTTGAAACCAGACGCATGCTATGTCGGTTGGTTGCGTTCCATACACGTTTCAGATGACGATTGATTATTCGAAGTATTTGTGTATAAGATTCCACTCTTTTAAGCGATTACGTGCGTATACGCTAGAAAACAAACGTGGCTAAAATAAAGCAACAGAAAACCTTATTTACAATTTATAGTGAGGGCACCTATTGTGCAAATGGATTTTATGTAATATGAGCCCCCATTTAAAAAAAAACTTATTTCCATCAGATTTGAAAACGACGTTGTTATAGTCAGCTAGGAAGTAGCCCCGCAGTATCGTGTTCCACGGGCGGAAATGTAGAAGAAACTTGGTGAAAATAAAATACCTTTTAAACTTTAGAATGGCAATTAATAGTTCGAAATGTTCTTTGTGTTATATATTAGGGTCGCGCATTATAGTTTTTTTTTAAGCCTACGGCTTAGATTTTAGATAAAATTATATACCTTATACAGATCACTTTCGGAATACTTCAAGCCAATAATCGATTTTAAAATCAGAAGATCGCATGCACGGCAACCGAGAAGGCGGAACTGCTTGCCCGGTGATTCGCCACCAACTCCACCTTAGAGCCAACAAACAACTCCCTCCCAAATTTCCCTATGTGGACTGAAGCCACACTAGATAATATAAAAATCACCCCTTCTCATGTCCACGATATCATTAAAAACTTAGACACCTCCAAGGCTTGTGGGCCTGATCTCGTCCCTGCTATACTAATTAACAAATGCTCAGCTGAGATAGACCCCGTACTTTCCAAGTTCTACAATAAATGTCTTGTTGAATCTAGCTTCCCTAATAGCTGGAAGATGTCCTCTGTGATACCGGTGTACAAGAATTCTGATAAAAAGGACTGACCGTCTTAATTATCGCCCTATCAGTCTCCCCCACCCTTCTTTGTTAAAATTTTGGAGACCATAAGTAATCGAGCACCCGTCCACCACATCGCAAAAGCAAATTTTCTCTCTGACAAAGAGTATGGATTTAAGCAATGTCGTTCTATTGCAGACATTTTAAGTCATCTTTGAACGTATATACCATGCACTGGATAATGCGAGTGAACCCAGGGTTATAATTCTTGATACATCAAAGGCCTTTGAAAAAGTCTGGCATGAAAAGCTTCTAGTACATATTAAATTGTACGGAAAAAAATTGGACATATACTTAATATGATTAGATCCTTCTTAGACAATAGGAGCATCCAGGTTGTCATTGATGAACGTAGATCACAGCAGTATGATCTTAATGCAGGAGTGTCTCAGGTGTCGATTGATTATTCTTGATATTTGTAAAGGACGTCCCTGATAATATTGTATCCGAGATGGGTATATTTACTGATGATACAACGCTCTATTGCATGCATGAGGGAAGAGCAGATGTACATAAATCTAAGACATTGCTGAATCGTTACAAAATTAACCCCAGATGGTGGTGAAATTGAGCCTTAAATAGATGGTAACATTTAATTCTCGTAAAACTAAGTTACTATCCTTTAATAATTTCAAGACACCTCTCCAGCTACTGATACCCATAACAAATAGCATCCTAATTGAGACTTCTTCCTTCAAATTCCTCTGCCTAACATTCACGGGCAATATGGACTAGAACAAATACATTGAAGACATTGCGACGGCTGCTGCAAAGAAGGTGGTTTCCCTCTATCAAGCTAGAAAACTACTAACACCTGAGAGTATCTTGTACCTCTACAAGGCCAGCATTCGCCCATACCTGGAACATTGTTGCCACACAATCCTCTCTCTCATGGATAAGGTCCAAAAAAGAGTTTCCACTCTATTACTTCCCACTTTGTCGACTAAACTCCAAACTCTGTCTCATCGCCGCAATGTTGCATCAATCTGCCTGCTTTTCAAATAATTTAATGGAACGTGTTCTGATGAATTTTTTGCACTTGTGCCTCCTCGACGCACGTATCCCAGAAAAACACGCTTAAGAACAAAATCTCACCCCTTCACTGTTGAGGTCCCTCAATGGCAGAAAGCTTTCTATTCTAACAGTTTCTTCGTTTGAACAGCTAGACTTTGGAATTGCCTTCCTACTATCTGCTCTCCTGGTTATACTGATATGCAGAAATTTAAATGTAACGTAAACAAACATCTTGTCAATTTTTACTACACATGGTCCCAAAAAGTAGCCCCTTACGTCCAAATGGTGATATGCCTTGTCAAGGGTGAACGTGAGTAATATATATATTGTGTGCATGTGTGTATGTGCGTATTATATTTAAAACTGACGTGACACCTTCTCATTGGCTGTACTTTCTTCTCCTCCTCCTCCTCCTCCTCCTCCTCCTTCCTTCCTTCCTTCCTTCTCCATTCCTCTTTTCCCCGTGCATGCTCATGCTTTCACTACACCGATGAAGACTGAAGGATCGGTCGAAAATTATGTACTTGTAAAAAAAGTTTTTTTTAAATTTTTTTTCATATTATTTTGTATTCCTGCACGTCACGAATTGAAAACGAATAAAGAAAAGTTATAAGCCTTTATACTTTTCGTATTCTTTTTTATACATTTCCATTCATATATATATATATATATATATATATATATATATATATATATATATAGAGAGAGAGAGAGAGAGAGAGAGAGAGAGACAGACAGACAGACAGACAGACAGACAGACAGAGATGACTTCGTTGCCGGGTTCGAATCTCTCGACCGGTGTTCATCGTGACGCTCAGCACTGATGGTTCCCGAAACGATGAAGCACTGGTGTCTGTAGCTATTTAATATCTATTATAGTAAATAATTTTGTTAGCGCCTTTAAAAACTCGTTTCTCATCGTTCAGCACTTTACAGTTGAAATAAAGTTAATCAATTTGGCGCGCATGCGCAGATCATCATATAATGATTAGATCACTCTGACAGACGTTAAAACATTTAAAAATAATTGTTTCAATTTCAGTGATATTTCTCGCGGTTAACGGTGGCCGAATGGATTTGGTCCTTGCTAATGGAGTTAGAGATGACTTTGTTGCAGGGTTCGAATCTCTCGACCGGTGTTAATCGTGACACACTGCACTGATAATTTCCGAAAGGATGAAACGCTACTGTCTATAGGTATTTAATTATTATAGTAAATAATATATATATATATATATATATATATATATATATATATATATATATGACACAAAGTATACAATCGTGAAACAAAACTAAACCTGATAAAAGACTAAAAGAATTATCTCGAAGATTATTATAAGAGCAAGATGAGAGAGAAACAGAGAGGTAGAGTGTGAGAGAGAGAGGGGGTGGAGAGAGAGGGTGGAGAGAGAGATGTAGAGAGGTAGAGAGAGGGGGTGGAGAGAAAGGTAGAGAGAGAGGGTGGAGAGAGAGAGGTAGAGTGAGAGAGAGGGGGTGGAGAGAGAGAGGTAGAGTGAGAGAGAGAGAGGGGATGGAGAGAGAGGTAGAGAGAGAGTAGAGAGAGAGAGAGGTGGAGAGAGAGAGGTAGAGTGTGAGAGAGAGAGAGGGGGTTGGAGAGAGGGGTGGAGAGAGAGAGGTAGAGTGAGAGAGAAAGGGTGGAGAGAGAGAGGTAGAGTGAGAGAGAGAGGGGGGTTGGAGAGAAAGGTAGAGAGAGAGAGTGGATAGAGAGAGGTAGAGTGAGAGAGAGACAGAGACAGAGAATAGACAGAGAGCATAAAAGGAGAGGAAAAGGTGCAAAAAAACTAAAGATGTTTCGGTCGATGTAACCTACGACCTTCTTATATATATATATATATATATATATATATATATATATATATATATATATAATGCTCCCTACCTTAGCTTGAGCATATTGGGAAGTGATATACAAATTATCAATTAGCATATGAAGCGATGCTCTTTGTGTAAACAAATTGAGCTTAGGTATTTGGACAATGTGAAAACATTGTTAATTCACTAACCGCATAGCAGCAGCCATATAGCGCAACGGTTAGAAGCTCCGGATGTAGTTTGTCGAACTCGTGCATATGTGAGGACCCGTGGCGCAACGGATACAGTCCTTGGTAAATCCAGTTTCAAGTTAAACTCATAGTAATTCAACTACTAATCCATTAACTGTTCTCTAAAAACTGCTCGTTCGTGAAACTTTCTCTTTGCTGACTGTTTTCCTCCTAGTTATAGACTTAGTCGGTAATGGTGCATGGCACCAGACCCCAAGTTTCAAACATGGCGGCTGGTGTGTCAATTGAGTTATGGAAGCACAAAATGGATACAATACTTCCGCTATTCTTCAAAATCAAAACTGATTACTTTTGGGCAAAATATTAAGATATTTTTGCTAATATATTTTTTATAACATAATTACGTTTTTTTTAATATAGTTACGTTTTCTTTTTTAAATGTATTATGTTTAAATATACTTTATTTACATATACTTTATGTAAACCCGTGCAAATTATTACGATCGTCACCGATTAAAAAAAACAACAACATATTTTTATAGTAACTATATTTCACGTTTACTTTTTACCCCCCCCCTCCCTTATAATAAAAATATATAAAATAAAATAATAAAAATATATAAAAATACGTAAACATTCTTAATAAATTAATTTTGTGTCTTTTAATCGCATATCTTTTTCAAATAATTTTGTTTATTTTGTCAAACTGTTTAGATATGTCTATGCGATTAAAAACGCAAACTCAATTGATAAAGAAAGATTACGTATTTTTATATCGGGAGTAAAATAATTAATGTAAAATATAACTATAACAATAAGACTTTTTTTTTTTAATCGGCGACGATCGTTATAGACTGCACATGTTTAAATAATAAATACATTTTTCTGAAAAAAAACCCCGTAAATATTGTTAAATTCTATTATAAATAATTAGATATTGTTTATATTGTAAAAGAAATTGATTACTCATTCTTTTATAAAGCTGAATATTAAAAATGTCAGCTAAAAAGAATGAACAATATAAATTAAAAATACATTGTTAAAAATAGGTTAGGTTAAAAATAGGTTAGGAGAGGATTCTTTGTTGCAGAAGTGTGTTTTGGAAAAACGTGTGCATAGCCCCGTGAATTGGTTACGTTTGGGGAACACACTTCTGACGTCATAGCAGAGGGTGGATTTTCAATATAGGAGCTAGTTAGTCAGATCAGAGCAGAAGAGCCGGCAGTCAGTCTGCTAATCAGTCAGGGAGAGAGTTGAGAGTCAGTCAGCTGGAAGTCAGTGGTCAGCTGCCCCTTTGGAAGCGAAAGGAAGAACAGTAAACTATGTAGATCCCAAATTTGAATTCCTGACGTCATCATCATTCGACCGGTTCATTGAATAAAGAATCACCATCGATATTTTGTAACCGTTTGTCTTTGTGTCGTCATTCCACAAATTGAAAGGTAATTTGTTAAACATCTTATGAACATTGCGTAACCCTTCCAAGAATATGTATCTCTCCTCCTCCTCCTCCTCTTCCTCCTCCTCCTCCTCTCTATATGTGTTACAAGAAATATAAAAACCGTGCATCTATCACTCTTTCACCCTTAGTAAATATATGAAGTGCCAAGCATCCTGTAACATGTATGGATGTCCTCTCTGTCTCTCCCTCATCATCGTTGTATTCGTGTATTATATTGGCCCAACATGAACTCAGCGTCATTCTTAAAAATGCCCCCCCCCCGCTATTCAACAATATGTTAGAAAAAATATATTAACAAAAAACAAAATCTTTATATTTTGCCCAAATATATAAGTAAGCGGGAGTATTGTATCCATTTTGAGCTTCCATACTTCGATAGACAGACCTGCCGCCATGTTTGAAAATTAGGGTCTGGTTTCATGCACAATTGCCACTTAGTCTTTTAAAGACGTTCGAGAAGACGATCACTTTCGAGAAGACGATCACACCAGTAACGAGAGAATGATGCGTCTTCTGTCTTTGTGGCAGGCATGTTTTTTTTTTTTGTTAGATCCTTGCATAAGTGGATCCATGCGCTGTCTCAAGCATTTTCAATAAAATAAGAACAGTTTGAATCAGGAAGATGGAACGAATAAAGGAGCGTTTGAGAGGGAAGAAAAGTTTGGCGAGTATGGAATGATAGAAGGAAGGATCGTTGAAATAAAAGAAAAAAAGAAAAATGTAAAGAAGTAAAAGAAAAAGGGCCAGAAGGAAAAGATTGAATAAGCCTATAATGATCCAAGCCAGAAATGTAAAAAAATAAAAATAAAAATCTTTGAAGAAAACAAACAAAACAAGAAAGAAAAACAATAACAACGGATCTCATTCTTGACTAAGCTAGTGATCTCAAAGATTACAATATATTTTTTGTTTCAATTCCCGCAAAAGATTAAAAAAAAATACGAAATAAAACCGAAAACGGTAAAGACATTTGAAACATGTTTTCAGATTTTAAAGTTAAATAAAAAAAAAAAAATAAATAAATAAAAACGAGAGAAAATAAATCGTTTCTTTGACAAGTGACACAAAAGTTTTACGGATTTGAAGCGATAACAAAAAGCGAATAGGAATAGAAAAGCCGACGGCATTTCGAATCACTCCACAATCAAGATGGCGACTTGTTGACATTATTGCTGACTAGCAAATCAGTGTTTGAATTGTCAGCGTCACTTTGCATTGCTGGCAATTTTGTTAAATTAATAAGAGTTTAAACGAAACCCTTCCTTCTTTGAAGCTTTTTAAAAGGCTAATCTTCTTTCTTTATGGATTATACTAGCAGACCTAGCCACCGTTTCCCGGAACAAAAAGTGTAACATATTTATACTAAAACTTCTATATCTTACTTCCCCTCACTTCCCCCTTTCACTACCTCCTTATTCTCCGCCCAACCTATTCCTTTCCGCGGATAAACATATACATACTCACAGACGACTATTTTTTTAATAGATTATTCAAGGAATGGGGGCCCTGTTGGTGGGGCATTAGAATACGCCGACTGCCCCCCTGCAGAGGGTAAAAGTCCCTCAACGGGGGGTCCTGGATATGACCTTAAACTATATCCAGTGGTGAGGCCCCAGCTTGTGGGCTTTGGGGAGTGTGGAGCAACCCTTTAATTACCATTGCTCCCAGGTCCACTCTGACCCGGAGTGGTAGTACCTGTCAGGGTCCCAACTATGGGTTGAATAGAAACCGGCGTGAAAACAACAAATATATTCTATTAAAAAAACTTTTCTTTAAAATCTTTGGATTCGGCATTAAATAACCCGAAAAGGGTTGATATGCCGTAAAACAAAAAACAACCAAAACAACCAACATCAAGGAACATTAGTCAGTAACTAAAAAACTGACCCTCTGACAACATCTGCACTAGTTTAAAATCCAAGAATTAATATATTTTTTCTAAATTTATTCGTACTATTTAGATAGTGCGGACTAAAATTCTTATCTTGTGTGTTATTTTCACGGCGTTTCGATCGATGTTCCCTACGACCTTCTTCTTGAAAGGGATTCATGGCAAATCTGTACCACAATTCATATAACACTTTCACCAGGCACAAATAAAGAAGTGAACCGTCAACATTGTGCTGTTATTTTTACGATGTTTGCACACGGCGGCAATTAAAAAAATGCGACGAGAGAACGCGATAAGATAGGGCATTCATTGGCGTTACATTATAAAAGGACGACTTTCAGAAAAAAAAAACTCATCTGGTCTGAAGGAACCACTGTCAAAACCGTTGTACACGCAAATTGGCTGATTATATATTACAGTATGCACACACAAATTGTGACGTCATGCAAAAGGGTATACTTATTTTGTCAATGCAAAGGCTTAAGGCCCATTTACAAGATAAAAAGACAACATTGACTTAGAAAACATCATGTGACCCTTATTGACTTATACATCTAATAACGTCCCTGTGTAACGTTACGCTTTTTCTTCTTAACTTTATATATATATATATATATATATATATATATATATATATATATATATAAATATATATATATATATAAATATATATATATATAAATATATATATATATAAATATATATATATATATATATATAAGAGCAAATAGTTAATAAAACATGTTAAAAAACACTTTGGAAAAGAGTTAAAAACATATTTAATCTGCAAGGGAAACACTTAATGAGTGGATAGTCCTTAATTCGCGGAGTTACGAAGAAATACTTTCCTTCTCATCAGAGGGTAGGAATTAGCAAAATGCTGGATCGGATTTTGCATACAAAAGTATTTGATGAAACTGCAAGTAAGTCAAAGATCTTACTTGATAACAAAAAGTGAAGCAGAGGGAATATGGTGAGGAAAAAGGTGATTTCACGTGAATAGATAGTCTGGTGAAAGGTAAATTATCCAGTGACGGTAAAATCCAAAAATATAAATCCAAGAAAGTTAATTAAATTTCCATTAGCACAAGTAAAATCCAAGGAAATTACGCAATTGGAAGATGATCCAAAATAATCCAAAAGGCCGAAATCCGTGAAAATGATTCCCAAATATATACAAGGAAAAGGGGGAAAATTCCAACAATATTAATAAAAGAAAAATAAGATATGCATTTGACACGGCTGCCGAGACGAAGTGTAATTAAGAAAAATGTTATATATATATATATATATATATATATATATATATATATATGTATGTATGTATATATATGTATAAATATATATATATGTATATATATGTATATATATATGCATATATATATAAGAGAGAGAGAAAATAAAAAAGGGACAAATCAAGTTATATGTCCATCAACGTTTCGTCCTTATTGTAAGACTTCTGGATAAATAAATTGAAGAAAACAAAATACCAGTACAGTATTTGAAACTATATTTGTTGTGAAGATTATGACTTTGTTCATGACTTTCAGAAGAGCTGCCACAGCAACTACCATATTGCAAGAATTTTTCCACTATCTCCTGCGTTGGTGGAGTGAATCAGTCAAAGACAACAACAACAAGGATCTTCTGGCACCGAAGAAAGACCTCCCAGTAAGCTCTACCCCCTCCCGCTCAACACTTAATCAAGAAGGATATCTACACAAGTGGGGCTATGTACAGAACACAGCTTCACAGACTGTCTCCTAGGCAAGGCATGCTACAATGTGGATTTTAGACATGCCTCGGGCGAGGATGGACCTTGAGATGGAGTTAAACACTAGAAATATGAATGAGCGTGTGGGTGTAAACATATGCATAAACACAAGTTCAATAAACAGAACGAATAACATTACTCGAGACACTTCTTTAACCGTCTACTGTCTCCAGTTCAAGTACATGATCGTTAATATTAAATACTACAGGTCCTGGATATGACCTTAAACTATATCCGATGATGAGGCCCCAGCTTGTAGGCTTTGGGGCGTATGGAGACACCCTTTAATTGCCATTGCTCCCATGTCTACTCTGACCCGGGTGGTAGTATCTGTTAGGGTCCCAACTATGGATTAAATAGAAACCGACTTGGAAAAAAAAACAAATATATTCTATTGAAAAATTTTCTTCAAAATTACTGGATTCGGCATTAAATAACCTGAAAAGGGTTGATATGCCGTAAAACAAAAACAACTAACCAACCAAATACTTTATGTGTGCATGGTGCACAGACGAAGAGATATACCTTGCATTAGACTGGTTCTTTTGTTTGCCGGCGAATGGAACTTGTCCTGGAGACGCTGAAAATAAGGAGTTTTCCAATTTTGTTTCATCATGAAATTAATACAAGACGACCAAATTTTGAATATAGCTTTTATTTCAGTTCCATGTTTCCAAGGTGCTTGTAGTCAAAATGCTAACTTCTTTTTACTAGGTTTTATATCTTAGGTCAAAAACGTTCTCTTGGCTTCTCGGATTTACGAGAAATGATTCATCGCCAATTAACTATCCAACTCAAATATTTTGTCCATAATTTTGATAATCTAATTGCGTTTTCCTGGACGTTTAGATTGTTATGATGATGATTAAATAAACAGGTATCCGAATTTAATTAAATTTTAAAATATTAACATACCATTTAAAGTGCCTACAATCTACAATCAAAGCTAAGTAACTAAATAAAAATAAACTTTAAAAATAATATTAAATTAAAAAACTAAAATTGAAAAAATTAACCAAAATAAACTGTAAAAATAAAATTAAAAAGTAGAAATAATAAAATAATATATATTTTAACGAGTGAGGTCACCAACAATTGTTATGTATTTTTAAAAATTATTTTTATGTTTGGTAATTTTATTTTTAATTTTGAAAAAACATAATTAGATCATTGTATTTTTTTATCATTGAAATAGTTTGTAACGCGTTTCAGATGTTCTGTGAGTCGTCCTCTTCAGAAAGTATTCAAAGTATAAGATGTTTAAAATATATTTAAAATGTATAAAAACGTTTTCGCAATCCATTTTGATGACATGTTTCCAAGAGATGGAAATGTCTGTAAATGATACCCCTGCCCTTGCTTACTGGGGGTCAGAGCATGGTCATTCCTGTCTTGTGCTTTTCCTTCTCTTTCCTTACGTTTCCTTATATATATATATATATATATATATATATATATATATATATAGTAATTTATAAAATATATATGGCGATTAAGCTACACTGAATATTCTGCGTTTCATCCAACTATAGGATTCGTCAGGCTTATGCGCATAAGCCTGACGAATCCTATAGTGGATGAAATGCAGAATATTCAGTGTAGCTTAATCGCCATATATATTTTATAAATTACTATATATATATATATATATATATATATATATATACATATATATACATATATATATACACACACATATATATATATATACATATATATATATATATATAGTAAGTTATAAAATATATATGGCGATTAAACTACACTGAATATGTCGCGTTTCATCCACTCTAGGACTCCTCAGGCTTATGCATAAGCCTGAAGAGTCCCAGAGTGGATGAAACGCAGAATATTCAGTGTAGCTTAATCGCCATATATATTTTATAAATTACTAACTAGCTCTACCTACGTATTGAGCACTTTTGAAGTAAATACTTAAAGTTTACGCATAAATCTATACTTTCGTATATTAAATTTATGTGAATAAATGAAGTAGTTATATATATATATAGTTTTGAAAATAATAAGCGGAAGTTTCTCAAGAGCTCTTTCCGCTATCATCTCAGCAGGAGAAAATCGATAGCGTACAAAATAATATTATGTCGAAAATAAAGAGTTCTAATGGGGAACTTATTGAATGTGCCAAAAGTACGGGTACACTAAAATAAATTTATTAACGTTTAAAAACGATTAAAATGTTGGCATAACGAGGGAGAAAAAAAAAACGGGAGAAAAGATTCAAAGTTCCCCAAAGAGAAACAATGCGTTGGATGTTTCCTTTTGCCAGCACAAAGAAGGTTGACGCACCGTAATAGAGACAGACTCCAAAATCTTTAAATGTTTTTTTGGAGTCCGCTCTATGTAGCACATCTATTTTATTTCTATCGGTACAGCACGGGTTGTCAACCAAATGCTGGCCAATAGCAGAGCCCCAGGCTGCAGAAGGAGGGAGACCACTGGGGGTCAGACCATGGTCATTGCTGTCTTGTGTCTTTCCTTCTCTTTCCTTACGTTTATATATATATATATATATATATATATATATATATATATATATATATATATATATATATATATCAGGGGCGGAGATGGGACTACTGCCACTCGTGCCCGGCATGAAGAATAACGCGACCAATGTTATTCAAAATGGATTAAAAAATAGATCGGTCGGCCAGAGAAATGTAGCCGAGAAGCGAGAAATTATCAAAGATAGGCGCCCAACTCCTTTATTGGTGAATAAGGTTAGAACTCGTTCGTTCCAATCCAAATGATTTAATGACATTGACTGGTTATGTTCGAGTAAATCTGAAGAAAAACTCTATTGTTGGCCTGGCTTGCTTTTCACGTCTAAATCAGGACAATCATGGACTGATATTGGCAAGGTACTTTCGTCAATCTGTGCTATACAATGGAGAGTCACGCAATAGCAACTATGATGACTTACTTTGATTCCATGGATCATGGGTTAAGAACTGAAGATGACAGAAGGCAGTGGGGGGGGCACGAGTAGAAATAATAGGCTAGAGTCGCCACTGATATATATATATATATATATATATATATATATAGTCATCCACATACAGTACTGTTTCGCTGTTTCACAGCTAATTAGTGCGGCTAGACAGGCAACTACCTCAAGCCAGGATTGAAACCCGACCATTTGTACGGCAGTCAAGGCTCCTAATCATTACGCTATTGGCGGCTGCTTGAACGAGTAGTGAGTTTAACGATGTTTATATATATATATATATATATATATATATATTTATATATATATATATTTATATATATATATATATATATATATATATATATATATATATATAAACATCGTTATCTACTGACACGTTTTTCGTCATCTACGACTCATCAGAATGGCTACATTTGGCGATATATATATATATATATATATGATTAGTTTTTTTGGAAAAAGAATTCCAGCAGAGTGCTCAATTAAAAGGAAAATCCAAATTTTAAGAGCGTACTTATATTTTGTGTACAGAAAGTTGTTAGTTGAGACAGGTCATTGGTACCGTCGGTTTCAAGAGACGAATATTGGCTGAAGAGAGCTCGATAAGGATACCTTAAACGGGCCTTATTATCGGGCTTGAAACCGACGGTACCAATGACCTGTCTCAACTAACAACTTTCTGTACACAAAATATATATATATATATATATATATATATATATATATATATATATATATAAGGCATAAAGCTTTTATTATTCCCCCTCCTGTCAATTCCGGTTGAGTGCCTTCAAAATGAAGTCTTTGATGAAGAAGTTGGTTCCGTTTTTTTTTTCGGGTGTCAACAAGATCTACTAAAAGTGAGAAACTCTATAAAAACAGCATTCTGCTGAGTGGTTTATCTGTCGACAGGCGTTAGCTTGTCAGAGTGAACGCGAAGCCACGGCGGTGAATAGCTGTTTTTATTTTGGAATACAATAAAAAAAGAAATCGAAACTTTCCAAGAGAATGTGTAATATTTGGATTATACAAGATACAAGCCTTTACGTTGGAGGAGGGTGTTCCACATAGTTAGTTTTTTGTCAAATGAATACTTAGCACATGCATGTTCTCGCTAGCGAGCAATCAAGGATCAAATAAATAAAATAATGTATGCTATACCTGCATGCGGTTTTATTATATTTAGATCCTTGTAATAATGTTTTTAAATCACTGAAATAGTTTTTTATGCGTTTCAGACGTTCTGTGAAGCGTCCTCTTCAGAAAGTATTAAATATATAAAATATTTTAAATATCTTTAAAATGTGTTCAGAATGTATAAAGCATTTTCGCAGTCCATTTTGGTGACATGTTTCCGAGCGGTGGAAATGTCTGTAAATGATTCTAAAGGTCTTAAAGGGTGTGTTCCACCCCATACCCTTGCTTATTGGGGGTCAGACCATGCTCATTGCTATCTTGTGCTTTTCCTTCTCTTTCCCTTCGTTTTTTTTTCTCCTTTTCTTTTTCTTCTTACTTGTTTGGAAGTGTAGGGCACGTTGGTACTTGGTCAAATCAGTGCGTCGTTGTGTGTGTGGGAGGGTGTGTGAGTGCGCACGCGTGTGTGTTTCCTCGTATTAGTTTGTAGAATGTGTAAATTAAAATCTAAAATTCCAAAAAAAAAATAAAAATGAAAATTGAATGAAAACATCCCTACCAATTGCCCTTATTTTTGTATGGAAGCAAATAAAGTTATAAAAATACAAGACATTAAACGTATTCTACAAACCAATACAAGGAAACACACACGCGCGCACTCACGACCCTCCCCCCACACGAACACAAGCAAAATAAATATTTACAGAGAACATATTTTTATGTTAAGATGTTTTAACAGAAAAGAATGTAAAGACACAAACAATAATTTAAAAATAAGTTAACGTGTAGAATCTTGCGTCATCTTGTATAATCCAAATATTACACATTCTCTTGGAAAGCTTCGATTTCTTTTTTTATTCCAAAATAAAAACAGCTATGCCCCGCCGTGGCTTCGCGTTCACTCTGACAAGCTAACGCCTGTCGACAGATAAACCACTCAGCAAAATACTGTTTTTATAGAGCGTTCTCACTTTTAGTAGATCTTGTTGACACCCGAAAGAAAACGGAACCAACTTCTTCATCCAAGACTCCATTTTTGACATGGACCTTAGGTACAGCTTGAAAAAGGCGCATATGGTTTGATGATCAAGGGTCGGAAGCGAGAGAAAAAGAGCAGACACAGTCGGAATCGAGAGAGGGAGAAAGACGGTCCACGGACGGTGATGGCTACCAGTAGAGGGTATCAGAATGCGTAGATCTAGAACTAACGTTGAAGCCTCTAGTGGGGAAACATTGGTAAATAAAGTTGCTGAAAAGAAAACTCGAGATTTGTTGATTCATTGGGATGCAGTTTTTTTGGGTTTTTTTTGCAGCCTTTTCGAGGATCCATAAAACCAGAGCAAAGACAGACCCGTCTGTTTCTTCGATTGGTCCGATGTTACAACCTAGAAAACTGTTATTTGTTTGTTTCTGTTGTAAATGTTACATGTCCGTTTTAAAATGTGAAACTGTATCTGTTGTCGTAAGTTTCGTACACGCATCGATTAAACGAACGATAGAAAAACTAGATTAGACGAACACACGTATATACAGACGTCATATAGATGAATGTGACACGTGTCCAAAAAGTCACTAAAGGATTTGGAACTTAAATAGATTCTTTATTTTTGATATTTCGCTCCTGGTGTTTTCCATCAATTGTTGCAGGGTTTGGGATTTGGCGTTTCGAGGTCTGCAAGCTCGCGAAACGAAATAAGGGAGTTAAATTGCAATCCAAAATTCTGCAATCTGTCATGAATAATGTTTTGGAAAGACCACAAATATGCGAAGTT